>NC_135818.1:90569431-90888181 GCF_964213995.1 Mustelus asterias
CCAACACTGAGGGATGGGAGCCTCCTCTTCCAGTGAGTTGTTTAATTTGTCCACCACCATTCACGGCTGGATGTGGCAGGAGAGCAGAGCTTAGATCTGATCTGTTGGTTGTGGGATTGCTTATCTCGGTCTATGATTTGCAGCTTCCACCTTGCCCATGTGTTCAGTACCTGACTGACCAAATAGCTACTTTGATTAAATAACTTTATGCTTTGAAAATCACTTTGTGAACACTAACTTGTTATGAGGGTGATTGAAGTTTGCTGGTGGTAAGAGAGAGAGAAAAGGAGAACAAATGTCGAGGGATGGTGATGAATTGGGCTGAAAAGTGCAGATATTGTTTAACATGGGCAAGCTGCAGGTGACGAGACTGGGGTTGGTAAATAATCTTCAAGGGCAGCAAAATTAAAATTGGTGACTAGCTGTTATTTGTTATTTATATTAATGATTTTGGATGAGAATTTAGGAGGCATGGTTAGTAAGTTTGCGGATGACACCAAGATTAGCAGCATAGTGGACAGTGGAAGAAAGTTATCTCGGATTGCAACGGGATCTTGATCAATTGGGCCAGTGGGCTGACGAATGGCAGATGGAGGTTTAATTTAAACAAATGTGAGGTGATACATTTTGGTAGATTGAACGAGGGCAGGACTTACTCAGTTAATGGTAGGGCATTGGGGAGAGTTACAGAACAAAAAGATCCAGGGGTACATGTTCATAGCTCCTTGAAAGTGGAGTCACGGGTGGACAGAGTGGTGAAGAAGGCATTCGGCATGCTTGGTTTCATCGGTCAGAGCATTGAATACAGGAGTTGGGACTTCTTGTTGAAGTTGTACAAGACATTGGTAAGGCCACACTTGGAATACTATGTGCAATTCTGGTCACCCTATTATAGAAAGGATATTATTGAACTAGAAAGAGTGCAGAAAATATTTACTAGGATGCTACCGGGACTTGATGGATTGAGTTATAAGGAGAGGCTGGATACAGGGATATGGACGAAATACAGGCAATTGGGACTAGTTCAGCAGTTGCCATGGACAAGTTGGCCGAAGGGCCTGTTTCCTCTATGACTCTATGACCTGGGGAACAGTTAGTGTATATAGAGAGGGTGCTACAGGGGCTGTGGGAGTCTGAGGGGATATGGGGAGCTAGTGATGGGGATATAGTGCTGATGGGGCTATCGTGACAGGGAACCATCAGATGCACAAATTGTTTCTAAGATTAATGCCACATGGTGTCAGTGTCCTGATTAATGTATCTCTGAATCTTAGCTTTATACAGATGCTGTTTGACTTGATTGTGGCACAGTCTGTTTTATTTCAAATAATAAAGATCCAAGTGATTTAATCAAATCACTTTATTTAGTAACAAGGGAAATACACAGAAGTTACACCAATGGGAATGGACCTTTCAACTCAACCAGTTCACGTTTACTCTCCAATGCGAAGCTGAACGTCCTCATCACATTAACCCCCTGTTCCCACATCTCTCCAGCCACATCTGAATGTCCTCATCACATTAACCCTCTGTTCCCACATCTCTCCAGCCACATCTGAATGTCCTCATCACATTAACCCTCTGTTCCCACATCTCTCCAGCCACATCTGAATGTCCTCATCACATTAACCCTCTGTTCCCACATCCCTCCAGCCACATATCCAGATTAGTTTGAAATATTGACACTGTTTCTGCTTCAGTTAAAGACAGTGAATCCCATGTGGATGAAGTTAGTGCATTTGATGTCTACATGGAATTTAGCAAGGATTTTGACAAAGTCCCACGTGGCAGAACAACCAGAGAATTAATACATCATGGGATCCAAGTGAAGCTGACAAGTTGGACCTTAAATTGTCTCAGTGACAGGAAGCAAAGGGAAATGGTTGACGGATGTTTCTGTTGCTGGAAGGTTGTTTCCAGTTGAGTTTCACTGAATTCAGTGGCGAGTCTCTTGCTGTTTATGGGAAATATATATATAGATTTATTCAATTGTGGGACATGGGCATTGCTGGCTGGCCAGCATATATATCAATAATTTAGATTTAAACATAGGGACCATGTTGAAGAAGTTTGAAGATGATAAAAATCATTGGTCTTCTGGTTGATCGTACAGAAAGCTGTAAACTTCAGGAAGATATCAATAGACTAATCACAAGTGACAGAAAAATGGCCAATGGTGTTCAATATAGCAAGGTATGAAGTGTGAAATAAATGGGAGGATACTGAGGGGTGTAGAGACACAGAGGGAACTTGGAGTATCTGGTCATCGATCCCTGAACTAGGACAGGCAGAGCGGTTAACGGGACAGGCAGAGCGAGCGGTTAACGGGACAGGCAGAGCGAGCGGTTAACGGGACAGGCAGGTAGAGCAGTTAACAGGACAGGCAGATAGAGCAGTTAACAGGACAGGTAGAGCGAGCGGTTAACGGGACAGGCAGATAGAGCAGTTAACAGGACAGGCAGAGTGGTTAACGGGACAGGCAGATAGAGTGGTTAACGGGACAGGCAGGTAGAGCGGTTAACGGGACAGGCAGATAGAGTGGTTAACGGGACAGGCAGATAGAGTGGTTAACGGGACAGGCAGGTAGAGCGGTTAACGGGACAGGCAGATAGAGTGGTTAACGGGACAGGCAGAGTGAGCAGTTAACGGGACAGCCAGATAGAGTGGTTAACGGGACAGGCAGATAGAGCCGTTAACGGGACAGGCGGATAGAGCCGTTAACGGGACAGGCAGATAGAGTGGTTAACGGGACAGGCAGATAAAGTGGTTAACGGGACAGGCAGATAGAGTGGTTAACGGGACAGGCAGATAGAGTGGTTAACGGGACAGGCAGATAGAGTGGTTAACGGGACAGGCAGATAGAGTGGTTAACGGGACAGGCAGATAGAGTGGTTAACGGGACAGGCAGATAGAGCGGTTAACGGGACAGGCAGATAGAGTGGTTAACGGGACAGGCAGATAGAGCGGTTAACGGGACAGGCAGATAGAGTGGTTAACGGGACAGGCAGATAGAGCCGTTAACGGGACAGGCGGATAGAGCCGTTAACGGGACAGGCAGATAGAGTGGTTAACGGGACAGGCAGATAAAGTGGTTAACGGGACAGGCAGATAGAGCCGTTAACGGGACAGCCAGATAGAGTGGTTAATGGGACAGAAAGGTAGAGCGGTTATGGGGACAGGCAGATAGAGCGGTTAAGGGGACAAGCAGATAGAGCGGTTAACGGGACAGGCAGATTGAGCGGTTAACGGGACAGGCAGATTGAGCGGTTAACGGGACAGGCAGAGTGGTTAACGGGACAGGCAGATAGAGTGGTTAACGGGACAGGCAGATAGAGCGGTTAACGGACAGGCAGATTGAGCGGTTAAGGGGACAGGCGGATAGATTGGTTAACGGGACAGGCGGATAGAGCCGTTAATGGGACAGGCAGATAGAGCGGTTAACGGACAGGCAGATAGAGCGGTTAACGGACAGGCAGATAGAGTGGTTAACGGGACAGGCAGAGTGGTTAACGGGACAGGCGGATAGAGCCGTTAATGGGACAGGCAGATAGAGCGGTTAATGGACAGGCAGATAGAGTGGTTAACGGACAGGCAGATAGAGCGGTTAACGGACAGGCAGATAGAGCGGTTAACGGGACAGGCAGATTGAGCGGTTAAGGGGACAGGCGGATAGATTGGTTAACGGGACAGGCGGATAGAGCCGTTAATGGGACAGGCAGATAGAGCGGTTAATGGACAGGCAGATAGAGTGGTTAACGGACAGGCAGATAGAGTGGTTAACGGGACAGGCGGATAGAGCCGTTAATGGGACAGGCAGATAGAGCGGTTAATGGACAGGCAGATAGAGCGGTTAACGGACAGGCAGATAGAGTGGTTAACGGGACAGGCAGATAGAGCGGTTAACGGACAGGCAGATAGAGTGGTTAACGGGACAGGCAGATGGAACACTTTCCTTTATTAAATAAGGCTGCAAGTTTAAAAACGGGGAGGATAAGTGAGGCCACAGCTAGAGTATTGCATACAGTTTTGCCCACTGCAGTACAGGAAGGAAATAATCTCACTCGAGGGAATACAGAGGAGATTATTGAAGATGTTGTCTGGATTGTCGAATTTTAGCTATGGAAAAAGTTTGGATAGACTGGGATTGTTTGGAAGAGGAGCTAAAGGGAGATTTAATTGAGGTTTATAAAGTAAAGAGGGATTTAGATAGAGTGGATAGGAAGGACCTGTTTTATTAGCAGTGAAACCCTGTACTTGGATATGAAGTCCAGTGAAGTCTACAGGGCTGTGGACTGAGAGCTAGAAAGTGGAATTGGGCCGGATGCTCCTGACTGGCACAGACACAATGGGCTGAATGGCCTCCTCACGTGCTATAAATTATGTATGTTTCTATGTAACTCTATTTATCCACCATGATTGCTGAATAAAAAGCTATCGATCTGATTGTTGAAGGCTCCGTTGACTTTAATCTCAACTGCTGTTTGTGAATAAGTTCCAGATTTCCACTCTGTGAGGCCGTGCTTTCAGCCATCATTCCCTGAACATTCCAGCTCTGCTGGATACACACACCTTTGGAAATAGCTTCTCTTCATCTACGCTAACAAATCCTTTGATCATTTTTAAACACCTTGATTAAAATCTCCCTCTTAATCACAGATAAAGAATAGAATGTGGCAATAACCTGTTGTGTCCCAATCCTAGCCTGCCTCATGCAGTCGCAGTTTGTGAAACTTGTCGTGTCCGAACTGGTGAGCAGCAGGTACAACATCAACATGTTCCATCCTGAATTCAAATACATTCTCATGATCAACAGCCCTTGGGATATTTGTACACTGGGTTTACACACTGTCATCGCAGCTAAACACAACTTTCACTCGAGTTATATTCTGTGATGACCCGACTGTCACTGGGTTTTAGCTTCTTCTGTTCATATCAGAATGTAGTTATGATGGAAGTCTTCAATAATCAATATTTGTTAAAAAACCACGATACAGCAGAAAGGTGACATCTGTAAGGAGGATAATCTTGAATATGCACAGATGAAGTGATGTGCTACCCATCCTACATGGACTGATCAGCTGTGTTCAAACTCAGGGTATTCGGGACAATGTGATTATAGCCTCATTCCTAATGTAGATAACCTGAGGATATAATACAATCGGTTTGGAAAGCATGGGTGTGCTGGGGAATTCAGGACAGTGGGTTTGGGAAGCATGCGGACACCTGGGAATTCAGTTCTATTTGTCCTTTAGATCCACGTGTACCGTTGGAATCGGGAAGAAGAATCCCAGCAACCAACGCTTCCCAAACACATCCTGAAGATTGACCCCCCATGGAGTGCAGCGTACCGCAGGCATCCCTTTCTTTAGATGGTACCAGGTACGACCTCGAGCTACCAAGAGAATTTGTTGGCAGCAGAACCCAGCACAGGTGAGTCCAATCCCTAACCAGATGTACAGCATCAGGACGAGGAACAACTGAAACGATGGGATCATACTGAAGAAGAAGTGGAAGAAGGAGAGGGGAAGGAGGGTGAGGAAGGTGAGGGGATTCTCAAAGGAGAGATGGTATTCCACACTCAAATATGCCACACCTACCACTAAGGAATAGAGACAGACAATAGAGGTATACCATCCAAACATCAGAAAGTAACGCATGTTCCTGTTCCCGATACAGTTTGCCGTAAAGAAGCAATGGTGGTCTCGCCTCAGGATAACTTTGCTGCACAACTTGCAGAAGTGGCTGCCTGGCTGCAGGGGTTCATTCCCACTGGGGCAGGCACTGCTGGTCTGTAGGCTCTCTGATGGGTACCACAGGATCAAGAAGTAGTTTCCTAAAACGTTAGCTGAGATATAGAGAAAGAAAATGAAGTGGCAGCCATGGTACGACCACGGCCGTCTGAAGTCATCAGCAAAGATAGTGGGAATGAAAACAAAGCTCTGAAGGATCATGGTGGTGATGGAGACTCCAAGAAAGTATGAGGGAGCTATAGTGTTCAAGATCCTCAGCTTCAGCATCCTAGAACATTCCCTCCTGAAAAAGAAAACAAACAGTGAATCACAGCAAATTTCCCTGCTAAGTGAGGGGACGGAATATTGGGTTAAAAAATACAACAATCTAGTTTATAGGCTAATCTCGGGAAGTCTTTAATGATCAGAAAGCATGTGAGAGGATAGATAAAAACAGACTTTAAGTATTTGGGTTTGATTTTGATTTGATTTATTATTGTCACATGTATTCATATACAGTGAAAAGTATTGTTTCTTACAGAAAAAGCACACTGTTCATAGAGTACATATAGGAGAAGGAAAGGAGAAGGTGCAGAATGTAGTGTTACAGTCATAGCTAAGGTGTAGAGAAAGATCAACTTAATGCAAGGTAGGTCCATTCAAAAGTCTGATGGCAGCAGGGAAGAAGCTGTTCTTGAGTCGGTTGGTACGTGACCTCAGACTTCTGTATCTTTTTCCCGATGGAAGACGTTTAGAATAAGGAACATAGATACAAGATTAAACAGAGATTTTGAGGTGGAATTCACTTATGGTAACTGAGGGGCAAACTACGTCAGTGTGTTAGGTTAAATTGAATATCTGGATGGAGGGACGTGGAAACAGGCAAGTGAATGCAATAAGGACTTTCTGCTCAGATGTAAGGTAAAAGAGTCAAAGTGGTTGATTCTTAAATATCCGCTGCAATGGCCTAGCAAGCCACTCACTTTTCACAAAGCACAACAGAAAAGTCAGGAAGGAATGAAACTGGCATCAACCGAAGCACCAGAAACAACAATGGAAAATCCAGCCCTGTTGACGCTGCAAAGACCTTCTTACTAATGCCTGGGGGCTTGGGTCAAAATTGGAAGAGCTGTCTCACAGAATAGTCAAGCAACAGCCTGATATAGTCATACTCACAGAATTATACCTTACAGATAATCCCAGACACCACCATTGCGTATGACCTGTCTCACCGGCAAGATAGAACCACCAGAAGTGGCAGCACGGTTGTACAGTCCAGAGGGAGTTGATCCTGTTAGCTCCTGTTGGGCGGGGACGGGAAGAGTGCGCCCCATTACTGCACAGGTCTCACCATAAATGTAAATGTTTTATTCACTCACCAAAATGGCCAATTGTTTATTTTCACTTTTGTTAGACCCAGAATAAAATAGACTTTAACCAGTCTTCTTTCAATAAATTTAGAAAGATTGATTTATTATGAAACTAAACTCCCTTTTTAAAACAAGTTGTGAAATTGGTTAACATACAATTTGTAATCCGGAGGTGTAACTGTGTGTGAGGTGATGTGATTTGGAAGGTCTACTGCAGAAGGAAAGTATATAGTAAATGGTAGAGCCATTAGAAATATGAACATACAGAGGGATCTAGGCATGCAGATGCACAATTCCCTGAAGGTGGCAACTTAGGTGGACAAGGTGGTCGAGAAGGCGTATGGCATGCTGGCCTTCATCGGTTGGGGCATTGAGTATAGGAATTGGAAAATCATGTTGCAGCTGTATAAGACTTTGGTTAGGCCGCATTTGACTATCCACTCGATCCAAGCCTGTCATAATCTTTAAACCTCTATCAGGTCCTCCCTCATCCTCCGAAGCTCCAATGAAAACAATTCAAGTTTGTTCAACATTTCTTCATAGTCCATATTCTCCAAACCAGGCAACATCCTAGTAAATCTCTTCTGCACCCTTTCCAATGCATCAACATCCTTCCAGTAGTGTGGTGACCAGAATTGGTCACATTGTGTACCTTCTGGCCAAAGGAAAACTTTAGGAAAAGTGATGGAATATGAAGGATTTTGACATCAGTCTGGTGTGTGTGAAGACAGATTGCTGGCCATAATAGTTGTCGAGAAACTCTCCAAAGGAGCTTCAGTATGGAGGAGAACAGGGCGGAATCAATGTGCTCGAGATCTCTCTCTTGTCTCAGTTTCTCAAGTTTCCAAATAGAGACAAATGATATTGAGGAGGATTCCTAGCTGGATATTGGTAACCACACGGAATTGCAGACAAGACAGGGACAGAGTGAGTTACGCAACCTTCACCTCAGTTTATTCCCAAACTGAGTCCAGAAAACAAGTTTATAACTTAACCTGATCTCAGTCAGGTGGTTTCCAGTAAATCACTAGGACAGCCTCACAGCCTGAAAACAGGAGTTTTTTTCCTCCAGTTCAAGTATACAAATAGCTCTCACCTCCTCAGAAGTCTTGCTGGCCATTTAGCTGAAGGCATGTGACTTCTTGGAAAAGGCAACTTGCTCACAGTCCAAAGTGAACATATACTCCTTTTAAAAAGAATGCAGGACCTCATTCCTCTTTCTGCCTATATCATTGGTACCTGTACCACAATCTCTGTTCACCCTGCATCAGGATGCCCTGCAGCCGTTCATTGACATCCCTGACCCTGGCAACGAGGGAGGCAGCACACCATCCGGACATCTCATTTGCAGCCGCAGAAATGGCTGTCTGTTCCCTTACAGTTGAATCCTCCACCACTGTCAGCCTGCCACTCTTCCTCCTCCCCTCTCGTGTAGCAGATGCAGCCATGTGCCATGAAGTGGGCTGCCACTGCTTGCCCCGGCACAATCATGTCCGTCAACAGTATCCAAACCGGTATAACTGTGAGAAAGTAGGGTGCCCACAGGAGCATCCTGTACTACCTGCCTTCCCGCGCTCCCCGCCTTCCCGCGCTCCCCGCCTTCCCGGAGTCCCTGCCCTCCGGTACCCCCTGCCTTCCGGTACTCCCTGCCTTCCAGTACTCCCTGCCCTCCAGTACTCCCTGCCCTCCTGTACTAGAAACATAGAAACATAGAAAACTACAGCACAAAACAGGCCCTTCGGCCCCACAAATTGTGCCGAACATATCCCTACCTTTTAGGCCTACCTATAACCCTCCATCCTATTAAGTCCCATGTACTCATCCAGGAGTCTCTTAAAAGACCCTATAGCGTTTGCCTCCACCACCACTGACGGCAGCCGATTCCACTCGCCCACCACCCTCTGTGTGAAAAACCTCCCCCCAACATTTCCCCTGTACCTACCCCCCAGCACCTTAAACCTGTGTCCTCTCGTAGCAGCCAGTTCCATCCTGGGAAAAAGCCTCTGAGAGTCCACCCGATCTATGCCTCTCAACATCTTATATACCTCTATTAGGTCTCCTCTCATCCTACGTCTCTCCAAGGAGAAAAGACCGAGCTCCCTCAGCCTATCCTCATAAGGCAAGCCACTCAATCCAGGCAACATCCTTGTAAATCTCCTCTGCACCCTTTCAATCTTTTCCACATCCTTCCTATAGTGAGGCGACCAGAACTGAGCACAGTACTCCAAGTGAGGTCTGACGAGGGTCTCATATAGCTGCATCATTATCCCCGGACTCCTAAACTTAATCCCTCGATTGATAAAGGCCAGCACACCATACGCCTTCTTAACCACCTCCTCCACCTGTGGGGCCGATTTTAGAGTACTATTGACCCGGACCCCAAGGTCCTTCTGATCCTCGACCGTACTAAGAGTCTTTCCCTTTACATTGTACTCCTTCATCCCATTTCACCTGCCAAAATGGACCACTACGTATTTATTGAACTCCATCTGCCACGTCTCCGCCCACTCTTGCATCCTATCCGGGGCGGCACGGTAGCACAGTGGTTAGCACTGCTGCTTCACAGCTCCAAGGTCCCGGGTTCGATTCCCGGCTCGGGTCACTGTCTGTGTGGAGTTTGCACATTCTCCTCGAGTCTGCGTGGGTTTCCTCCGGGTGCTCCGGTTTCCTCCCACAGTCCAAAGATGTGCGGGTTAGGTTGATTGGCCAGGTTAAAAATTGCCCATGAGAGTCCTGGGATGCGTAGGTTAGAGGGATTAGCGGGTAAAATATGTGGAGGTAGGGCCTGGGTGGGATTGTGGTCGATGCAGACTCGATGGGCCGAATGGCCTCCTTCTGCACTGTAGGGTTTCTATGATTCTATCTATGTCCCTCTGTAACTTCTGACATCCTTCCAGACTATCCACAACCCTACCAACCTTTGTGTCGTCGGCAAACTTACCAACCCATCCCTCCACTTCCTCATCCAGGTCATTTATGAAAATGACAAACAGCAAGGGTCCCAGAACAGATCCCTGGGGCACACCACTGGTGACTGACCTCCAATTAGAAAAAGACCCATCAATACACACTCTCTGCCTCCTTTGGGCAAGCCAGTTCTGGATCCACAGGGCAGCAGCCCCTTGGATCCCGTGCCCTCTCACTTTTTCTAGAAACCTTGAATGGGGGACCTTATCAAATGCCTTGCTAAAATCCATATAAACCACATCTACCGCTTTCTCTTCGTCAATGTGTTTAGTCACATTTTTTAAGAACTCCACCAGGCTCGTAAGGCACGATCTGCCTTTGACAAAGCCATGCTGAGTATTCTTGAGCATACTAAACCTCTCTAAATGCTCATAAATCTTGTCCCTCAGGATCTTCTCCATCAGCTTACCAACCACTGAGGTTAGACTCACCGGTCGGTAATTTCCTGGACTATCCTTATTCCCCTTCTTGAAAATAAGAACCACATCCACAATCCTCCAATCCTCTCCTGTCTCCATCAACAATGCAAAGATCATCACCAGAGGTTCTGCAATCTCTTCCCTCGCCTCCCACAGTAACCTGGGGTACATCCCATCCGGACCCGGCGACTTATCTATCTTGATGCCATTCAAAGATTCCAGCATAACCTCTTTGTTAAAGCCCACATACTCAATCTTTTCAGTCCACCGCAAGCCCGCAGTACATCCACCCAGGTCCTGCTCCTCTGTGAAAACCGAGGCAAAATACTCATTAAGCACCTCTGCCATTTCTACTGGTTCCGTACTGATTTTCCCGCCTTCACCTTTTATAGGCCCTATTCCTTCACGTCTCATTCTTCTACTCTTCACATATTTATAGAACGCCTTAGGGTTTTCCTTAATCCTACTTGCCAAGGCCCTCTCGTGACCCCTTCTGGCTCTCCTAATTTCCTTCTTTAGTCCCTTCCTACAAGCCGTATACTCATCGAGATCCCTATCTTCGCCAAGCTCGCTTTCCTTTTCTTCTCGACTAGGTCCCGCACAGCTTTCGTGCACCACGGTTCCTTTAACCTACCAACTTCTCCCTGTCTGCTCGGAACATTGTCGTGTAGAACTCTAGACAGACAATCCTTGAAAAACTGCCACCTCTCTTCAGTAGATTTCCCCGAGAATACCTCCTTCCAATTTACTCCTCTAATTTGCTGCCTTATAGAAATCATAGAAAGAAATCATAGAAACCCTACAGTACAGAAAGAGGCCATTCGGCCCATCGAGTCTGCACCGACCACAATTCCACCCAGGCCCTACCCCCATATCCCTACATATTTACCCACTAATCCCTCTAACCTACGCATCCCAGGACACTAAGGGGCAATTTTTAACCTGGCCAATCAACCTAACCCGCACATCTTTGGACTGTGGGAGGAAACCGGAGCACCCGGAGGAAACCCACGCAGACACGAGGAGAATGCGCAAACTCCACACAGACAGTGACCCAAGCCGGGAATCGAACCCAGGTCCCTGGAGCTGTGAAGCAGCAGTGCTAACCACTGTGCTACCGTGCCGCCTGACCACTGTGCTACCGTGCCGCCCGACCACTGTGCTACCGTGCCGCCCGACCACTGTGCTACCGTGCCGCCCGACCACTGTGCTACCGTGCCGCCCGACCACTGTGCTACCGTGCTGCCCGACCACTGTGCTACCGTGCCGCCCGATGTCTTCATATTTCCCCTTACTCCATATAAACGCTTTCCTAGCTTGCCTGATCCTCTCTTTTTCCAATGCAAGCATAAAGGAGACAGAGTTATGATCGCTGTCCTGAAGATGCTCCCCAACTGAGAAATCCGACACCTGTCCAAGTTCATTAGCCAGTACCAGATTGAGTACAGCCTCTCCTCTTGTAGGCTTATCCACATGCTGTGTTAGGAAACCCTCCTGAACGCACCTAACGAATTCCTCCCCATCCAATCCCCTTACCCAATGGATATTCCAATCTATGTTTGGGAAATTAAAGTCTCCCATCACCACAACTCTGCTATTACTGCATCTATCCAGGATCTGTTTCCCTATCTGCTCCTCCACCTCCCTGTTACTATTGGGCGGCCGATAGAAAACTCCGAGCAAAGTGATCGACCCCTTCCCGCTCCGAACTTCCGGGGCTCCCCGCCTTCCAGGGCTCCCTGCTTTCCTGCATTCCCTGCCTTCCGGTACTCCCTGCCTTCCGGTACTTCCTGCATTCCCTGCCTTCCGGCACTCCCTGCCTTCCGGTACTCCCTGCCTTCCGGTACTCCCTGCCTTCCTGCTCTCCCTGCCTTCCTGCTCTCCCTGCCTTTTGGTGCTACCTGCCTTCCTGCTCTCCCTGCCTTCCTGCTCTCCCTGCCTTCCTGCTCTCCCTGCCTTTTGGTGCTACCTGCCTTCCTGCTCTCCCTGCCTTCCTGCTCTCCCTGCCTTTTGGTACGACCTGCCTTCCGGTACTTCCGGGGAATTCAGAGGGGTCGTGTAACGAGTCACTCTGGGTGGAGCTCAGAAACACGAAGGGCACAGTCACTATGTTGGGGGTATACTACAGCCCCCCAACAGCCCATGAAGTGGAAGAACGGATATGTCAGGAGATAATGGATAGGTGCAGGAAAAATAGGGTTGTTGTAGTGGGAGACTTCAATTCCCCTGGTATAGACTAGAAATCGCGTAGGGCTGGGAGCCTGAATGGGGAGGAATTTGTAAAATGCGTACAGTAAGGTTCTTTGGAACAATATGTAGAAAGCCCGACTAGAGAGGGGGCTATACTGGACCTAGTACTGGGGAATGAGCCCGGTCAGGTCTTCAAAGTTTCGGGAGGGGAACATGTGGCAAATAGTGACCACAATTCTGTTAGCTTTAGGATAGTGATGGAAAAGGATCAGTGGTGTCCCAAGGGTAACGTGTTGGATTGGGGGAAGGCTAACTTTAGTGGGATTAGGCAGAAATTGGCAGCTGTTGAATGGGAGAGGCTGTTTGAGGGTAAATCCACATCTGGCATGTGGGAGTCTTTTAAGGAAAAGTTGTTAGGGCTGCAGGATAGGCATGTGCCTGTAAAAAAGAAAGATAGGAAGGGTAGAATTCGAGAACCATGGATAACCAGGGAAATTGAGGGATTGGTCAAAAAGAAAAGAGAGGCGTATGTTAGGTCCAGGCAGCTAAAAACGGAGGGAGCTCTGGAGGAATACAAAGAAAGTAGGAAAGAACTCAAACGAGGAATTAGAAGGGAAAAAAGGGGTCACGAAATGTCCTTGGCAGACAGGATTAAGGAGAATCCCAAGGCATTTTATTCATACATTAGGAACAAAAGGGTTGTCAGGGAAAAAATCGGACCTCTCAGGGACAAAAGTGGGGACTTATGCTTAGAACATAGAACAGTACAGCACAGAACAGGCCCTTCAGCCCACGATGTTGTGCCGAGCTTTATCTGAAACCAAGATCAAGCTATCCCTCTCCCTATCATCCTGGTGTGCTCCATGTGCCTATCCAATAACCGCTTAAATGTCCCTAAAGTGTCTGACTCCACTATCACTGCAGGCAGTCCATTCCACACCCCAACCACTCTCTGCGTAAAGAACCTATCTCTGATATCCTTCCTATATCCCCCACCATGAACCCTATAGTTATGCCCCCTTGTAATAGCTCCATCCACCTGAGGAAATAGTCTTTGAACGTTCACCCTATCTATCCCCTTCATCATTTGATAAACCTCGATTAAGTCTCCCCTCAGCCTCCTCCGCTCCAGAGAGAACAGCCCGAGCTCCCTCAACCTTTCCTCATAAGACCTACCCTCCAAACCAGGCAGCATCCTGGTAAATCTCCTCTGCACTCTTTCCAGAGCTTCCACATCCTTCTTATAGTGAGGTGACCAGAACTGCACACAATATTCCAAATGTGGTCTCACCAAGGTCCTGTACGGTTGCAGCATAACCCCACGGCTCTTAAACTCCAACCCCCTGTTAATAAAAGCTAACACACTATAGGCCTTCTTCACAGCTCTATCCACATGAGTGGCAACCTTTAGAGATCTGTGGATATGGACCCCAAGATCTCTCTGTTCCTCCACAGTCTTCAGAAAACCTACCTTTGACCCTGTAATCCACATTTAAATTAGTCCTACCAAAATGAATCACCTCACATTTATCAGGGTTAAACTCCATTTGCCATTTTTCAGCCCAGCTTTGCATCCTATCTATGTCTCTTTGCAGCCTACAACAGCCCTCCACCTCATCCACTACTCCACCAATTTTGGTGTCATCAGCAAATTTACTGACCCACCCTTCAGCCCCTCGTCTAAGTCATTAATAAAAATCACAAAGAGCAGAGGACCGAGCACTGATCCCTGTGGCACTCCGCTAGCAACCTGCCTCCAGTCTGAAAATTTTCCATCCACCACCACCCTCTGTCTTCGATCAGATAGCCAGTTACCTATCCAATCGGCCAACTTTCCCTCTATCCCACACCTCCTTACTTTCATCATAAGCCGACCATGGGGGACCTTATCAAACGCCTCACTAAAATCCATGTATATGACATCAACTGCCCTACCTTCATCAACACACTTAGTTACCTCCTCAAAAAATTCTATCAAATTTGTGAGGCACGACTTGCCCTTCACGAATCCGTGCTGACTATCCCGGATTAATCCGCATCTTTCTAAATGGTCGTAAATCCCATCACTAAGGACCTTTTCCATCAAGTTACCAACCACCGAAGTAAGACTAACCGGTCTATAATTACCAGGGTCATTTCTATTCCCTTTCTTAAACAGAGGAACAACATTCGCCACTCTCCAGTCCTCTGGCACCATCCCCGTGGACAGTGAGGACCCAAAGATCAAAGCCAAAGGCTCTGCAATCTCATCCCTTGCCTCCCAACGAATCCTAGGATATATTTCATCAGGCCCAGGGGACTTATCGACCTTCAGTTTATTCAAAACTGCCAGTACATCCTCCCTCCGAACATCTATTTCCTCCAGCCTATTAGCCTGTAACACCTTCTCTTCCTCAAAAACATGGCCCCTCTCCTTGGTGAACACTGAAGAAAAGTATTCATTCATCACCTCGCCTATCTCTACTGACTCCATACACAAGTTCCCACTACTGTCCTTGACCAGCCCTCACCTCACCCTGGTCATTCTTTTATTCCTCACATAAGAGTAAAAAGCTTTGGGGCTTTCCTTGATCCGACCCGCCAAGGACGTCTCATGTCCCCTCCTAGCTCTCCTAAGCCCCTTTTTCAGCTCATTCCTTGCTAACTTGTAACCCTCAATCGAGCCATCTGAACCTTGTACTGGGACCTCTGCTATTTGTGATATATATAAATGATTTGGAAGAAGGTGTAACTGGTGTAATCAGCAAGTTTGCGGATGACACGAAGATGGCTGGACTTGCGGATAGCGAAGAGCATTGTCGGGCAATACAGCAGGATATAGATAGGCTGGAAAATTGGGCGGAGAGGTGGCAGATGGAATTTAATCCGGATAAATGCGAAGTGATGCATTTTGGAAGAAATAATGTAGGGAGGAGTTATACAATAAATGGCAGAGTCATCAGGAGTATAGAAACACAGAGGGACCTAGGTGTGCAAGTCCACAAATCCTTGAAGGTGGCAACACAGGTGGAGAAGGTGATGGAGAAGGCATATGGTATGCTTGCCTTTATAGGACGGGGTATAGAGTATAAAAGCTGGAGTCTGATGATGCAGCTGTATAGAACGCTGGTTAGGCCACATTTGGAGTACTGCGTCCAGTTCTGGTCGCCGCACTACCAGAAGGACGTGGAGGCATTGGAGAGAGTGCAGAGAAGGTTTACCAGGATGTTGCCTGGTATGGAGGGTCTTAGCTATGAGGAGAGATTGGGTAGACTGGGGTTGTTCTCCTTGGAAAGACGGAGAATGAGGGGAGATCTAATAGAGGTATACAAGATTATGAAGGGTATAGATAGGGTGAACAGTGGGAAGCTTTTTCCCAGGTCGGAGGTGACGATCACGAGGGGTCACGGGCTCAAGCTGAGAGGGGCGAAGTATAACTCAGACATCAGAGGGACGTTTTTTACACAGAGGGTGGTGGGGGCCTGGAATGCGCTGCCAAGTAGGGTGGTGGAGGCAGGCACGCTGACATCGTTTAAGACTTACCTGGATAGTCACATGAGCAGCCTGGGAATGGAGGGATACAAACGATTGGTCTAGTTGGACCAAGGAGCGGCACAGGCTTGGAGGGCCGAAGGGCCTGTTTCCTGTGCTGTACTGTTCTTTAGTTCTTTGTTCTTTGTTCTTGTTTCCTCATCCCTACATAAGCTTCCCTCTTCCTTTTCACAAGACATTCCACCTCTTTCGTGAACCATGGTTCCCTCACTCGGCCATTTCCTCCCTGCCTGACAGGGACATACCTATCAAGGACATCCAGTATTTGTTCCTTGAAAAAGTTCCACTTCTCATTAGAGCCCAAAGAAGTAGGGGAGATCCTAAATGAATACTTTGCGTCGGTATTCACAAAGGAGAGGGATGTGTTGACTGGGAGTGTCTCGGAGGGGAGTGTTGACCCGTTAGAGAAAATCTCCATTACAAGGGAGGAAGTGTTAGGTTTGTTAGAGAATATAAAGACTGACAAATCCCCAGGGCCTGATGGAATCTATCCAAGGCTGCTCAGGGAGACGAGAGATGAAATCGCTGGGCCTCTGACGCAAATCTTTGTCTCGTCACTGGACACAGGTGAGGTCCCAGAGGATTGGAGGATAGCTAATGTGGTCCCGTTATTTAAGAAGGGGAGGAAGGATAACCCGGGGAATTATAGGCCGGTGAGCCTGACGTCCGTGGTGGGGAAGTTGTTGGAGAAGATTCTTAGAGATAGGATGTATGCGCATTTAGAAAGGAATAAACTCATTAACGATAGTCAGCATGGTTTTGTGAGAGGGAGGTCATGCCTCACTAACCTGGTGGAGTTTTTTGAAGAAGTGACTAGAATGGTTGATGAGGGAAGGGCCGTGGATGTCGTCGATATGGACTTTAGTAAAGCGTTTGACAAAGTCCCTCCTGGTAGGCTGGTGAAAAAGGTTGGATCTCATGGGATAAAGGGGGAGGTGGCTAGATGAGTAGAGAACTGGCTTGGTCACAGAAGACAGAGGGTGGTAGTGGAAAGGTCTTTTTCCGGCTGGAGGCCTGTGACTAGTGGTGTTCCGCAGGGCTCTGTATTGGGACCTCTGCTGTTTGTGATTTATATAAATGATCTGGAAGAAGGTATAACTGGGGTGATCAGTAAGTTTGCGGATGACACAAAATTGGCAGGACTTGCAGATAGTGAGGAGCATTGTCAGAGGCTACAGAAGGATATAGATAGGCTGGTAATTTGGGCAAAGAAATGGCAGATGGAGTTCAATCCTGATAAATGCGAAGTGATGCATTTTGGTAGAAATAATGTAGGGAGGAGCTATACAATAAATGGCAGAACCATAGAGAGTGTAGATACGCAGTGGGACCTGGGTGTGCAAGTCCACAGATCCTTGAAGGTGACGTCACAGGTGGAGAAGGTGGTGAAGAAGGCATATGGCATGCTTGCCTTTATAGGACGGGGCATAGAGTATAAAAGTTGGGGTCTGATGTTGCAGATATATAGAACGTTGGTTCGGCCGCATTTGGAATACTGCGTCCAGTTCTGGTCGCCACACTACCAGAAGGACGTGGAGGCTTTCGAGAGAGTGCAGAGGAGGTTTACCAGGATGTTGCCTGGTATGGGAAGGGCTTAGTTATGAGGAGAGATTGGGCAAACTGGGTTTGTTCTCACTGGAAAGACGGAGGATGAGGGGTGACCTAATAGAGGTGTATAAAATTATGAAAGGCATAGATAGGGTGAACAGTGGGAAGCTTTTTCCCAGGCCGGTGGTGACGTTCATGAGGGTCATAGGTTCAAGGTGAGGGTGGGAGGTTTAACACGGATATCAGAAGGACGTATTTTATACAGAGGGTGGTGGGGGCCTGGAATGCGCTGCTGGGCAAGGTGGTGGAGGCGGACACATTGGGAATGTTTAAGACTTATCTAGATAGCCACATGAACGGAGTGGGAATGGAGGGATACAAAAGGATGGTCTAGTTTGGACCAGGGAGTGGCGCGGGCTTGGAGGGCCGAAGGGCCTGTTCCTGTGCTGTATTGTCCTTTGTACCCGACTCCCGGCACTCCCTCGCCGCCTCCCGGCACGCACTCGCCGCCTCCCGGCACTCCCTCGCCACCTCCCGGCACTCCCTCGCCGCCTCCTGGCACGCACTCGCCGCCTCCCGGCACTCCCTCGCCACCTCCCGGCACGCACTTGCCGCCTCCCCGCACTCCCTCGCCGCCTCCCGGCACTCCCTCGCTGCCCCCCGGCACGCACTCGCCGCCTCCCGGCACGCACTCGCCGCCTCCTGGCACGCACTCACCGCCTCCCGGCACGCACTCGCCGCCTCCCGGCACGCACTCGCCGCCTCCCGGCACGCACTCGCCGCCTCCCGGCACTCCCTCGCTGCCCCCCGGCACGCACTCGCCGCCTCCCGGCACGCACTCGCCGCCTCCCGGCATGCACTCGCCACCCTCCGGTACTCTGCCTGGTGGTCACCCATGCCCTTTCTGCCTGTTCAATCTTCACCTGCAGTGTGACCATCTGACTGAGCAGGCTGTCCACAACTTGCTCAGTATTGGGATACTGCTCAGTGAATCCACCCTCAGCTCCAGCTCTCCTGCCAGGACTACCCTTAAGCCCCTTATTTTCTCCCTTTTTTAACAAAAAATATGCTTGGATAATACTATTCACTTCCCTCCCTTGTGCTAACTTTACTCCCCTTACTTTGCTTCCTGATATTATTGTGACCCTGACTTTCACTTATTTGTATTATTTCTCAGTTATACCCCTATTCCAAAAATCCTTTAAAATCGCGACTGCTTCACTGTGACGCTGACTGCGAGGACACCATTCCCAGACTCTATGGTGGACCATCAGCAGCAGCAGAATTGTACTCGACCACAATCTGCAACCTCATAGCCTGGCATACCCCTCACTCTGTCATTAACATCAAGCTGAGGAATCAGTCCAGGTTCAATGAAGAGTGCAGGAGGACATGCCAGGAGCAACACCAGGCATAGCTAAAAATGAGGTGTCAACCTGGTGAACCTATAACACAGGACAGTGCCAAACAGCATAAGCCACAAGTGATAGGCAAAGCTAAGTAATCCCACAACCAGTGGATCAGATCTAAGCTCTGCAAACCAGCCACATCCAGTCATGAATGGTGGTGGACAATTAAACAACTCGTCAGAGGAGGAGGCTCCATAAATATCCCCATCCTCAATGATGGAGGAGCCCAGCACATCCGTGTAAAAGACAAAGCGACACTCTTCAGCCAGAAGTACCAAATGGCTGATCCATCTCGGCCTCCTCTGGAGGTCCCCAGTATCGCGATTGCCAGTCTCTAGCCAATTTGATTCACTCCACCTGATATGAACCCTGATAAAATTCTGGCAATAGTCCTGAAGATTTGTGCTCCAGGACTAGCTGTGTGCCTAGCCAAGCTATTCCAGTACAGTTACAACACTGGCATCTACATAACAATGTTGAAAATTGCCCAGGTGTGCCCTGGCACAAATCCAACCCAGCCAATTACCACCTCATCAGCAAAGTGAGTCAACAGTGCTATGGAGTGGCACTTACACAGCAATAACCTGCTCTTTCATGTTTAATTTGAATTCCACCAGGGCCACTTGGGTCCTGACCTCATTACAGCCTCAGTAAAAACATGGACAAAAGAGCTGAACTCCGTTTGTGAGGTGAGAGTGACTGGCCTTGACATCGGTGCAGCATTTGACTTAGAGTGGCTTCAGGGATCCATTGGAAAACGATTGTCTCAGTCCCAGGACATCACTGCAGGAGTTCTTTCACGTAGTGCCCATTGTCCAACCATCTTCAGCTGCTTCATCAATGATCTTCTCTCCATCACAAGGTCAGAAATGAGGATGTTAACTGATGATACACAATGTTCAGTTCTGTTTGAGCTGAAAAAGGGGCTTAGGAGAGCTAGGAGGGGACACGAGAAGTCCTTGGCGGGTCAGATCAAGGAAAACCCCAAGGCTTTTTACTCTTATGTGAGGAATAAAAGAATGACCAGGGTGAGGTTAGGGCCGGTCAAGGACAGTAGTGGGAACTTGTGTATGGAGTCAGTAGAGATAGGCGAGGTGATGAATGAATACTTTTCTTCAGTGTTCACCAAGGAGAGGGGCCATTTTTTGAGGAAGAGAAGGTGGTACAGGCTAATAGGCTGGAGGAAATAGATGTTCGGGGGGAGGATGTCCTGGCAGTTTTGAATAAACTGAAGGTCGATAAGTCCCCTGGGCCTGATGAAATATATCCTAGGATTCTTTGGGAGGCAAGGGATGAGATTGCAAGCCTTTGGCTTTGATCTTTGGGTCCTCGCTGTCCACGGGGATGGTGCCAGAGGACTGGAGAATGGCGAATGTTGTTCCTCTGTTTAAGAAAGGGAATAGAAATGACCCTGGTAATTATAGACCGGTTAGTCTTACTTCGGTGGTTGGTAAATTGATGGAAAAGGTCCTTAGAGATTAATTGAATTGTTTATTTATTTAATTAGTCAGCTAGTGTGAGTTTTTTTATGGCCTTTACTTTTGCAGTTGTATTTTAAGTTTAAAGTGAAAACTGGAAGTGGGCTGCTAAGGAGTCTGGGAAGGGTTTTTATTTTAACTTTAAAAGTCAGTTACCTGGGAGGTTCCCCCTCATTGTTCCACTGGAGCAAGCTCAGAGGGAGTGATTGGAGGCAGCAGTGCTGGTGAGAGATTAATTGAATTGTTTATTTATTTAATTAGTCAGCTAGTGTGTGTTTTTTTTGGCCTTTACTTTTGCAGTTGTATTTTAAGTTTAAAGTGAAAACTGGAAGTGGGCTGCTAAGGAGTCTGGGAAGGGTTTTTTAAGCGCGTGAAGTATAAAAGGTAGGCTGCAGTATACAGCGGGCAGCGTCGGGAGCGGGCAGTGGAGTGAGTGGGAAGCAGAGTGTGAGCTGTAAGGCTTTGGCTCACAGGGCTTTGGGGGACAGGGTGAGCAGGGGTGAGTTTAAATTCATTTTTACTGTTTCTACCTGGTACTGGCAAGGTATCTAGAGGGGATGGGTGTGCAGGCAGTGCTATGTTCCTCTTGCACTATGTTTGAGGTGAGGGACGACGACAGTGTCCCTGCTGATTACACCTGTGGGAAGTGCACCCATCTGCAGCTCCTCCAAAACCGTGTTAGGGAACTGGAGCTGGAGTTGGATGAACTTAGGATCATTAGGGACGCAGAGGTGGCCATAGACAGAAGCTTTAGGGATACAGTTACTCCGAGGAATGAAAACAGATGGGTGACAGTGAGAGGGGCTGGGAGAAAGCAGTCCGTGCAGGGATCCCCGGTGGTCGTTCCCCTTAGCAACAGGTATTCCGCTTTGGATACGGTTGAGGGGGATGACATACCAGTGGTGAGCCGCAGTGAGAGGATCTCCAGCACTGTGTCCGTCTCTGTGGCTCGGGAGGGTAAGGGGCAGAGCGGGAGGGCAATAGTAATTGGGGACTCGTTAGTTAGAGGGATGGATAGGAGGTTCTGTGGCAGCAAAAGAGACTCACGGATGGTATGTTGCCTACCGGATGCCAAGGTCCATGACGTCTCAGACCGTGCTTTCCGGATTCTGAAGGGGGAGGGGAAACAGTCACAAGTCGTGGTACACATTGGTACCAATGACATAGGTAAGAGAAGGGACAGGGATTTAAAGCAGGAATTTCTGGAGCTGGGCTGGAAGCTGAGAGCCAAGACGAAACATGTGGTCATCTCTGGTACGTTGCCGGTGCCACATGATAACGAGTTGAGGAACAGGGAGAGAGTGCAGTTAAACATGTGGTTGCAGGGATGGTGTAGGAGGGAGGGTTTCAGATAGGTGGATAATTGGAACACATTCTGGGGAAGGTGGGACCTGTACAAACAGGACGGGGTGCACCTGAACCAGAGGGGCACCAATATCCTCGGAGGGAAATTTGTTACGGCTCTTCAGGGGGGTTTAAACTAATTTGTCAGGGGAGTGGGAAAAGGAGTTGTAGTCCAGAAGTCAGTGAGGGTGGTGAGGTATTGGGGAAGGTATCAGGGTCAAGGGTGGGTACCGGTAGACAGGAAGGTGGGTTGAAGTGTGTCTACTTCAATGCAAGGAGCATCCGGAACAAGGTAGATGAACTTGGGGCGTGGATTGGTACTTGGGACTACGATGTTGTGGCCATTACGGAGACGTAGGTAGAACAAGGACAGGAATGGTTGTTGGACGTTCCAGGGTATAGATGTTTCAGTAAGTGTAGGAAAGCTGGTAAAAGAGGTGGAGGAGTGGCATTGTTAATCAAAGATAGTTTAACGGCTGCGGAAAGGCACTTCGAGGGGGATCTGCACACTGAGGTAATATGGGCTGAGGTTAGAAATGGGAAAGGAGCGGTCACGTTGTTAGGAGTTTACTATAGGCCCCCAAATAGTAATAGAGATGTGGAGGAAGAAATTGCTAAGCAGATTATGGATATGTGTGGGGGTCACAGGGTAGTTGTCATGGGGGACTTTAACTTTCCAAATATTGATTGGAACCTTTGTAGGTCAAATAGTTCGGATGGGGCAGTTTTTGTGCAGTGTGTACAGGAGGGTTTCCTGACACAATATGTGGATAGGCCGACAAGAGGTGAGGCCACATTGGATTTGGTACTGGGAAATGAACCGGGCCAAGTGTTAGATTTGGTTGTGGGAGAGCACTTTGGAGATAGTGACCACAATTCGGTGTCTTTTGTTATTGCAATGGAGAGGGATAGGGCCGTACGGCAGGGCAAGGTTTACAATTGGGGGAGAGGTAATTATGATGCGATTAGGCAAGAATTAGGGGGCATAAGTTGGGAACAGAAACTGTCAGGGAAAGGAACTAATGAAAAGTGGAACTTTTTCAAGGAACAAATACTGGATGTCCTTGATAGGTATGTCCCTGTCAGGCAGGGAGGAAATGGCCTAGTGAGGGAACCATGGTTCACGAAAGAGGTGGAATGTCTTGTGAAAAGGAAGAGGGAAGCTTATGTAGGGATGAGGAAACAAGGTTCAGATGGCTCGATTGAGGGTTACAAGTTAGCAAGGAATGAGCTGAAAAAGGGGCTTAGGAGAGCTAGGAGGGGACACGAGAAGTCCTTGGTGGGTCGGATCAAGGAAAACCCCAAGGCTTTTTACTCTTATGTGAGGAATAAAAGAATGACCAGGGTGAGGTTAGGGCCGGTCAAGGACAGTAGTGGGAACTTATGTATGGAGTCAGTAGAGATAGGCGAGGTGATGAATGAATACTTTTTTTCAGTGTTCACCAAGGAGAGGGGCCATGTTTTTGAGGAAGAGAAGGTGTTACAGGCTAATAGGCTGGAGGAAATAGATGTTCGGAGGGAGGATGTCCTGGCAGTTTTGAATAAACTGAAGGTCGATAAGTCCCCTGGACCTGATGAAATGTATCCTAGGATTCTTTGGGAGGCAAGGGATGAGATTGCAGAGCCTTTGGCTTTGATCTTTGGGTCCTTGCTGTCCACGGGGATGGTGCCAGAGGACTGGAGAATGGCGAATGTTGTTCCTCTGTTTAAGAAAGGGAATAGAAATGACCCTGGTAATTATAGACCGGTTAGTCTTACTTCGGTGGTTGGTAAATTGATGGAAAAGGTCCTTAGAGATGGGATTTACGACCATTTAGAAAGATGCGGATTAATCCGGGATAGTCAGCATGGATTCGTGAAGGGCAAGTCGTGCCTCACAAATTTGATAGAATTTTTTGAGGAGGTAACTAAGTGTGTTGATGAAGGTAGGGCAGTTGATGTCAAATACATGGATTTTAGTGAGGCTTTTGATAAGGTCCCCCATGGTCGGCTTATGATGAAAGTGAGGAGGTGTGGGATAGAGGGAAAGTTGGCCGATTGGATAGATAACTGGCTGTCTGATCGAAGTAAGAAGTTTAACAACACCAGGTTAAAGTCCAACAGGTTTATTTGGTAGCAAAATCCACACAAGCTTTCGGAGCTGCGAAAGCTTGTGTAGCTTTTGCTACCAAATAAACCTGTTGGACTTTAACCTGGTGTTGTTAAACTTCTTACTGTGTTTACCCCAGTCCAACGCCGGCATCTCCACATCATGTCTGATCGAAGACAGAGGGTGGTGGTAGATGGAAAATCTTCGGATTGGAGGCAGGTTGCTAGCGGAGTGCCGCAGGGATCAGTGCTTAGTCCTCTGCTCTTTGTGATTTTTATTAATGACTTAGAGGAAGGGGCTGAAGGGTGGATCAGTAAATTTGCTGATGACACCAAGATTGGTGGAGTAGTGGATGAGGTGGAGGGCTGTTGTAGGCTGCAAAGAGACATAGATAGGATGCAAAGCTGGGCTGAAAAATGGCAAATGGAGTTTAACCCTGATAAATGTGAAGTGATTCATTTTGGTAGGACTAATTTAAATGTGGATTACAGGGTCAAAGGTAGGGTTCTGAAGACTGTGGAGGAACAGAGAGATCTTGGGGTTCATATCCACAGATCTCTAAAGGTTGCCACTCAAACGGATAGAGCTGTGAAGAAGGCCTATAGTGTGTTAGCTTTTATTAACAGGGGGTTGGAGTTTAAGAGCCGTGGGGTTATGCTGCAACTGTACAGGACCTTGGTGAGACCACATTTGGAATATTGTGTGCAGTTCTGGTCACCTCACTATAAGAAGGATGTGGAAGCGCTGGAAAGAGTGCAGAGGAGATTTACCAGGATGCTGCCTGGTTTGGAGGGTAGGTCTTATGAGGAAAGGTTGAGGGAGCTCGGGCTGTTCTCTCTGGAGCGGAGGAGGCTGAGGGGAGACTTAATCGAGGTTTATAAAATGATGAAGGGGATAGATAGAGTGAACGTTCAAAGACTATTTCCTCGGGTGGATGGAGCTATTACAAGGGGGCATAACTATAGGGTTCATGGTGGGAGATACAGGAAGGATATCAGAGGTAGGTTCTTTACGCAGAGAGTGGTTGGTGTGTGGAATGGACTGCCTGCAGTGATAGTGGAGTCAGACACTTTAGGGACATTTAAGCGGTTATTGGATAGGCACATGGAGCACACCAGGATGATAGGGAGTGGGATAGCTTGATCTTGGTTTCAGATAAAGCTCAGCACAACATCGTGGGCTGAAGGGCCTGTTCTGTGCTGTACTGTTCTATGTTCTATGTTTGTGACTCCTGAGATACTGAACTAGTCAGTGTCCACACCTGGATAATATTCAGGCATGTGTTAATAAGTGTAAAGTAATATTTACGCCTAACAAGTGCCACATGACAAAATGACCATACTCAACAAGGGAGAATCTAAACACATCCCCTTGACATTCAATGGCATTCCCATCACTGATTCCCCATTATCAATATCTTGGGGGTATTCATTGAGCAGTTATCACTGGAGTAGTCATATAAATACTGTGGCTACAAGAACAGATCCGAGGCTGGAAATTCTGCAGCGACTAACTCACCTCCAGAACCACCAAAGCCCGCGCATCATCTAAAAGGCATAAGTCAGGAGTGTGATGGATAATTCTCAACTTGCCTGGATGAGTGCAGTTCCAATAGCACACAAGAAGCTTGACACCATTCAGTCCTCAGCAGCCTGCTTGATTGGCACCCAATCCACTTCCTTCAACATCTATTTCCTTCAACACCGACTCACAGTGGCAGCAGTGTGTACTAGATACAAGATGCATTGCAGCAACTCACCAATGGCCTCTTCAGCAGCACCATCTAAATCCACAGGCTTTACCACCTCGAGGACAAGAGCAGCAGGCACATGGGAACACCACTACCTACAAGTTCCCCACCTCGAGTTACTCACCGTCCTGACTTGGAAATGTATCACTGTTCTTTCACTGTCCACTGGGTCAAAATCCTGGAACTCTCTTGCTAATAGCACTGTGGGTGTACCTACACCACATGGACTGCAGCGGCTCAAGAAGGCAGTTCATCCCCACCTTCTCAAGAACAATTAGAGATGCGCAATAATGCTCACATCTTGTGGAAGAATAAATAAAAAAGTGTTAACATGAATCTTTGAATGGCATCAGAATCTTTGAATGGCATCAAGATAGATAAGTCGCCGGGTCCGGATGGGATGTACCCCAGGTTACTGTGGGAGGCGAGGGAGGAGATTGCAGAGCCTCTGGCGATGATCTTTGCGTCGTCGATGGAGACGGGAGAGGTGCCGGAGGATTGGAGGATTGCGGATGTGGTTCCTATTTTCAAGAAGGGGAATAGGGATAGCCCAGGTAATTACCGACCGGTGAGTCTAACCTCAGTGGTTGGTAAACTGATGGAGAAGATCCTGAGGGACAGGATATATGAGCATTTAGAGAGGTTTAGTATGCTCAAGAATACTCAGCATGGCTTTGTCAAGGGCAGATCGTGCCTTACGAGCCTGGTGGAGTTCTTCGAAAATGTGACTAAACACATTGACGAAGGGAAGGCGGTAGATGTGGTTTATATGGATTTTAGCAAGGCGTTCGATAAGGTCCCCCATGCAAGGCTTCTCGAAAAAGTGAGAGGGCATGGGATCCAAGGGGCTGCTGCCCAGTGGATCCAGAACTGGCTTGCCCAAAGGAGGCAGAGTGTGTGTATAGATGGGTCTTTTTCTAAATGGAGGTCGGTCACCAGTGGTGTGCCCCAGGGATCTGTTCTGGGACCCTTGCTGTTTGTCATTTTCATAAATGACCTGGATGAGGAAGCGGAGGGATGGGTTGGTAAGTTTGCCGACAACACGAAGGTTGGTGGGGTTGTGGATAGTCTGGAGGGATGTCAGAAGTTACAGAGGGACATAGATAGGATGCAAGACTGGGCGGAGAAGTGGCAGATGGACTTCAACCCAGATAAATGCGTCGTGGTCCATTTTGGTAGGACAAATGGGATGAAGGAGTACAATATAAAGGGAAAGACTCTTAGTATTGTAGAGGATCAGAAGGACCTTGGGGTCCGGGTCCATAGGGCTCTAAAATCGGCCCTGCAGGTGGAGGAGGTGGTTAAGAAGGCGTATAGTGTGCTAGCCTTTATCAATCGAGGGATTGAGTTTAGGAGTCCGGGGATAATGATGCAGCTATATAAGACCCTCATCAGACCCCACTTGGAGTACTGTGCTCAGTTCTGGTCGCCTCATTATAGGAAGGATGTGGAAAAGATTGAAAGGGTGCAGAGGAGATTTACAAGGATGTTGCCTGGATTGAGTGGCATGCCTTATGAGGATAGGCTGAGGGAGCTCGGTCTTTTCTCCTTGGAGAGACGAAGGATGAGAGGAGACCTAATAGAAGTGTATAAGATGTTGAGAGGCATAGATCGGGTGGACTCTCAGAGGCTTTTTCCCAGGGTGGAAATGTCTGCTACGAGAGGACACAGGTTTAAGGTGCTGGGGGGTAGGTACAGGGGAGATGTTGGGGGTAAGTTTTTCACACAGAGGGTGGTGGGCGAGTGGAATCGGCTGCCGTCAGCGGTGGTGGAGGCAAACTCAATAGGGTCTTTTAAGAGACTCCTGGATGAGTACATGGAGCTTAATAGGATGGAGGGTTATAGGTAGGTCTAGAAGGTAGGGATGTGTTCGGCACAACTTGTGGGGCCGAAGGGCCTGTTTGTGCTGTAGTTTTTCTATGTTTCTATGTAACTAATTGGGCTGAATGGCCTGTTTCTATGTTTTAATTTCTACATGTTTCTATGTCCACCTCTCCCAGCTCAAGGGACCCTGAACACTGAGTTACAGCAAGCTTCACAGTTTCCCAATGCTGGAGATAATTTGGTCCAAGCAGGAAATCATCGGGGGGGAGAGAGCGGGTGGTCCTTGTGATCTGTTGGCATAACTTCAGAAACTCTAGATGCATGTAGGAGTTCCTGGCTGTCAGTCTGATTGAGGGCAAACACATCTGTATTAAATACAGATGTATTCACCTGATGAAGGAGCAGCACTCTGAAAGCTCGTGATTCCAAATAAACCTGTTGGACTTAAACCTGGTGTTGTGAGATTTCTTACTGTGCTTACCCCAGTCCAACGCCGGCATCTCCACATCACATCTGTATTAAATGTTTGCGACTGGAGAAGTTTTGGCTCAGAGTCTGTGAGCTGGAGGCTGAACTGCAGATGCTCCAACACAGGAAGGGGGAATATTTCCTGCATGTTTATACCAGGAGGCAGTCACCACCCTGAGGATAGGGTCTTCTGATTTGGCCAGTGGTCAGGGACAGGAGGCTGTGACTGTGAGTGCGAACCCAGAGGGCAGGAGTGCAGGAACCTCAGCCTTTGCAATTGACCAATAGGTCTGAAGATCTCTCAACTGGTTTGGATGAAAATGGGGATGGCAGGGTGGATGGGCTGACTGACCATGGCACCATTGTACAGAAATCCATTCAAGTGGGGGGGAGAAAAAAAGAATGTAGTAGCAGTAGGGGACAGTATGACGAGGGGGATTCACACTGTTCTGTGCAGCAAAGAGCCAGAATTCAGATGGCGGTGCCAGGGTTCAGGACATCTGCTCAGGGCTGGAGAAGAACTTGCAGTGGGAGGGGGGAGGATCCCATTGTTGTGGTCCATGTAGGTGCCAATGACATTGGTGGAAAGAGGTTCAGCAAACCCAGTGTGAAAAGCAAGGCACCAAATTAAAAAGCAGAAAATTCGAGGAGAGATGAGTGCATGGCTCAAAGACTGGTCTGAGAGAAGCGGGTTCTGTTCATGGGCACTGGCACCTGGACTACGGAAAGTGGGGGCTGTACCTTTGAGATAGTCTGAGCCATGTTGAGATTGTGCTCAAGTGAGCTGCATAACTAGGGAAGTAGAAAGGACTTTGAACTAAATAATGGGAGCAAGGGATCAAATTTGGGAAGATGTGTTAAATCAAAGAGGAGCGACAAGGCAAGAGAGAAAGGCATTAAAGTGGGAAATGATAAACAGACCATGACAGAATGGACCGAAAGTACAAATCTAAGAGTAAAACAACAGATAATGCTAGATGTTACAAAAATAATATAGGACAAAACTAAAGGCTCTGTATCTGAAAGCACGTAGCATTTGAATCACAATAAATTAACTGACAGCCTAATAGAAATAGTAAGTATGATCTGAAAGCCACAGAGACATTGCTACAGGATGATAAGATTGGAATTGAACTATTGAAGGAAAGAGAGGAAGCCAGAAAAAATTGGAGTGGTGGCTGTCTTAATTAAGAATGGTAATTGCACAATAGAGCGGGATGACCTAAGTTCAGGAAACCAGGATACTGAAACGCTTTGAGTAGATGAGAAATGATAACAGCAATAAGTCACTTGTGGGAGTCGAATACAGGCTCCCTAATAGTAATCATATGGTAGCAGGAAATGATGAGAGCTTGTCAGAAGGGTACGGCGATAATTATGAGGGAATTTAATCTGTGCAGTGGAAAAATCAGATTGCAAAGGTAGGCTCGATAAGGAATTCATAGACTGTTTCCCAGATAATTTCTTAGCAAAGCACACTCTGACGCCAATCAGAGGGCAGACTATACTAGACTTGGTATTGTGCATTGAGATGGAAGTTATTAATCACCTGATATTGAAGGCACCAGTAGGTGGCAGTGATCATAATATGATTGAATTTCACATCTGGTTTGAGGGAGAGAAGAGTGAGTCCAAGAATAGTATTTTAAACTTAAATAAGGGCAATTATGAGGGCATGAATGCACAGCTAGCTAAAGTGAAATGGAAAATTAGGTCCATAGAGTTGCAGTGGCAGACATTTAAGGAGATATTTCCAAACACACAGAGTAGATGCAGCCCAATGAGAAGGAAAAACTCCAAGGGGTGGATACACCATTTGTGGTTAGCTAAAAAAGTTAAAGATAGTGTCAGACTTAAAAATACCATTTAAATGCAAAAGATGGATGGCAGGTCAGAATACTGGACAGAAGATAAAAAACAGCAAAGAATGACTAAAAAGAGATTGATGAGAAAGGAAAAAGTAGAGAACAACAGAAAGCTAGCTAGAAATATAAAGACAGATGGTAAGAGTTTCAATAGATTATGAAAAAGAAAAGATTTTTTAAAATGAACATTGGTTCTATAGAAAATGAGCCTGGGGAGTTAATGGAAAATAAGGAGATGGCAGATGAATTGAACAGGTATTTTGCATCAGTCTTCACTACAGAGGATACAACATCTCAGAAGTAGCTGCAAATCAGGAAATGAAGAGGAGGGAGGAACTCAGGAAAAGTATAATCACCAGGGAAATGGCAGTGAGCAAATTGTTGGAGCTGTAGGCTGACAAATCCTGATGGACTTCATTCCCAGGTCTGAAAAGAAGTGGCTGGGGAGATAGTTGATGCATTGATTTTAATTTTCCAAAATTCCCCTAGTTTTAGGAATGTTTCATTTAGATTGTAAAATAGCGGTTGTAACTCCCTCATCTGCTGAGGTTGTAGAAGAGTAAGAGGTGACCTGATAGATTCAGAGATGTAGAAGAGTAAGAGGTGACTTGATAGATTCAGAGATGTAGAAGAGTAAGAGGTGACTTGAGAGAGACAGAGATGAGGAGATTTTTCTTTCTCTAAGGGGCTTGTGTCTCTTCCTCAAAAGCTGGTAGAAGGAGAGCCTTTGAATGTTTTGAAGACACTGGTAGATAGATTCTTGATCAGTAAGGGGGTGGAAGATTATAAGAATATAAGAACTAAGAGCAGGAGTAGGCCATCTGGCTCCTTGAGCCTGCTCTGCCATTCAATAAGATCATGGCTGATTTTTTTGTGGACTCAGCTCCACTTACCCGCCCGCTCACCATAACCCTTAATTCCTTTACTGTTCAAAAATTTATCTATCTTTGCCTTAAAAAACATTCAATGAGATAGCCTCAACTGCTTCACTGGGCAGGGAATTCCACAGATTCATAACCCTTTGTGTGAAGAAGTTCCTCCTCAACTCAGTCCTAAATCTGCTCCCCCTTATTTTGAGGCTATACATGGTACTTCTGGTTTCACCTGCCAGTGAAAACAACCACTTCTATCTCTTGCAATAATTCACGTAGTGTGGCCCACCAGACCAAAAACACTCCACTGCTTTCACCTTTCTGCTTGTAGCTTCTTATTATGCTTGGTGCAGAACCCCTACCTGGGCACCAGCATTAACTTTCTGAATATCTTTAACATTACTGACAGCTACTTCCATGCGCTGATAAATTTCTTAAAAATCCGTGTGACTTCCTCCCACAACTAACGCTGAATGCTGTCATTGTTAGTGTCGCAGACCAGCCTATCTCTGAGCATATCTCTTAAAACTGCTCCAAAATCACAGTGATCCAAAAGCTGTGTAATTCTGCCACAAAGTTAGCTATTTATTGCCCTGCTTTTCGAAAATGACTATGAAATTTGAATATTCGAACAGTCATCGAGGGCTTCAGGTTCGCGATTCTGGCTCAGAGCAACTAAATGTGTAAATTACATCTCCCCCGGAGTCCATGGCATGGCCAGATTCCTCATCAATGTATAAGTCTTTGCCCCACCCACACTCTGGAGAATCAAGTGCTACTTCACCTCATCTTCTGTTCCATTTGCTAAAAATGGATCTCGCTTCTCTCATTGAACTCACCGACCATTGTGAACATGGTGCTGCCAACTTGAAATCCGGTTGAATAAATTCATGATGTAAACTAGCTATTTACTATATGCAACTGTGTGGCTATGCTGAACATGAAAAAACTTTGTTTTCTTTTCTTGCTGTTTTCCCCTTGTCACCAAAAAGATGTGGTAACAATAAAGGTAGTCAAATGTGTTGTTTAAAAGGATCTTCTTTATATAGTAAAATAACACTAACAGCAATGCAGCAGAACTGTAATAACTATGAAAACAGGAGTACTAGTAAAACAGGTCTTGCAGAACACTCTGTTACAAACTGAAAAGCCTTCCAAAACCCATACATGCTCAGAACCCTCAATAGACACCAATAAAACAATTAAATACAAGAAAGGCTTATAAGAACACTCTGTACTCAAAATGACACTTCAACTCTGTCCAAGGCCCCGAATACTCCTAAGTGAAGCAGTGATTCACTTCTTCCAATTTAGTATAATGTATTCACTACTTATGATGCAGTCCCCTCTTTGGTCTCTGGGGAGACTAAATGCAAACTGAGTGACGGTTTTCCAGAACACAACATTCGGTTTGCAAGTGTGACCATGTGCTTCTGTTTGCTTGTCATTTGTTTCATACTCATCTTGGGATGCTGGGGGGTGATTTACCATGGCCAAATCACACATCTTTGGAGTGTGGGTGGAAATCAGAGGAAACCCATGCAGACACGGGGAGAATGTGCAAACTCCACACAGACAGTGACCCACGGCTGGAACCAAACCCGGGTCCCTGGTACTGTGAGGCAGCAGTGCTAACCACTGTGCCACCGTGCTGCCGGGAATCGAACCCGGGTCCCTGGCACTGTGAGGCAGCAGTGCTAACCACTGTGCCACCGTGCTGCCGGGAATCGAACCCGGGTCCCTGGCACTGTGAGGCAGCAGTGCTAACCACTGTGCCACCGTGCTGCCGGGAATCGAACCCGGGTCCCTGGCACTGTGAGGCAGCAGTGCTAACCACTGTGCCACCGTGCTGCCGGGAATCGAACCCGGGTCCCTGGCACTGTGAGGCAGCAGTGCTAACACTCTGCCACCGTGCTGTGCTTATTGCAGATGCTGGTTGAGTATTTCCAGCATTTTCTGTTTTTATTTCAGATTCCCAGCATCTGGATTTTTAAAATTAATTATGGCTGTGTGTGGTGTGAGGACATTCAGAATATTGAGCTGTGAAAGAATCATCAATGTGTGACAATTGGAGCGAGCGGGTGCTCTCAGCTTTTCCCACACTGGGGCCCTTGATGGAGAAGGTGGAGAGGAGAGATGTCCTGTACTGTCAGGGGCACAGGAGGTCCTCTAGACACACGGTGAGAAGGCAGGACAAGTGAACAAAGTGTCACTGGATCTCAGTGTTAAATCGCTGCAAGGTTGGGGTGCACAGGAAGTCGGAGGGAATCACGTCCATGCAGTTTTACGTTCACCTCCACCTCTGAGCTTCCATGGGTGGGAGAGCATAAAATTCTGTCTAATATAGAGGACACATCAGAGCGAGCATTGGCACGTGGTAAGACATTGAGCACAAGGGGGCAAGGGGACATGTATCTGCTCCCTTGAGGTTAAGGTTATTTAGTGAACAAAATTTATGGTGAGCAAGATCGCTGGTCAACATTGTTAATGGTGATTGTGTGTGTGTGTGTGTGTGTGTGTGTGTGACTCTATCTGTCTCTTTCTATCTCCCTCTGTCGGTCTCTGTGTCTGTCTCTCTCTCTCCCTGTCTCTTTCTGTGTCCCTTTGTCTGTGTCATGTGTTCTCTCTCACTCACTCTATCTCTGTTTCTCTTCTGCCTTTGTCTCTCTGCTCTATCACTCTATCTCTTTCTCTCTCTCTGCCCCTCTATCTGTCCCTTTATTCTATCTGTATTTTTATCTCTCTGCCCCTCTGTCACTCAGTATTTCTCTCTCTCTGCCCCTGTATCTGTATGTCCCTCTCTTTGTCCGTCTATCTGTCTTTCTATGCTCTTTCTCTATCTTTGACTCTCTCTGCTTTTGTCTCTCTCTCTCCCTCAGCCTCTCTCTCTCTGTCACTGTCTTTGTCTGTCTGTCTCGCTCTGTCCCTCTCTCTGTCTCTATGCCCCTCTCTCTGTTGCTCCTTCTTTGTCTCTCTCTCCCTCTGTCTGATTCTCTCATCTCTCTCTATGTCTGTCTCTCTTTCTCGGTCTCTTCTATTTCCCTCTCTTTATTTTGCTGTCTCTTTCTTCTCTCTCTCTATTTCTCTGCATGAGGCTGCCTTTGTGAATGATTCTTTTTGATTCCAGTCAGTCTGTATTCTGTCAGACTGCTTCTATTGTTCCCTCTCTCTCTCTGTCTGCCGTATCTGGTCCTTTTACAGACTCTCAATCTTGCTGAAGCCGACAGATGATACGAAGCACTGTGCCTTTTGAAAGAGCAATGGATAAATATTAGTGATGGTGATGATACAGCTCCTCTCTCTACCCTCCCTGCTGATGCTGTGAATCGTTTGTTTGATGTGGTACCTGGATCTGGGATGTGCTCGGTGTCCTTTCTTGTCTCGATCTGGTCTGGGTTTGAATGCTGCAGCTAAGGTCCTCCTGCCCTGCGATCGGTGCCTTCCTGTTGGGCCGTGTTCCACTCGCTGCTCCCCAACTGGCTACTGCTGCAACTGCAGTTTCTGTGTTGCCAATGACTTGAATCACTGTCAGCACACAGAGCCCTTACTGATCCACAATTCAACCGGCCCATCTCGGTCTCCTCTGCAACATTATCCTGTCCTTTTTGTTACAGAATCTAACCTGTAGTATTGCCATTTTGATCACAGAGTACAGGATCAGCACATCTATAGAATCATCAAATTATATAGCACAAAAAGAGGCCATTTGATCCATCATGTCTATGCTAGCCCTTGGAATGAGCGACCAATTAATCCCATCTATTGCTCTTTTCCCATAGCTCTGTACTTTCTTTTCCTCCTTCAGCATGTATCTTCTGAAGGTTACCACAGAATCTGCTTCCGTCACCCTTTCAGGCAGCACATTCTAGATCGCAGCACCTAGCTGTGGAAAAAAAAATGAGAAATACAGATAGAGGAGCAGAGAGAGAGTGATAGAGATAGAGTAGGGATCACCATGCACAGTTGTTAAGACCCAGGCCAGGAACTCCAAGGTGTTTTATTGAAGTTAGCCTAGACCCTAAGTTTTTACATTTGATTTTGGCATTAGAGTCACAGAGGTTTACAGCATGGAAACAGGCCCTTCGGCCCAACTTGTCCATGCCGCCCTTATTTTTTTAAAACCCCTAAGCTAATCCCAATTGCCCGCATTTGGCCCATATTCCTCTATACCCATCATATCCATGTAACTAAATGCTTTTTAAAAGATAAAATTGTACCCGCCTCTACTACTACCTCTGGCAGCTTGTTCCAGACACTCACCACCCTCTGTGTGAGAAAATTGCCTCTCTGGATACTTTTGTATCTCTCCCCTCTCACCTTAAACCTATGCCCTCTAGTTTTAGACTCCCCTATCTAACTGATCTGTGCCCCTCATTATTTTATAGACCTCAATAAGATCACCCCTCAGCCTCCTACGCTCCAGAGAAAAAAAGTCCCAGTCTATCCAGCCTCTCCTTATAACTCAATCCATCAAGTCCCGGTAGCATCCCAGTAAATCTTTTCTGTGCTCTTTCTAGTTTAATAATATCCTTTCTATAATAGGGTGACCAGAATTGCACATAGTATTCCAAGTGTGGCCTTACCAATGTCTTGTACAACTTCAACAAGACATTCCAACTCCTGTATTCAATGTTCTGACCGATGAAACCAAGCATGCCGAATGCCTTCTTCACCACTCTGTCCACCTGTGACTCCACTTTCAAGGAGCTATGAACATGTACCCCAAGATCTCTTTGTTCTGTAACTCTCCCCAACGCCCTACCATTTACTGAGTAAGTCCTGCCCTGGTTCAATCTACCAAAATGCATCACCTTGCATTTGTCTAAATTAAACTCCATCTGCCATTCGTCAGCCCACTGGCCCAATTGATCAAGATCCCGTTGCAATTGGAGATAACTTTCTTCACTGTCCACTATGCCACCAATCTTAGCGTCATCTGCAAACTTACTAACCATGCCCCCTATATTCTCATCCAAGTCATTAATATAAATGACAAATAACAGTGGGCCCAGCACTGATCCCTGAGGCACACCGCTGGTCACAGGCCTCCAGTTTGAAAAACAACTCTCTACAACCACCCTCTGTCTTCTGTCAAGAAGGGTGAACATAAGGTGTTTCACTCCAGGTATGATTCAAGTGACCTACTGGGAAGCTTTTACCAAACAAAGTTTATTTAATAATACAGTTAAAATAAAATAAAAAGAATTAGTGCAATTTTTACCAACTGCAAGGTTCAAACATGATAAAGTATAAACCTTAACAGCTCGCTATCTATGATGTTCCAAGTCAAACAACATCCCACAAACATATACCCTTTCTAGACTTGGCACAATAAGCAAGTGAGCTCACGTGATGCTGGGTTTTCAGTTTTTTAACACCTGCTGTGGATTGGTCCTTTGACTGTTGGATTAAAACTCTGAGGCTTCCCAGTCCTGGAACTTCCAGCATGCCTCTGGAGAGAGAGAAATAGAGACAGAGATGCTGCCTACTCCGACCAACTTCAAACAGCAACTAAACCCAAACTAAAACTTGGACTTTTCTGTGAAAAAACTAACCCCAGTCATAGCTGACCTGTCAATCATCCCAAATCAGGCTCCACTCAGCAATTCCCAAAGAATAAAACCCCGGACATTGCATTAGGCCAGATTAAAAATACACATGATATCATTCATACTGAATCAGTAACAATTAGAGGACATCCGCTACAGACAAAATGGTGCCAATAAAATGCTGGGAGCTGCTTGAAAATCCTGCAGAGAAACATGATTAAAATACATTTCTTAAAGGCACAGTACCGTCACATGGTGGCACTTTATGGTGGGACAATTGAGGAACAGTGGAGGACAATAAACAAGGAAATAACTGAAATAACTGATGTATGTAAAACTGGTACAGCAATTATTATGGGGGATTTTAATCTACATGTTGATTGGTCAAACCAGGTTGGCTAAGGCAGCCTTGAGGAGGAGTTCATAGAATGTGTCCGCGATAGCTTCCTCGAACCGTATGTAATGGAACCTACGAGGGAGCAAGCTATCCTAGATCTGGTCCTGTGTAATGAGACAGGAATAATTAATGATCTCACAGTTAGGAATCCTCTTGGAAGGAGCAATCACAGTATGGTTGAATTTAAAATACAGATGGAGCGTGAGAAGGTAAAATCCAATACCAGTGTCTTGTGCTTAAACAAAGGAGACTGCAATGGGATGAGGGAGGAGTTGGCTAAAGTAAACTGGGAGCAAAAACTTTATGGTGGGACAATTGAGGAATAGTGGAGGACTTTCAAAGCGATCTTTCACAGTGCTCAGCAAAAGTATATACCAGTGATAAGGAAGGACTGTAGAAAAAGAGATAATCAGCCATGGATATCTAAGGAAATAAAGGAGGGTATGAAATTGAAAGAAAATGCACACAAAGTGGCAAAGATTAGTGGGAAACTAGAGGATTGGGTTGTGTGCTAAGAATTGGACACAATATTCTAGTTGAGAAAGTTAAAGTTTATTTATTAGTCACAAGTAAGTCTTACATTAACACTGCAATGAAGTTACTCTGAATTTCCCCTAGTCACCACAGTCCGGCACCTGTTCAGGTCAATCCACCTAACCAACATGTCTTTCAGACTGTGGGAGGAAACCGGAGCACTCGGAGGAAACCCACGCAGACACGGGGAGAACGTGCAAACTCCACACAGACAGTGACCCAAGCCGGGAATCAACCCCGGGTCTCTGGCGCTGTAAGAGCAGCGTTTTGTGAAGTTTAGCATACCTTCCTGCTTCTGTACTCTATTCCTCTGTTAGTAAATGCCAGGATATACCTTTACTCCCAGGTCCCTCTGCTCCTCCACCCCCTTTAGAATTGTTCCCTTGATTTTCTATTTTCTCTCCTCATTCTTCCAACCAAAATGAATCACTTCACGTTTCTCTGTTTTAGATTTTATCTACCATGTGACTTCCCATTTCGTGTGGAGATGCCGGCGTTGGACTGGGGTAAACACAGTAAGAAGTTTAACAACACCAGGTTAAAGTCCAACAGGTTTATTTGGTAGCAAAAGCCACACAAGCTTTCGAGGCTCTGAGCCCCTTCTTCAGGTGAGTGAGAATTCTGTTCACAAACAGAACTTATAAGACACAGACTCAATTTACATGAATAATGGTTGGAATGCGAATACTTACAACTAATCCAGTCTTTAAGAAACAAAACAATGGGAGTGGAGAGAGCATCAAGACAGGCTAAAAAGATGTGTATTGTCTCCAGACAATAGACAATATTGTGTCCAGTACTTCCCCGGAGCGGAGAAGCCACGGCATCCCCTCCGGAGCCCCCAACATGCCACCGACGAAGACGAACATCTCGCCAAGGCCATCCCCACACCCCCACCCCCCGCCCCCAAACAACCGCACAACCCCAAACAGACCATTGTCCGCAGCAAACCACCCAGCCTTCAGGAGAACAGTGACCAAGACACCACACAACCCCGCCACAGCAACCTCCGCAAGACGTGCCGGACCATCGACACAGATGCCACCATCCCACGTGAGAACACCATCCACCAGGCACACGGCACACACTCTTGCAACTCGGCCAACGCCGTCCACCTTTCTTGCAGCGTATCAGGTGGACGGCGTTGGCCGAGTTGCAAGAGTGTGTGCCGTGTGCCTGGTGGATGGTGTTCTCACGTGGGATGGTGGCATCTGTGTCGATGGTCCGGCACGTCTTGCGGAGGTTGCTGTGGCGGGGTTGTGTGGTGTCTTGGTCACTGTTCTCCTGAAGGCTGGGTGGTTTGCTGCGGACAATGGTCTGTTTGGGGTTGTGCGGTTGTTTGGGGGCGGGGGGTGGGGGTGTGGGGATGGCCTTGGCGAGATGTTCGTCTTCGTCGGTGGCATGTTGGGGGCTCCGGAGGGGATGCCGTGGCTTCTCCGCTCCGGGGAAGTACTGGACACAATATTGTCTATTGTCTGGAGACAATACACATCTTTTTAGCCTGTCTTGATGCTCTCTCCACTCCCATTGTTTTGTTTCTTAAAGACTGGATTAGTTGTAAGTATTCGCATTCCAACCATTATTCATGTAAATTGAGTCTGTGTCTTATAAGTTCTGTTTGTGAACAGAATTCTCACTCACCTGAAGAAGGGGCTCAGAGCCTCGAAAGCTTGTGTGGCTTTTGCTACCAAATAAACCTGTTGGACTTTAACCTGGTGTTGTTAAACTTCCCATTTCACCATTTTGTCTATACGCTCCTGAAGTCTAATCAGCCTAATCCAGACTCAAAACATTGGCCCTATTCTCTCTTCACAGATGCTGTCAGACCTGCTGAGTTTTTCCAACATTTTCTGTTTTTGTTTCAGATTCCAGCATCCGCAGTGTTTTGCCTTTATCCTCCTGAAGTCTGTTGTAGTAAAGTGGTCTCTTCAAGGGGTGATCTTGCGTGGGCCACATGAAGAGGCTGGATCCTATGGAGCGGAAGTATGGGAAGCCTGGCCAATCGGAAGCGAGGGCGTGAGTTCTAGGACTGGGAGGACCTCAGTTGGAGCCAGGGAGGAGAAGAGAGTCGACCTGTGCAAAAGTTCTGTCAAATCCTTAGTGTGTAAATAGTTGTTATAGTTTAATAAACCCTTCATGTCATTGGAGCCACATTGAGTCACCTCCAGTTACTACACTGGCAATGAGGAAGATCTATGTCAGTCATTGGAAGTTGACAGTGCGCAGTTAGACGGGGAGGAAAGTGATCATTGTAGCCCTTAAGATGTCTTTAATCAGGAAGATAGAATCATTTGACCCGGAAGTTGAGAGCTGCAGCAATGTATTGAAATGGTGTGTTATTTCTTTGTCCAGAAGACCATAAGATATGGGAGCAGAATTGGACTATTCGGCCCATCGAGTCTGCTTCGCCCTTCGATCATGGCTGATATGTGCAAATGAGAAGTTCTGTCTGGTGGCCTGGCACCGATGCTGATATAGAAAGGATTGTCAATGTGACCAGTGCCAATTACAGCAGAAATTAACTGCTCCAGCTCCCTTGCATCCTTGGGAATGGCCACATTGACCATGGGTGAGAGGTCACGTAGATTATGTTGGTCAATTTATGGGCACAATGTTTCTTTTGTGAATGGATGTCTATTCAAAATAGATGGAGGTATTCAAAAGGAGGTCCACAACTTCATACGCCAAGTTGAGAAACTGCATCAATGTTTCAGCATCCACGGCATGTGAAGACTTGTCTCGGACAATGGAATGCCATTCACAAGTGTCGAATTCCAGAAGTCCATAACATTTAATGGAACAAAGTATATCTGAATTGCACCATATCACCCCACATCAAATGGACTGGTGTAGCATGCAGCTCAGACTCTCAAGGCTGTTATGAAGAAACAATCACCTGTGTCACTAGAAACCAAGATGCCACGGTTCCTGTTAGCCTATAGAACCACCCCACTCACCACGGCTGTAGTAGCTCCCACTGAGGTGCTGATGGGTTAGTGCTTGGGAACCAGGTTGAGACGGGTAGTTCCAAATTTGGCGGGAAGTTGGAGACACAGCAGAGTTGTTAGAAAAGGAACCATGATTCATCAAAAGTGGAAAGAGCATTTCAGATAGACAATCTAGTTTTTGTAAAGAATTTTGAAAGCAGACCAAATTGGGTCTCAGGTGTTGTTGTGGCTCGGACGGGTGCACTGTCCTAAGAAATGAAAGTGCAGGACAAGTTAGTGAAAAAACACGTCGATCATTTGTGGAGATAAGAACATAAGAACATAAGAAATAGGAGCAGGAGTAGGCCATCTAGCCCCTCGAGCCTGCCCCGCCATTCAATAAGTTAGAGGGATAGATAGGAGGTTCTGTGGCAGCAAAAGAGACTCGAGGATGGTTTGTTGCCTACCGGATGCCAGGGTCCGTGATGTCTCGGACCGTGTTTTCCGGATTCTTAAGGGGGAGGGGAAACAGTCACAAGTCGTGGTACACATTGGTACCAACGACATAGGTAGGAGAGGGGACGGGGATTTAAAACAGGAATTTCGGGAGCTGGGCTGGAAGCTGAGAGCAAAGACAAAACATGTGGTCATCTCTGGTACGCTACCGGTGCCACGTGATAGCGAGTTGAGGAACAGGGAGAGAGTGCACTTAAACATGTGGTTGCAGGGATGGTGCAGGAGGGAGGGTTTCAGATACGTGGATAATTGGAACACGTTCTGGGGAAGGTGGGACATGTACAAACAGGACGGGGTGCACCTGAACCAGAGGGGCACCAATATCCTGGGAGGGAAATTTGCTACGGCTCTTCAGGGGGATTTAAACTAATTTGTCAGGGGAGTGGGAAAAGGAGTTGTAGTCCGGAAGTCAGTGTTGAGGGTGGTGAGGTATTGGGGAAGGTATCAAGGTCAAGGGTGGGTACCGGTAGACAGGAAGGTGGGTTGAAGTGTGTCTACTTCAATGCAAGCAGCATCCGGAACAAGGTGGATGAACTTGGGGCATGGATTGCTACTTGGGACTACGATGTTGTGGCCATTACGGAGACGTGGGTAGAACAAGGACAGGAATGGTTGTTGGACGTTCCGGGGTATAGATGTTTCAGTAAGTGTAGGGAAGCTGGTAAAAGAGGTGGAGGAGTAGCATTGTTAATCAAGGATAGTTTAACGGCTGCGGAAAAGCACTTTGAGGGGGATATGCACACTGAGGTAATATGGGCTGCAGTTAGAAACAGGAAAGGAGCGGTCACGTTGTTAGGAGTTTACTATAGGCCCCCAAATAGTAATAGAGATGTGGAGGAAGAAATTGCTAAGCAGATTATGGATACGTGTGGGGGTCACAGGGTAGTTGTCATGGGGGACTTTAACTTTCCAAATATTGATTGGAACCTTTGTAGGTCAAATAGTTTGGATGGGGCACTTTTTGTGCAGTGTGTGCAGGAGGGTTTCCTGACACAATATGTGGATAGGCCGACAAGGGGTGAGGCCACATTGGATTTGGTACTGGGAAATGAACCGGGCCAAGTGTTAGATTTGGTTGTGGGAGAGAACTTTGGAGATAGTGACCACAATTCTGTGTCTTTTGTTATTGCAATGGAGAGGGATAGGGCCGGACGGCAGGGCAAGGCTTACAATTGGGGGAGAGGTAATTATGATGCGATTAGGCAAGAATTAGGGGGCATAAGATGGGAACAGAAACTGTCAGGGAAAGGCACTGATGAAAAGTGGAACTTTTTCAAGGAACAAATACTGGGTGTCCTTGATAGGTATGTCCCTGTCAGGCAGGGAGGAAATGGCCGAGTGAGGGAACCGTGGTTCACAAAAGAGGTGGAATGTCTTGTGAAAAGGAAGAGGGAAGCTTATGTAGGGATGAGGAAACAAGGTTCAGATGGCTCGATTGAGGGTTACAAGTTAGCAAGGAATGAGCTGAAAAAGGGGCTGAGGAGAGCTAGGAGGGGACATGAGAAGTCCTTGGCGGGTCGGATCAAGGAAAACCCCAAGGCTTTTTACTCTTATGTGAGGAATAAAAGAATGACCAGGGTGAGGTTAGGGCCGGTCAAGGACAGTGGTGGGAACTTGTGTATGGAATCAGTAGAGATAGGCGAGGTGATGAATGAATACTTTTCTTCAATCTTCACCAAGGAGAGGGGCCATGTTTTTCAGGAAGAGAAGGTGTTACAGGCTAATAGGCTGGAGGAAATAGATGTTCGGAGGGAGGATGTATTGGCAGTTTTGAATAAACTGAAGGTCGATAAGTCCCCTGGGCCTGATGAAATGTATCCTAGGATTCTTTGGGAGGCGAGGGATGAGATTGCAGAGCCTTTGGCTTTGATCTTTGGGTCCTCGCTGTCCACGGGGATGGTGCCAGAGGACTGGAGAGTGGTAAATGTTGTTCCTCTGTTTAAGAAAGGGAATAGAAATGACCCTGGTAATTATAGACCGGTTAGTCTGACTTCGGTGGTTGGTAAATTGATGGAAAAGGTCCTTACGGATGGGATTTACGACCATTTAGAAAGATGCGGATTAATCCGGGATAGTCAGCACGGATTCGTGAAGGGCAAATCGTGCCTCACAAATTTGATAGAATTTTTTGAGGAGGTAACTAGGTGTGTTGATGAAGGTAGGGCGGTTGATGTCATATACATGGATTTTAGTAAGGCGTTTGATAAGGTCCCCCATGGTTGGCTTATGATGAAAGTAAGGAGGTGTGGGATAGAGGGAAAGTTGGCCGATTGGATAGGTAACTGGCTATCTGATCGAAGACAGAGGGTGGTGGTGGATGGAAAATTTTCGGACTGGAGGCAGGTTGCTAGCAGAGTGCCGCAGGGATCGGTGCTTGGTCCTCTGCTCTTTGTGATTTTTATTAATGACTTAGAGGAGGGGGCTGAAGGGTGGATCAGTAAATTTGCTGATGACACCAAGATTGGTGGAGTAGTGGATGAGGTGGAGGGCTGTTGTAGGCTGCAAAGAGACATAGATAGGATGCAAAGCTGGGCTGAAAAATGGCAAATGGAGTTTAACCCTGATAAATGTGAGGTGATTCATTTTGGTCGGACTAATTTAAATGTGGATTACAGGGTCAAAGGTAGGGTTCTGAAGACTGTGGAGGAACAGAGAGATCTTGGGGTCCATATCCACAGATCTCTAAAGGTTGCCACTCAAGTGGATAGAGCTGTGAAGAAGGCATATAGTGTGTTAGCTTTTATTAACAGGGGGTTGGAGTTTAAGAGCCGTGGGGTTATGCTGCAACTGTACAGGACCTTGGTGAGACCGCATTTGGAATATTGCGTGCAGTTCTGGTCACCTCACTATAAGAAGGATGTGGAAGCGCTGGAGAGAGTGCAGAGGAGATTTACCAGGATGCTGCCTGGTTTGGAGTGTCGGTCTTATGAGGAAAGGTTGAGGGAGCTGGGGCTGTTCTCTCTGGAGCGGAGGAGATTGAGGGGAGACTTAATAGAGGTTTATAAAATGATGAAGGGGATAGATCGAGTGAACGTTCAAAGACTATTTCCTCGGGTGGATGGAGCTATTACAAGGGGGCATAACTATAGGGTTCATGGTGGGAGATATAGGAAGGATATCAGAGGTAGGTTCTTCACGCAGAGAGTGGTTGGGGTGTGGAATGGACTGCCTGCAGTGATAGTGGAGTCAGACACTTTAGGAACATTTAAGCGGTTATTGGATAGGCACATGGAGCACACCAGGATGGTAGGGAGTGGGATAGCTTGTTCTTGGTTTCAGATGAAGGTCGGCACAACATCGTGGGCCGAAGGGCCTGTTCTGTGCTGTACTGTTCTATGTTCTATGTTCTATAATAAGATCATGGCTGATCTGACGTGGATCAGTACCACTTACCCGCCTGATCCCCATAACCCTTAATTCCCTTACCGATCAGGAATCCATCCATCCGCGCTTTAAACATATTCAGCGAGGTAGCCTCCACCACCTCAGTGGGCAGAGAATTCCAGAGATTCACCACCCTCTGGGAGAAGAAGTTCCTCCTCAACTCTGTCTTAAACCGACCCCCCTTTATTTTGAGGCTGTGTCCTCTAGTTTTAACTTCCTTACTAAGTGGAAAGAATCTCTCCGCCTCCACCCTATCCAGCCCCCGCATTATCTTATAAGTCTCCATAAGATCCCCCCTCATCCTTCTAAACTCCAACGAGTACAAACCCAATCTCCTCAGCCTCTCCTCATAATCCAAACCCCTCATCTCCGGTATCAACCTGGTGAACCTTCTCTGCACTCCCTCCAATGCCAATATATCCTTCCTCATATAAGGGGACCAATACTGCACACAGTATTCCAGCTGCGGCCTCACCAATGCCCTGTATAGGTGCATCAAGACATCCCTGCTTTTATATTCTATCCCCCTCGTGATATAGGCCAACATCCCATTTGCCTTCTTGATCACCTGTTGTACCTGCAGACTGGGCTTTTGCGTCTCATGCACAAGGACCCCCAGGTCCCTTTGCACGGTAGCATGTTTTAATTTGTTTCCATTGAGATAGTAATCCCATTTGTTATTATTTCCTCCAAAGTGTATAACCTCGCATTTCTCAACGTTATATTCCATTTGCCATATCCTCGCCCACTCACTCAGCCTGTCCAAATCTCTCTGCAGATCTTCTCCGTCCTCCACACGATTCACTTTTCCACTTATCTTTGTGTCCCAAGAACCAGTGTCATTGCCTGACCCAATTGTGCCAGCAAATAATGTTGTTTGCCCAAAGAGCGAAGTGGCTGATCAGGCAGTGGCAGGCCAAAGTGCTGCTCCCAATCAATCCGAGGAAATCGTGGAAAATGATGTGAGGCACCACAAGAAAGTTCCAGTGAAACAAGTCCAACTGAATCTACCTCTACAGTCGAACCTCAACCAGTTGAGCTAAGTCACACTCAGAGAAAGAGAAAATCCCCTGACAGATTGAGTTTCTGATAAACTGTGTTAAAAATATTCATTATTGCTAATCATAGAAAATCATAGAAACCTTACAGTGCAGAAAGAGGCCATTCGGCCCATCGAGTCTGCACCGACCACAATCCCACCCAGGCCCTACCCCCATATCCCTACACATTTACCCGCTAATCCCTCTAACCTACGCATCTCAGGACTCTAAGGGGCATTTTTAGCACGGCCAATCAACCTAACACGCACAACAAAATAGTATAAGTTGTCAATGTACTGTGTAATAAGAGACTTAAAGGGGGAGGGATATTAAGCTCCTTTAAGGGGAATGCGTCGGAAGGGTCATGTGACCTGATTGTCCAATGGGGAATGAACGCAGGGGTCTCAGGACAGATTGCGGACTTTTGCAGCCAGATTGATCCTCGGGCTGAGACCAAACACATGGATTGTAGTAAACTGGATAATTGTAAATAGTAATAAATCCATTGTTGTTTGCTAGCTAACTCGGGGTTGCCAATCATTGCATTTACTACACGCTCGTAAAAGGAGCAAGAATGAGAGGGCACAGATTTAAAGTGATTGCAGAAGAAGCAAATGGATGTGAGAAATGGCCCTCAGACATCTGGACATTTTAAATTCAAGGGCAGCTGTTGGGGAGAGCCCAGGAGGTCTGCTCCATGCTACCTTCTGAGGTGAGGCCACAACTGGAATATTGTGTGCCGTTCTGGTCACCACATCACAGGAAGGATGTAATTGTTCTGGAGACAGTGCAGAGAAGATTTACTCGAATGTTGCCAGGGCTGGAGAATTGTGGCTATGGAGAGAGATTGGAGAGGTTGGGGTTGTTTTCCTTGGAACAGAGAAGGCTGAGCGGTGACATGATTGAGGTATATTAAATTGTGAGGGGCAGGGAGAGAGGAGACAGAGGAAACTGTTTCCCTTGGCAGAGAGTTCAAAAACCAGGGGTCATTGACTCAAGCTGAGGTAGCAGAAGGATTAGAGGGGACATGAGGAAAAACGTCTTTACTCAGAGGGTGGTAGGTGTCTGGAATTCGCTGTGTTAGTGATGGAGGCAGAGACTGTAAACTCATTTAAAAAGTACCCGGATCTGCATCTTAAGTGCTGAAAGTTGCAGGGCTATGGGCTATGTACAGGGAGATGGGATTAGAAAGGGTTCCTGGGTGTATTTGAATTGGTATGGATAAGATGGGCCGAATAGCCCCCTTCTATGCTGCATCATTTCTATGATCTCACTCGTATGCATATAAACTCAGGTAGACCCTTTCCAAACCATTTCCACGAATACTGGAAAGAGAAGCAGGGTGACCTAGATAGGAAAGGACCCCCACCTTGAAAATAAAACACAAATGAGGGTGTAAAAAGCCCCCCTAGTGGAGTTAACATGAGTAGTCCCTGGAGGACACCCCAATGGGAAGTGCAGCAGAGCCCCTCTGCACAGAAAGTTACAAACATGTGAAATAGGAATCATACAGACTCAAAATGTTAACTCTCTCCACAGACGCTGAGTTTATCCAGCATTTTCTGTTTTTAATCCTTACTTATATATTCATTTCTTCTCATAATAAAGGATAGCATTCTATTAGCTTTCTTAATTACTTGCTGTATGTGCATACCACTTTTGTGTTTCATGCACTGGAACACTAAATCCCTCAACAGATATGTAGGCAGATTTTGGCAAGGTGTAAAAGTAACAGGGTTGTTGTGGTGAGAGATTTTAATTTCCCCTATATTGACTGGATGTGGAGATGCCGGTGTTGGACTGGGGTGGGCACAGTAAGAAGTCTCACAACACCAGGTTAAAGTCCAACAGGTTTATTTGGTATCATGAGCTTTCAGAGTGCTGCTCCTTCATCAGGTGAGTGCTCCTTCACCTGATGAAGGAGCAGCGCTCAGAAAGTTTGTGATACCAAATAAACCTGTTGGACTTTAACCTGGTGCTATGAGACTTCTTACTATATTGACTGGGATTCACTTAATGTTAGGGGCGTGGATGGGGCAGAGTTTGTAAGGAGCATCCAGGAGGGCTTCCTGAAACAGTGTGTAGATAGTCCAACTAGGGAAGAGGCTGCACTGGACCTGGTATTGGGGAATGAGCCCGGCCAGGTGGTCGATGTTTCAGTAGGGGAGCAATTTGGGAACAGTGACCACAATTCAGTAAGCTTTAAGGTATTGATACATAAAAATAAGTGTAGTCCTCAAGTTAAGGTGCTAAATTGGGGGAAAGCTAATTACAACAATATTAGGCAGGAACTGAAGAATGTAGATTGGAGGCAGATGTTTGAGGGCAAATCAACATCTGGCATGTGGGAGGCTTTCAAGTGTAAGTTGATAGGGATTCAGGACCGGCACATTCCTGTAAGGATGAAGGACAAGTATGGCAAGTTTCGGGAACCTTGGATAACGAGAGATATTGTGAGCCTAGTCAAAGAGAAAAAGGAAGCATATGTCAAGGCTAGGAGGCTGGGAACACACGAAGCAAGTGTGGAATACAAGGAAAGTAGAAAAAAACTTAAGGAGGGCTAAAAAGGGCCATGAAAAGTCATTGACCAGCAGGATTAAGGAAAATCCCAAAGCTTTTTATACATATATAAAGAGCAAGAGGGTGCCCACTCAAGGACAGGGGAGAGAATCTATGCGTGGAGCCAGAGGAAATGGGTGAGGTATTAAATGGGTATTTGGTGTCATTATTCACAAAGAGAAGGACTTAAATCATAGAAGATTATAGAATCCCTACTGTACGGTAGGAGGCCATTCAACCCGTCAAGTCTGTATCAACCACAATTCCACCCAGGTCTTATTCCCGCAACCACACGCATTTATCCTACTAATCCCCCTGACACTAGGGTCAATTTAGCATGGCCAATCAATCTAACCCGAACACCTTTGGACTGGGGGAGGAAACCGGGGCACCCGGAGGAAACCCATACAGACACGAGGAGAATATGCAAACTCCATACAGACAATGGCCCGAGGCCAGAGTTGAACCTGGGACCCTGGCACTGTGAGGCAGCAGTGCTAACCACTGTGCGACCGTGGTGCCAACTTGGTGGATGATGAATCTGGGAAAGGGTGTGAAAATAGTTTGGGTCATGTTGAGATCAAAAAGGAGGAGGTATTGGGGGTCTTGAGAAACATTAAAGTAGACAAGTCCCTGATGGGATATACCCCAGAATACTGAGAGAGGCAAGGGAGGAAATTGCTGGGGCCTTGAGAGAAATCTTTGTATTCTCACTGGGGCTACAGGGGAGGTCCTAGAGGATTGGAGAATAGCCAATGTTGTTCCTTTGTTTAAGAAGGGTAGCAAGAATAATCCAGGTAATTACAGGCCGGTGAGCTTACATCATGGTAGGGAAATTATTGGAGAGGATTCTTCGAGACAGGATTTATTCCCACTTGGAAATAAGTGGACGTATTAGTGAGAGACAACGTGGCTTTGTGAAGGGGAGGTCATGTCTCACTAACTTGATTGAGCTTTTCGAGGAAGTAACGAAGATGATTGATGAGGGTAGTGCTGTGGATGTTGTCTACATGGACTTCAGTAAGACTGGTGCAGAAGGTAAAGTCGCATGGGATCAGAGATGAGCTGGTAAAATGGATACAGAACTGGCTCAGTCAAAGAAGTCATGATGTGGAGATGCCGGCGTTGGACTGGGGTAAGCACAGTAAGAAGTCTCACAACACCAGGTTAAAGTCCAACAGGTTTATTTGGTAGCAAATACCATAAGCTTTCGGAGCAGAGCTCCTTCGTCAGATGGAGTGGATATCTGTTCTCAAACAGGGCACAGACTTTGACTAAATTTGATTTCTGTGTCTGTGCCCTGTTTGAGAACAGATATCCACTCCATCTGACGAAGGAGCTCTGCTCCGAAAGCTTATGGTATTTGCTACCAAATAAACCTGTTGGACTTTAACCTGGTGTTGTGAGACTTCTTACTCAGTCAAAGAAGACAGAGGGTAGCAGTGGAAGGGTGTGTTTCTGAATGGAGGGCTGTGACATTCCTCAGGGATCAGTGCTGGGACCTTTGCTGTTTGTAATATATATAAATGATTTGGAGGGAAATGTAACTGGTTTGACTAGTAAGTTTGCGGACAACACAAAGGTTGGTGGATTTGTGGATAGCGATGAGGACCATCAGAGGATACAGCAGGATATAGACGAGTTGGAGACTTGGGCAGAGAGATGGCAAATGGAGTTTAATCCGGACAAATGTGAGGTAATGCATTTTGGAAGGTCTAATACAGATAGGAAATATACAGTAAATGGCAGAACCCTTAAGAGTATTGATAGGCAGAGGGATCTGGGTGTACAGGTACACAGGTCACTGAAAGTGGCAATGAAGATGGAGAAGGTAGTCAAGAAGGCATACAGCATGCTTGCCTTCATCAAACGAGGCATTGAGTTTAAAAATTGGCATGTCATGTTGCAGCTTTAAAGAACCTTAGTTAAGCTGCACTTGGAATATAGCGTTCAATTCTGGTCGCCACACTACCAGAAGGATGTGGAGGCTTTGGAGAGGGTACAGAAAACATTTACCAGGATGTTGCCTGGTATGGAGGGCATTAGCTATGAGAAGAGGTTAGAAAAACTTGGTTTGTTCTCACTGGAGCGATGGAGGTTGAGGGGAGACCTGATAGAAGTCTACAAGATTATGAGGGGCATGGACAGAGTGGATAGTCAGAAGCTTTTTCCCAGGGTGGAAGAGTCAATTACTAGAGGGCATGGGTTTAAGATGCGAGGGGCAAGCTTTAAAGGAGATGTACGAGGCAAGTTTTTTTTTACACAGAGGGTGGTGGGTGCCTGGAACTCGCTGCTGGGGGAAGTAGTGGAAGCGGATACGGTAGTGACTTTTAAGGGGCATCTTGACAAATACATGAATAGGATGGGAATAGAGGGATATGGTCCCCGGAAGAGTGGGGTTTTTTATTTAAGTCGGACAGCGTGATTGATGCAGGCTTGGAGGGATGAAGAGCCTGTTCCTGTGCTGTAATTTTCTTTGTTCTCTGCACTTTGGAATTCTGCTGCTGTTCTATGTCTCAGTAACTCTGCTTTTTACTCTTCCTGTCAAGGTGAACAACTTCACATTTCCCCACAATATACTCAATATGCACGATTTTTGCCCACTCACTCAATCCATCTCTCTCTTCCTGCAAACTCCTTAAGCCAAGGACCCTTATGACCTCAGGGCCCGCTACCCACCAAGTGAGATGACCAGCACTCCCCTGCAGATAGCCCAGAGCAACTTGGCCATCACTTGCCCCCTGAATGCTAATCACCCTGTATTTGACAAGGTCTGCTCCAGAATCTGAGGAGTTGGGAATGGTGCTGAACATTGCACAATCATCAATGAACACCCCCACTTCTGACCCTATGATGGAGGGAAGTCATTGATGAAGCAGCTGAAGATGGTTGGGCCTAGGACACCACCCTGAGGAACTCCTGCAGTGATGTCCTGGGACTGAGATGATTGACTTCCAACAACCACAACCATCTTTCTTTGTGCCAGGTATGACTCCAACCAGAGGAGACATTTCCCAATTCCCCTTGACTTCAATTTTTAAGGCTCCTTGATGCACCTTGATATTTAGAAGAATAAGAAGTGATCTTATTGATACATGTAAGATTCTGAAGGGGCTTGACAGAGTAGATGCTCGGAGGATGTTTCCTCTCACGGGGTCATTCAGAACTTGGAGGCACCAATTTAAGACTGTGATGAAGAAGCATTTCTCCTCTCAGGGGGTCATTAGTCTTTGGAATTCTCTTCCACAGAGATAGGTGTCAGCTGGGTCATTTAATCTGTTCAAGGCTGAGTTAGATAGCTTTTTGATTTATAAGGGAGTCAAGGGTTATGGGGCTCAGACAAGTAAGTGAAATTAAGGCCACAATCAGATGAACATAACCTTGTTGAATGGCGAAACAAGCTCGATGGGCTGAATGGCCAATCAAACTCCTACTTTTTATGATCTCATGATCTGCGGTGGAAAATCAGCCTTTTCAGACAGATGAAGACCCATAGCAGAAATTCCTGACCCTGAGTAGATGTCATAATCAAATCAAGGGACAGCTAATTGGCTCTTGTGGGGAAGAGTGGCATAGGCGCAGTCACTGCTACCAGAAGGTGGACCTCTGGAAGACACCCTCCATGTTTGAGTGAGGGTAAGCGTCCAGCTGAGGGCAGCAGAGTGATGATGCTGATTGGCTGTTGCGGGGAAGATTTGCATAGGCGCAGTCACTGCTCGCAGAAGGTGGACCTCCGGAAGACACCCTCTGTGTTCGAGTGAAGGCAAGTGTCCAGCAGAGCGGTGAAGCTGATTGGCTGTTGCGGGGAAGATTTGCATAGGTGGAGTCACTGCTACCAGAAGGTGAACCTCCGGAAGACACCCTATGTGTTTGAGTGAAGGCAAGTGTCCAGCAGAAGATAGCAGAGTGGTGACATTGATTGGCTGTTGGAGTATTGTGTCCAATCCTGGGCACCTCACTTCAGAAAGAATGTGATGGCATTAGAGATGGTGCACAAACTTCTTTGAAAATGTAACTAGTGGAGTTGACCAAGGAGAACCAGTGGATGTGATTAATTTAGACTTTCGGAGGGCCTTTGACAAGGTCTCACATAACAGACTACTATGTAAAGTTAAAATGCATGGCATTACAGATAATATCTTGAGATGGATAGAAAGCTGGTTAGCAGATTGGAAGCAAAGAGTTGGCATAAACAGGTCTTTTTCTGACTGGCAGTCAGTGACTAGTGGGGTTTTGCAGGGATCTGTGTTATGACCCCAACTGTTCACAGTACATATGAATGATTTGGAAGTGGGAGCTGAATGTATTATCTCCAAATTTGCCGATAATACAAAGTTGGGTGGGAGGGTGAGCTGTGAGGAGGATGCAGAGATGCTTCAATGTGATTTGGACAGGCTGAGTGAGTGAGCATCTGCATGGCAGATGCAGTATAATGTGGATAAATGTGAGGTTATCCACATTGACAACAATAATAGGAAGGCAGATTATTACTTGAATGGGTGTAAATTGAGAGAGGTGGATACGCAACAAGACCTTGGAGTCCTTGTGCATCAGTCGCTGAAAGTAAGCGTGCAGGTACAGCAGGCAGTAAAGAAGGCAAATGGTATGTTGGTCTTCATAGCGAGAGGATTTGAGTATAAGTATAGGAATGTTTTGCTACAATTGTATAGGGCGTTGGTGAGGCCACAACTGGAGTATCGTGTGCAGTTTTGGTGTCCTTATCTGAGGAAGGATGTCCTTGCTATAGAGGGAGTACAGCGAAGGTTTACCAGGTTGATTTCTGGGATGGCAGGTCTGTCATATGAGGAGAGACTTAGTCGGTTAGGATTATGTTCACTGGAGTTTAGAAGAGTGAGAGGGGATCTCATAGAAACTTATAAAATTCTAACAGGGTTAGACAGGGTAGATTCAGAAAGAATGTTCCCAATGGTGGGGGAGTCCAGAACTAGGGGTCATAGTTTGAGGATAAGGGGTAAACCTTTTAGAACTGAGGTGAGGAGAAATTTCTTCACCCAGAGGGTGGTGAATGTGTGGAATTCACTACCACAGAAAGTAGTTGAGGCCAAAACGTTGTCTGATTTCAGGAAGAAATTAGATTTCGCTCTTGGGACTAAAGGGATCAAGGGATGTGGGAGGAAGGGAGGGATCAGGATATTGAATTTCGTGATCAGCCATGATAAAAATGAATGGTGGAGCAGTCTCGAAGGGCCGAATGGCCTACTCTTGCTTCTAGTTTCTATGTTTCTAAAAGATTCACGAGAATGGTTCCAGGGATGCAGGATAAGTTACTTGGATAGATTGGAGAATCTAGGGAAACATAGAAACATAGAAAAACTGCAGCACAAAACAGGCCCTTCGGCCCCACAAGTTGTGCCGAACATATCCCTACCTTTTAGGCCTACCTATAACCTTCCATCCTATTAAGTCCCATGTACTCATCCAGGAGTCTCTTAATAAAGAATTGGTAAGAGGTGTTCAAAATGATGAGGGACCTGGGCAGAGTAGATGATCTCATTGATGAAGGGTTGCAAACTAGAGGGCATGGTTTAAGGTGAATGACAAAAGAACGAATGGGAACAGGACGAAGAACATTTTCCACAGCAAGTGCTAAGGTTCTGGAATGCACAGCGGAGGAAGAGTCAATCATAGGATTGGCATTGGTGTTGCTTAGGGCTAATATTTAAGATTAGGAATAAGGTTGATGTATGTGATTAGGATTTAAATTTGGTGGATAGAATTAGAATGTAGGGTTAATGTTTAGTCTGGGATTCAGGATTAGTATTATGATTAGCACTAGGTTTCAAAGGTTTTAATTAAGTTTACTGTTTGGAGTGATTGTTCAGGATTAGGATACAGGGTATTTAGGATTAGGAATTAGGCTAATGTTTATTAATAGTGATTAGGATTTAGGATCTGGGTTTAAGATTAGCATTTATGCCTCGCAGCCATAAAGAGACTGAAAAGCAGCCTGTTTTGATGCATAGCAGAATCCCACATTCTCAAGCCGATAAATAACCAGATTGCGTTCAGGTCAGAGGTAATATTTCAGATTTGGAACTTTTCAAATTATTATTGTTGCTAACTGGCTCCAATTTGGGGGCTGTTTCCGGCGGGACTCGGGTATTTCCGGTAGCAGTCGGGCATTTCTGGTTACACTCGGGCATTTCCGGCTGGGCTCGGGTATTTCCGGTCGGACCCGGTTATTTCCGGCGGGGCTCGGCCATTTGGTGCTGAAGCTGCGGCTCCATCACCGGAGCGGGAGGTGAGTGAAGAAGGCGAGGCCGCGAGCTACCCCCTGAGGGGGCAATGGGGATTGTGGACTTCCCTGAGGGGGCAATGGGGATTGTGGACCCCCCTGAGGGGGCAGTGGGGATTGTGGACCCCCCTCTCAGGGGGCAATGGGGAATGTGGACCCTCCCCTGAGGGGGCAATGGGGATTGTGGACCCCCCTCTCAGGGGGCAATGGGGATTGTGGACCCCCCTGACGGGACAATGGGGATTGTGGACCCCCCTGAGGGGGCAATGGGGATTGTGGACCCCCCCTCTCAGGGGGCAATGGGGATTGTGGACCCCCCCTGAGGGGGCAATGGGGATTGTGGACCCCCCCTGAGGGGGCAATGGGGATTGTGGACCCCCCCTGAGGGGGCAATGGGGATTGTGGTCCCCCCCTCTCAGGGGGCAATGGGGATTGTGGACCCCCCCTCTTGGGGGGCAATGGGGATTGTGGACCCCCCTCTCAGGGGGCAATGGGGATTGTGGACCCCCCCTCTCAGGGGGCAATGGGGATTGTGGACCCCCCTCTCAGGGGGCAATGGGGATTGTGGACCCCCCTGAGGGGGCAGTGGGGATTGTGGACCCCCCCTCTCAGGGGGCAATGGGGATTGTGGACCCCCCCTGAGGGGGCAATGGGGATTGTGGACCCCCCCTCTCAAGGGGGCAATGGGGATTGTGGACCCCCCCTCTCAAGGGGGCAGTGGGGATTGTGGACCCCCCCTCTTGGGGGGCAATGGGGATTGTGGACCCCCCTCTTGGGGGGAATGGGGATTGTAGACCCCCCCTCTCGGGGGGCAATGGGGATTGTGGACCCCCCCTCTCAGGGGGCAATGGGGATTGTAGACCCCCCCTCTCGGGGGGCAATGGGGATTGTGGACCCCCCCTCTCAGGGGGGCAATGGGGATTGTGGACCCCCCCTCTCGGGGGGCAATGGGGATTGTAGACCCCCCCTCTCAGGGGGCAATGGGGATTGTGGACCCCCCCTCTCAGGGGGCAATGGGGATTGTGGACCCCCCTCTCAGGGGGCAATGGGGATTGTGGACCCCTCTCAGGGGGCAATGGGGATTGTGGACCCCCGCTCTCAGGGGGGCAATGGGGATTGTGGACCCCCGCTCTCAGGGGGGCAATGGGGATTGTGGACCCCCCTCTCAGGGGGGCAATGGGGATTGTGGACCCCCACTTCTCAGGGGGGCAATGGGGATTGTGGACCCCCCCTCTCAGGGGGGCAATGGGGATTGTGGACCCCCCCTCTCGGGGGCAATGGGGATTGTGGACCCCCCCTCTCGGGGCAATGGGGATTGTGGACCCTCCTCTCAGGGGGCAATGGGGATTGTGGACCCTCCTCTCAGGGGGCAGTGGGGATTGTGGACCCCCCCTCTCAGGGGGCAATGGGGATTGTGGACCCCCCCTTTCAGGGGGCAATGGAGATTGTGGACCCCCTCCGAGGGGGCAATGGGGATTGGTTTGTTCAGTCATGGGATGTGGGTGTCGTTGGCAAGTCCACATTTATTGCCCATCCCTAATTGCCCCTGAGACTGTGGTGGTGAGCTGCCACCTTGAACCGCTCCAGTCCCTGAGGTGTAGGTACACCCACCCTGCTGTCAAGGGAGGTCCAGCGACAGTGAGGGAATGATATATTTCCTAGTCAGGATGGTGTGTGGTTTGGAGGGGAACCTCTGGGTGGTGGTGTTCCCAGGTATCTGCTGCTCTTGTCCTTCTAGATGGTAACAGTCGAGGGTTTCAAAGGTACTGTCCAAGGAGGTTTACTGAAATGGTGCAGTGCATCTTGTCGATGGTACACATTTTTGCTACTGTTTGTCGGTTGTGTTTAAAGAGAATGTTTGTAAATTGGGTGTCAATCAAACGGACTGCTTGTCCTGGATGGCATTGAGCTTCCTGAGTGCTGTTGGAGCTGCATTCATCTAGGCAAGTGGAGAGTATTCAGTTACACTCCTGATTTGTGCCTTGTGGGTAATAGACAGATTTTGGGGAATCAAGAGGGTTTTTTTAATCATTCAGGATGTGGGCTTTGTTGGCTGGGCCAGCATTCATTACCCATCTCCAGTTGCCCTTGAGATGGTGCTGGTGAGCTGTCTTCTTGAACCACTCCCTGAGGTGTAAGTACATCCACCGTGCAGTCAGAGAGGGAATCCACTATTTTGACCCAGCAAAATTGAAGAAACAGCGATACATTTCCAAATCAGGATGGTGAGTGACTTGGAGGGGAAACTCCATGTGGTGCTGTTCCCAGGTATCCACTACTCTTGTCCTTCTAGTGATCATGCATTTGGAAGTTGCTGCCTAAGGAACTCTGGTGAGTTTCTGCAGTGCATCTTGTAGAAGGTACACATGGCTGCCACTGTTTGTCGGTGGTGGAAGGATTGGATGTTTGTGGATTGGTAGCAATCAAGCGGGCTTTTTTGTCCTGGATGGTGTTGAGCTACTTGAGTGTTTTTGGAGCTGCACCCATCCAGACAAGTGGAGAGTATTCCATTATGCTCCTGACTTGTGTCCAGCAGATGATGGACAAGCTTTGGGGACTTAGGAGGTGAGTTACTCGTTGCAGGATTCCTAGCCTTTGACCTGCTGTGGTAGCCACAGTATTTATATGGCTAGTCCAGTTCAGTTTCTGGTCATTAGTGACGCCCAGGATATTGAGAGTGGGAGATTCAGCAATGTAATGCCATTGAATGTCAAGTATTATGGTTAGATCCTCTCTTGTTGAAGATTGTCATTGCCTGACATATGTGTGGCATGAATGTTGCTGGCCATTTGCCTAGATATTGTCCAGGTCTTTCTGCATTTGGAAATGAACTGCTTCTGTATCTGAGGAGTCGCAAATGATGCTGAACTTTGTGCAATCATTGGCGAACATCCCCACTTCTGACCTTATAATGGAAGGGAGGTCGTTGATGAGGCAGCTGAAGATGGTTGGGCCTTGAACACTATCCTAAGGAACTTTGGCAATTATGTCGTGGAGCTGAGATAATTGACTTCCAACCTCCTTAACCATCTTCCTTTGTGCCAGACTAACCAGCAGAGAGTTTTCCCCCTGATTCCCATTGACTCCAGTTTCGCTAGGGCTCCTTGATGCCACACTTGGTCAAATGCTGCCTTAATGTCAAGAACTGTCACTCTCACCTCACCTCTGGCATTCAGCTGTTTTGTCCATGTTTGAATCAGGGCTGTATTGAGGCCAGGAGCTGCGTTACCCTGGCAGAACCCAAACTGAGCATCTGTGAGCAGGTTATTGATAAGTGCTGCTTGATAGCACTGTTGATGAACCTCTTCCAACATTTTACTGATGATCGAGAGTCAAAGAACAAAGAACAATACAGCACAGGAACAGGCCCTTCGGCCCTCCAAGCCCGTGCCGCTCCCTGGTCCAAACTAGACCATTCTTTTGTATCCCTCCATTCCCACTCCGTTCATGTGGCTATCTAGATAAGTCTTAAACGTTCCCAGTGTGTCCGCCTCAACCACCTTGCCCGGCAGCGCATTCCAGGCCCCCACCACCCTCTGCGTAAAATACGTCCTTCTGAAATCCGTGTTAAACCTCCCCCCCCCCCCCCTCCCCCTCACCTTGAACCGATGACCCCTCGTGAACGTCACCACCGACCTGGGAAAAAGCTTCCCACCGTTCACCCTATCTATGCCTTTCATAATTTTATACACCTCTATTAGGTCACCCCTCATCCTCCGTCTTTCCAGTGAGAACAACCCCAGTTTACCCAATCTCTCCTCATCGCTAAGCCCTTCCATATCAGGCAACATCCTGGTAAACCTCCTCTGCACTCTCTCTAAAGCCTCCACGTCCTTCCGGTAGTGTGGCGACCAGAACTGGGCGCAGTATTCCAAATGTGGCCGAACCAACATTCTATACAACCGCAACATCAGACCCCAACTTTTATACTCTATGCCCCGTCCTATAAAGGCAAGCATGCCATATGCCTTATTCACTATCTTCTCCACGTGTGACGTCACCTTCAAGGATCTGTGAACTTGCACACCCAGGTCCCTCTGCGTATCTACACCCTTTATGGTTCTGCCATTTATCGTATAGCTCCCCCGTACGTTAGTTCTACCAAAATGCATCACTTCGCATTTATCTGGATTGAACTCCATCTGCCATTTCTTTGCCCAAATTTCCAGCCTATCTATATCCTTCTGTAGCCTCTGACAATGTTCCTCACTATCTGCAAGTCCAGCCATTTTTGTGTCGTCCGCAAACTTACTGATCACCCCAGTTACACCTTCTTCCAGATCGTTTATATAAATCACAAACAGCAGAGGTCCCAATACAGAGCCCTGCGGAACACCACTAGTCACAGGCCTCCAGCCGGAAAAAGACCCTTCCACTACCACCCTCTGTCGTCTGTGACCAAGCCAGTTCTCCACCCGTCTAGCCATCTCCCCCTTTATCCCATGAGATCCAACCTTTTGCACCAACCTACCATGAGGGACTTTATCAAACGCCTTACTAATAGACGACATCCACGGCCCTTCCCTCGTCAACCATTCTAGTCACTTCTTCAAAAAACTCCACCAGGTTAGTGAGGCATGACCTCCCTCTCACAAAACCATGCTGACTATCGTTAATGAGTTTATTCCTTTCTAAATGCGCATACATCCTTTCTCTAAGAATCCTCTCCAACAACTTCCCTACCACGGACATCAAGCTCACCGGCCTATAATTTCCCGGGTTATCCTTCCTACCCTTCTTAAATAACGGGACCACATTAGCTATCCTCCAATCCTCTGGGACCTCACCTGTGTCCAGTGACGAGACAAAGATTTGCGTCAGAGGCCCAGCGATTTCATCTCTCGTTTCCCTGAGCAGCCTTGGATAGATTCCATCAGGCCCTGGGGATTTGACAGTCTTTTTATTCCCTAAAAAACCTAACACTTCCTCTCTTGTAATGGAGATTTTCTCTAACGGGTCAACACTCCCCTCCGAGACACTCCCAGTCAACACACCCCTCTCCTTTGTGAATACCGACGCAAACTATTCATTTAGGATCTCCCCATCTTCTTTGGGCTCTAAGCATAATTCCCCACTTTTGTCCCTGAGAGGTCCGATTTTTTCCCTGACAACCCTTTTGTTCCTAAAGTATGAATAAAATGCCTTGGGATTCTCCTTAAGCCTGTCTGCCACGGACATTTCGTGACCCCTTTTTGCCCTTCTACTTCCTTGTTTGAGTTCTTTCCTACTTTCTTTGTATTCCTCCAGAGCTCCCTCCGTTTTTAGCTGCCTGCACCTAACGTACGCCTCTCTTTTCTTTTTGACCAATCCCTCAATTTCCCTGGTTATCCACGGTTCTCGAATCCTACCCTTCCTATCCTTCTTTTTTACAGGCACATGCCTATCCTGCAGCCCTAACAACTGTTCCTTAAAAGACTCCCACATGCCAGATGTGGATTTACCCTCAAACAGCCTCTCCCAATCAACAGCTGCCAATTTCTGCCTAATCCCACTAAAATTAGCCTTGCCCCAATCCAACACGTTACCCTTGGGACACCACTCATCCCTTTCCATCACTATCCTAAAGCTAACAGAATTGTGGTCACTATTTGCCACATGTTCCCCTACCGAAACTTTGAAGACCTGACCGGGCTCATTCCCCAGTACTAGGTCCAGTATAGCCCCCTCTCTAGTCGGGCTATCTACATATTGTTCCAAAGAACCTTCCTGTACGCATTTTACAAATTCCTTCCCATTCAGACTCCCAGCCCTACGCGATTTCCAGTCTATACCAGGGAAATTGAAGTCTCCCACTACAACAACCCTACTTTTCCTGCCCCTATCCATTATCTCCTGACATATCCGTTCTTCCACTTCCCTTGGGCTGTTGGGGGGCCTGTAGTATACCCCCAACATAGTGACGGCGCCCTTCCTGTTTCTGAGCTCCATCCAGAGTGACTCGTTACACAGCCCCTCTGAATTGTCCTCCCTCTGCACCGCTGTAATATGCTCTCTAACTAATACTGCTACTCCCCCACCTCTTTTGGCCCCTCTGTTTCGCCTAAAACACTTGTACCCCGGAATATTCAGTTGCCAGTCCTGTCCCTCTTTCAACCAAGTCTCTGTCACCGCCACCACATCCAAATTCCTCGTGAGCATTAAGGCCCTAAGTTCGTCTGTCTTACCTGCTACGCTCCTTGCATTGAAGTAGACGCACTCCAGACCTCCAGGCCCAGTGAGGTCATCCTCCCCGAGAGTACTCTTCTTCTTTGCCAGCCTTGTCCTGGCCCCAAGCTCGTCCCCAGCCTCTACACTTGTAGACATAATTTTTGATCCCCACCCCCCTGCCATATTAGTTTAAACCCACCCGAACTGCACTAGCAAAACTCCCAGCCAGGATATTCGTGCCCTTCCAATTTAGTTGTGACCCGTCCTTCTTGTACAGGTGCCCTCCTCTCTTGAAAACTTCCCAGTGATCCAGGAATATGAAGCCCTCCCTCCTGGACCACTCCTTTAGCCAAGCGTTCAATTGTACTATCTCCCTATTCCTAGCCTCACTGGCCCTAGGTATTGGGAGCAGCCCAGAGATTGCCACCCTGGAGGCCCTACTTTTTAGCCTATTTCCCAACTCCCTGAATTGCTCTCGTAGGATCCCCCTGCTCTTCCTATCTACGTCATTTGCACCAATGTGTACAATGATATCCGTTTCTTTATCCTCCCCTTTTAATATGCCTACTATCCGTTCGGAGACATCCAGTACCCCAGCACCAGGTAGGCAGACTACCATCCTGGAGTCCCGTTCGCACCCACAGAATCGCCTGTACGTGCCTCTAACCGACGCGTCCCCCACCACTATTGCTCTCCTAATCCCTCTCTTTCCTTTCCGGGCCACAGAGCCTGACTGTGTGCCAGTGACCTGGTCACTGTGGCTTACCCCTGGAGAGTCATCCTCCTCCACACTATCCAAAACCATATTCCTGTTTTGGAGGGGGACAACCACAGGTGACCCCACCACTAATTGCTCACTCCCCTCCCCTCTCACACCTGTCGCCGAGCCCTTCCTATTATGAGGATCAGCCACTGGAATACTCTCTCTGGTACGTTACCCTTATGACCTTTACTCCTCCTAACTGTGACCCACGTGTCTTCCCCCTGAGGCCCCGGTGTAACTACTTGTCGATAACTCATGTCTATTTGTCTCTCATTCTCCCTGACTAGACTAAGGTCATCAAGCCGCTGCTCCAGTTCCCTGACGCGGTCCCTCAGGAGCTGCAGTTCCACGCACCTGGCACAAATGTGAACCTCCGTGCGGCTAGGTGTTTCCAGGAACTCCCACATCCCACACCGAAAGCAACAAACTGGCCTATCACTCATAGCTACCCTTTTCCTTTATAGGAATGGAAAAGAAAAAAAAAACCTACCCCGCTTCGCCCTTTTCCCCGAAGCCCTGTGAGCCAAAGCCCTTACAGCTCTCACTCTGCTTCCCACTCACTCCACTGCCCGCTCCCGATGCTGCCCGCTCAAAAGTGCCGCCTGCTTTTAAACCCTCCAAAAAACCTTCCCAGGCTTCTCCAGGGCCTACTTCCTGTTGGAAAAAATCAGTCGGCTGATTGGGTGGTAATTGGCCGGGTTGGATTTGTCCTGTTTCTTGTGTACAGGACATCCCTGGGCAATTTTCCACATTGCCGGGAGGATGCCAGTGTTGTAGCTGTACTGGACCAACTTGGTTAGGGGAACGGCAAGATCTGGAGCACAAGTCTTCAGTACTATTGCCGGAATACTGTCAGGGCCCATTGCCTTTGCAGCATCCAGTGCCTTCAGCTGTTTCTTGATATCAGGTGGAGTGAATTGAACTGGCTGGAGACTGGCATCTGAGTTGCTGGGGACCACAGGAGGAGGCTGAGATGGATTATTCACTCAGCATTTTTGCCTGAAGAATGTTGTGAATGCTTCAGCGTTATGCACTGATGGCTCCTCCATTATTGAGGATGGGGAGATTTGTGGCATCTTCTCCTCCAGTGACTGGTTTTACTGTCCACCACCATTCACGGCTGGATGTGGCAGGACTGCAGAGCTTAGATCTGATCCATTGGTTGAGAAATTGTTGTGCTCTGTCTATTACTTGCTGCTTATGCTGTTTGACATGCACATAGTCCTGTGTTGCAGCTTCACCAGGTTGACACCTCACTTTTAGGTGTGCCTGGTGTTGCTCCTGACATGTCCCGCTGCACACTCCATTGAACCAGAGTTGATCCCCTGTCTTGGTGGTAATGGTGGAGTGGGGGATATGCTGGGCCGTGGGGTTACAGATTGTGGTCGAGGATAATTCTGCTGCTGCTGATGGCCCATAGAGCCTCATGGGTTCCCAGTCTAGAGTTTCTAGATCTGTTTGAAGTCTATTCCATTTAGCACAGTGATAATGCCACTCAACACGATGCAGGGTATCTTCAATGTGAAGGTGGCACCTCACCTCCACAGGAACTGTGCTGTAGTCACTCCAACTGAGACTGTTATGGACAAAATGCATCTGTGGCAGGCAGATGAGGATGAAGTCAAGTATGTTTTTCACTCTTGTTGGTTCCCTCACTCCCTGCCACAGTCCCAGTCTAGCAGCCATGTCCTTTAGGACTTGGTCAACACTGTCGTGGTACTACCGAGCCACAAGTCAGAGTCCTTTTCCCAGGGTCGAAGGGTCAGTTACTCGGGGGCATAGGTTGAGAGTGAGAGGGGGAAAGTTTAAAAGAGATGTAAGGGGGCAAGTTTTTCACACACAGGGTGATGAATGCCTGGAACGCGCTGCCGGAGGAGGTGGTGGAAGCAGATTCTATAATAATGTTCAAGAGGCATCTGGATAGATGCATGAATAGGCAGCGAACAGAGGGATATGGACCATGTAGAGGCAAGAAAATATTAGATTAGAGAGGCATCTGTGTCGGCACAGACTTGGTGGGCATACTGATTCATTAACTGAGGAGGGATGATACATGGTAATCAACAGGAGGTTTCCTTTCCCATGTTTGACCTGGAGCCATGAGACTGACTTCATGGGGTCCAGAGTTAATGTTCAGGACTCCCAGGGCAACTCCCTCCCATATATCACTGTGCCGACACCTCTGCTGGGTTTGACTTGCCAGTGAGACAAGACATACTCAGGAATGGCGATAGTGGTGTCTGGAACATTATCTGTAAGGTATGATTCTGAGAGTTTGACTATGTCAGGCTGTTGCTTGACTAGTCTGAGACAGCTCTCCCAATTTTGGCACAAGCCCCCAGTTGTTAGTAAGAAGGACTTTGCAGTGTCAACAGGGCTTGGTTTGCCAATGTTGTTTCTGGTGCCGAGGTTGATGCCGAGTGGTACGTCCCGTTTCATTCCTTTGTGCTTTCTTCCTAGCAGTTGAAAATAACTGAGTGGCTTGCTAGGCCATTTCAGAGGCTGTTTAAGTGTCAACCACATTGCTGTGGCTCTGGAGTCACATGTAGGCCAGATCAGATAAGGGAGGCAGATTTCCCTTCCTAAAGGAGATTAGTGAACCTGATGGGTTTTTAGAACATTTTATGGTCATCATTAAACTTTTAATTCCTGATGTTTCATTGAGTTTAAATTCCACCGTCTGCTGTGGTGGGTTTCGAACCCAGGTCCCTGGGGCATTACCTGGATTACTAGTCCAGTGCCAATACCACTGTGCCACTGCCTCCCCAAAGATACTCACCGCAGATTTCCCAGCCTCTGACCTGCTCTTGTAGAGACAGTATTTATATGCTTGGTCCAGTGCAGATTCTGGTCAATGGTAACCCCAGGATGTTGATCCACTATTGGGGATTGTGGATCCCCCTAAAGGGTTATGGAGAGTATCAGCTGGTTAATGAGGGACAGACTGTTAAAGGAGTCATATTTGATCAATACAACAAATCTTTTGAAGGAGTGACTATCAGGAGAGGTGAAGAAAGTGTCCAATTTGTAGTCAATAAGGTACTTCAGGTGGTTTAAGAAGTGTTTTACATGAAACCAGTTAGAAAGCCGTGGGGCGGCACGGTGGCACAGTGGTTAGCACAGCTGCCTCACAGCGCCAGGGACCCGGGTTCGATTCCCGGGGGCACGGTGACACAGTGGTTAGCACAGCTGCCTCACAACGCCAGGGACCCGGGTTCGATTCCCGGGGGCACGGTGACACAGTGGTTAGCACAGCTGCCTCACAACGCCAGGGACCCGGGTTCGATTCCCGGGGGCACGGTGGCACAGTGGTTAGCACAGCTGCTTCACAGCGCCAGGGACCCGGGTTCGATTCCCGGGGGCACGGTGGCACAGTGGTTGGCACAGTGGTTAGCACAGCTGCCTCACAACGCCAGGGACCTGGGTTCGATTCCCGGGGGCACGGTGGCACAATGGTTAGCACAGCTGCCTCACAACGCCAGGGACCTGGGTTCGATTCCCGGGGGCACGGTGGCACAGTGGTTAGCACAGCTGCCTCACAACGCCAGGGACCTGGGTTCGATTCCTGACTTGGGTGACTGTCTGTGTGGAGTTTGCATGTTCTCCCCGTGTCTGCGTGGGTTTCCTCCGAGTGCTCTGGTTTCCTCCCACAGTCTGAAAGATGTGCTGGTTAGAGTGCATTGACTGAACAGGCAGTGGAGTGTGGTGACCAGGGGAATTTCACAGTAACTTCATTGCAGTGTTAATATAAGCCTTACTTGTGAAAAATAAATAAATAAAGCTATCTGTTATGCGAACCACGGAGAGAAAGCTGTTTGAGTCTGAATGAGTATTGTTGGGACCGTGGGGGTGTTGGATATAATGTATATACCCCAGGGAATAGTACTGGGCTTATGTTTAATTTCACTATACTTTTCTCATTCAGACCTGGGTAAAAAGAGCAATCCTAAAATCTAACAGCAAAGAAGGAAACCTTTTTTCTCTTTTCTCTTCAGTGCAGAAGGAGGCTATTCGGCCTATCATGCCTGCACCAAGAACAATCCCACCCAGCTCCTGTTCTATCCCCGTAACACCATATATTTATCCTCCTAGTCCCCTTGACATTAAGGGGCAATTTATCATGGCCAATCAACCTAACCCGCATATCTTTGGACTGTGGGAGGAAACCAGAGCACCCAGAGGAAACCCACACAGACATGGGGAGAATGTACAAACTCCACACAGACAATGATCCGAGGCCGGAATTGAACCCGGGTCCCTGGCGCTGTGAGGCAGCAGTGCTAACCACTGTGCCACCATGCTGCCCTTCTCACTCACCATGCCTGTGCCACCCCAAACTGCAACTTTTTTCCCATAGCCCTGAAAATCTGTCTGAATATGTCATTAGGACATAAGAAATTGAAGCAGCAGGGCTCTTTCTGTGCTGTTTACCTCTCTGACTCTATAAATAGACTTGCAGCCTGCTGAGCCTCTCTGTCATTCAATGCGACCATGGCTGATCTTTGAATTTAATTCCAATTTCCCACTTGCTCCTAATACCCATTGATTCCCTCAGATTTCAAATATCTACCACTCAGCACTGAATATCCTCAAAGACTTAGATTCACAACCCCCGGGATAAATAATTCCTAAGATTCACACCTATCCTGTCAAGGCATTTCAGGATCCTTCATGTTTCAGGGTGGATCAGTAAATTTGCTGATGACACCAAGATTGGTGGAGTAGTGGATGAGGTGGAGGGGTGTTGTAGGCTGCAAAGAGACATAGATAGGATGCAAAGCTGGGCTGAAAAATGGCAAATGGAGTTTAACCCTGATAAATGTGAGGTGATTCATTTTGGTAGGACTAATTTAAATGAGGATTACAGGGTCAAAGGTAGGGTTCTGAAGACTGTGGAGGAACAGAGAGATCTTGGGGTCCATATCCACAGATCTCTAAAGGTTGCCACTCAAGTGGATAGAGCTGTGAAGAAGGCATATAGTGTGTTAGCTTTTATTAACAGGGGGTTGGAGTTTAAGAGCCGTGGGGTTATTCTGCAACTGTACAGGACCTTGGTGAGACCGCATTTGGAATATTGCGTGCAATTCTGGTCACCTCACTATAAGAAGGATGTGGAAGCGCTGGAAGGAGTGCAGAGGAGATTTACCAGGATGCTGCCTGGTTTGGAGTGTCGGTCTTATGAGGAAAGGTTGAGGGAGCTGGGGCTGTTCTCTCTGGAGCGGAGGAGATTGAGGGGAGACTTAATAGAGGTTTATAAAATGATGAAGGGGATAGATCGAGTGAACGTTCAAAGACTATTTCCTCGGGTGGATGGAGCTATTACGAGGGGGCATAACTATAGGGTTCATGGTGGGAGATATAGGAAGGATATCAGAGGTAGGTTCTTCACGCAGAGAGTGGTTGGGGTGTGGAATGGACTGCCTGCAGTGATAGTGGAGTCAGACACTTTAGGAACATTTAAGCGGTTATTGGATAGGCACATGGAGCACACCAGGATGGTAGGGAGTGGGATAGCTTGATCTTGGTTTCAGATGAAGGTCGGCACAACATCGTGGGCCGAAGGGCCTGTTCTGTGCTGTAATGTTCTATGTTCTATGTTCTATGTTTAAATGAGATCATTTCTCATTGTTCCAAAGTTCAAAAACAATAAGTAGTCTCAACACCAGGTTGAAGTCCAACAGGTTTATTTGGTAGCACGAGCTTTGGGAGCATTGCCCCTTCATCAGGTGAGTGATAAGGGGCAACGCTCTGAAAGCTCGTGCTACCAAATAAACCTGTTGGACTTTAACCTGGTGTTGTGAGACTATTTACTGTGCCTACCCCAGTCCAACGCCGGCATCTCCACATCAAAGTCCAGAAATTATAAGCCCATTCTACTTAATCTCTCATCCCAGAAATCAATCTAGTGAATCTTCCTTGCACCTGCTTCAGGGCAATTATATTGGTTCGATAAAGAGACCAAAACTGTGCACAATTCTATGGTTCGCTAATGTCCTTTAGGAAAGGAAATTAGCCATCCTTACCTAGTCTGGCCTACATATGACTTCAGATCCACAGCTGGCTCTTAACTGCCCTCTGAAACAGCTGAGTGAGACTCAGTTCAGGGGTAATTGGGGACAATTAGTACTTTGCCAGAATTGCTCACAACCGATGAAAGAAACATGGACAGTGAGTAAGTCAGACGAGGGTAGGGGTGAGGGAGAGAGAAAGGGGCACGAGGAGGGGGAAGAGAGAAAGATAGATTGGTAAGTTTGCTGACGACACCAAGGTAGGTGGTGTTGTGGATAGAACATAGAACATAGAACATTACAGCGCAGAACAGGCCCTTCGGCCCACGATGTTGCACCGACCAGTTAAAAAAAAAACAAACTGTGACCCTCCAACCTAAACCAATTTCTTTTCGTCCATGAACCTATCTACGGATCTCTTAAACGCCCCCAAACTAGGCGCATTTACTACTGATGCTGGCAGGGCATTCCAATCCCTCACCACCCTCTGGGTAAAGAACCTACCCCTGACATCGGTTCTATAACTACCCCCCCTCAATTTAAAGCCATGCCCCCTCGTGCTGGATTTCTCCATCAGAGGAAAAAGGCTATCACTATCCACCCTATCTAAACCTCTAATCATCTTATATGTTTCAATAAGATCCCCTCTTAGCCGCCGCCTTTCCAGCGAAAACAATCCCAAATCCCTCAGCCTCTCCTCATAGGATCTCCCCTCCATACCAGGCAACATCCTGGTAAACCTCCTCTGCACCCTCTCCAAAGCCTCCACATCCTTCCTGTAATGTGGGGACCAGAACTGCACACAGTACTCCAAGTGCGGCCGCACCAGAGTTGTGTACAGTTGCAACATAACGCTACGACTCCTAAATTCAATCCCCCTACCAATAAACGCCAAGACACCATATGCCTTCTTAACAACCTTATCTACTTGATTCCCAACTTTCAGGGATCTATGCACACATACACCTAGATCCCTCTGCTCCTCCACACTATTCAAAGTCCTCCCGTTAGCCCTATACTCAACACATCTGTTATTCCTACCAAAGTGAATTACCTCACACTTCTCCGCATTAAACTCCATCCGCCACCTCTCGGCCCAACTTTGCAACCTGTCTAAGTCTTCCTGCAAACTACGACACCCTTCCTCACTGTCTACCACACCACCGACTTTGGTGTCATCAGCAAATTTGCTAATCCACCCAACTATACCCTCATCCAGATCATTAATAAATATTACAAACAGCAGTGGCCCCAAAACAGATCCCTGAGGTACACCACTTGTAACCGCACTCCATGATGAATATTTACTATCAACCACCACCCTCTGTTTCCTATCCGCTAGCCAATTCCTGATCCAATTTCCTAGATCACCCCCAATCCCATACATCTGCATTTTCTGCAGAAGCCTACCATGGTGAACCTTATCAAACGCCTTACTAAAATCCATATATACCACGTCCACTGCCTTGCCCCCATCCACCTCCTTGGTCACTTTCTCAAAAAACTCAATAAGGTTAGTAAGGCACGTTTGGAGGGATGTCAGAAGTTGCAGCGAGACATAGATAGAATGCAAGACTGGGCGGAGAAGTGGCAGATGGACTTCAACCCGGATAAGTGTGTAGTGATCCATTTTGGCAGATCCAATGGGATGAAGCAGCAGTATAATATGAAGGGTACCATTCTTAGCAGTGTAGAGGATCAGAAGGACCTTGGGGTCCGGGTCCATAGGACTCTTAAATCGGCCTCGCAGGTGGAGGATGCGGTCAAGAAGGCGTACGGCGTACTAGCCTTCATTAATCGAGGGATTGAGTTTAGGAGTCGGGAGATAATGCTGCAGCTTTATAGGACCCTGGTTAGACCCCACTTGGAGTACTGCGCGCAGTTCTGGTCACCTCATTACAGGAAAGATGTTGAAGCTATTGAAAGGGTGCAGAGGAGATTTACAAGGATGTTGCCTGGATTGGGGGGCATGCCTTATGAGGATAGGTTGAGGGAGCTTGGTCTCTTCTCCCTGGAGAGACGAAGGATGAGAGGTGACCTGATAGAGGTTTACAAGATGTTGAGAGGTCTGGATAGGGTAGCCTCTCAGAGGCTATTTCCAAGGGCTGAAATGGTTGCTACGAGAGGACACAGGTTTAAGGTGCTGGGGGGTAGGTACAGAGGAGATGTCAGGGGTAAATTTTTCACTCAGAGGGTGGTGGGTGAGTGGAATCGGCTGACGTCGGTGGTGGTGGAGGCAAACTCGTTGGGGTCTTTTAAGAGACTTCTGGATGAGTACATGGGATTTAATGGGATTGAGGGCTATAGATAGGCCTAGAGGTGGGGATGTGATCGGCGCAACCTGTGGGCCGAAGGGCCTGTTTGTGCTGTGGCTTTCTATGTTCTATGTTCTAGATAGACAGGACATGGGGAGGAGAGACAGAAAGTGGAACATGGGGATGAGCGAGGCAGATAGAATGAGAGTGTGGCACTGTGCTTGAGACCTGAGTAACATTGTGATGTGACCCTGAGGTGATGTACTGATGATGTGGCTGATTTGGAGACTATGAGATCACAATGTAATTTGAGATGGAAGTGTGTGTCTGTGTGAAGGAGGGACTAATTGTGTGTTTCTGTACTCAATCATTGTTTTCTTCAGATAGTGTGTAGAACTAGCATCTGAACTGAACTGGATCTTGCCGTGTCCAGGGTGGATTAACCAGGTATGGTCTAAACTTACATCCCTAACGTCTATAAGAACCTGGAAATCGGTAGAGGCAATTCAGCTCCTCAAATCTGTTCCATACTTCAATGACTGGTCGTTACCCTGATTCCTGCAGTTGTGTAGAAGAGTCACACGGACTCAAAACATTAACTGTTTCTCTCTCTCCACAGATGCTGCCAGATCTGCTGAGTTTATCCAGCATTTTCTATTTTTATTTTAGATGCCGAGCATTTGCAGTATTTTGCTTTTACTATCCATTTACCCACCTTGTATAGACTCATCTAACAAATAATGATCAATGCCAGATTGGAAATTGTTAATGGAGCTAGCTTCGACTGCTTTTGAGGGTGGGAGTTCCACACTTGCACCACTTTATGTATGAACTCTCCTGAATGGCCTCATGCTGATTTTAAGGTTCTGTATTCTTGGCCTGGAGTCTCCCAACAGCAAAAAACGTTTCTCTCAATTTACATCAATTATTTTCAAAAACCTCAAGCTCCTAATATAATCACCCTCTAACCATCGATATTCCAGGGAGTACAAGCCTATTTTATACTATTTCTCTTCATGATCTAACACTTGGAGCCTTGGTAACATTTTGCTAAATCAGTGCTGCATCCTTCCAAGACGATGATAACCTTTCTTTGTGGCGCCCAGAATGGACACAGTTCTTCTAAATGTGACCAAACCAAGGTTTTGCATAGCTGCAGCAAAACTCCTCCATTTTATAGTCTAGTCCTTTGATTAAAAGAGATGGGGATTTTCTGTAAGCCTCCGTGGTGTTGTTTCTGGAAGCAGAGGCAGCTCGCCATTGACTGCTGGTGGGATCGTTCAGGCTCAATATTTATATCGGGTCAGTTGACCACCATATCGTTTTGCCATTGGTTACACTGTAACAGTGAATACTTGCTGCCAATCCCCTGCAACTTTCCTTCCATATTCCCTTTTGCATTTCTGATTATCTTTTTGTTTTCCTTTGTATGTTATTGATATCTATCCCTAGGATCGAAATGATTATTCACACTATTGTATGATTGCTCCTTTAGTTTTGTGTTCACTCTCGCCTCATTTGTCAACCGTGGATGTTTTATTTGATAAGTAAAGTTCTTTCCCCTCAGGGATAAACACAAGTCATGCATTAAACTAAATACTTTTTTGAACACCTTCCAATGTTCATCTTTGGCTTTACCAATAACAGGTTTGACCAGTTTTCTTTCACCAGTCTCTTGTTCTGTTAAAGCTAGACTTACCAAAATCTCGAATCTTTGTAACTGTCAATTTTCTCTTTTCATACCTAATATGGAATTTAAATCTATTATGATTACTGTTGGGTAAATGTCCCCTTACTGTTAGACTAACTATGTTTGGTTCATTACTTGTTACTAAATCTCACCTGGCTTGTCTCCAGTTGTGTATTCCTTTCCCCTGTGTAGCTGGCAGTTATTATTTGCAAACGTAGTGGACTCACCAATATTAAGGGCATTTAAATGGTCATTGGATAAACATATGGATGATATTGGAATAGTGTAGATTAGATGGGCTTTGGATTGGTTTCACTGGTCAGCGCAACATCGAGGGCCGAAGGGCCTGTACTGCGCTGTAATGTTCTATGTTCTATGAAATTGAGAAAGAAAGAAGAGCGCAGGCATATTGGTAAAAGCTGAGGAAGAAGTTGGGTGAAGGAATGGTGACTTTGTTCTTGTAATCCCCATTGAGATTGATAACTTTAAACAAGACATCTAAATTTCCAGTGACCAACTGAAAAGCCGGTAGGATATTTCTCACTGAAGTTGAATGTACATCAGAAGAAATATTCAACCATAGGAAAGGAAACATGAAGTTTGATGCGGGACTTGCAGTATTTTGAAACTTATGCTGCAAGCAATTCTTCAGAGATAATGATATATACTGACCACAACCCAGAAGGCCAGAATGTTCAGGAGGAGTTTATTAATGCAAATGTTGAATTTACAGATTAAACATGTGGCTGGATAAGAAACTTTAATTGCAGATGTGTTGTCAAGATTTTGAGATTCAAAAGAGCTTGGACATTTGGAAAATGGAGAATGAACTGGAAGGAACTCCATTTTTACTAAAGACTTGTGTATATTTTCCTGATTGGTGCCTATACCCTATAGTGTAATAGTTTTGTGTGTGTAGATAAATGCAGTAAATAATGTGAAATGGGTTGAGAAAATGAAAGTCTTTCTGGAATTATGATGGTTCATTTTAAATGGGACCAGAGCTGTGAAGAAATATTTTATTATTTTTAATATTTTGAACATCAAAGGGGTCTAAGCGTGAAAGGCATATACTTGAAGTAAGTTAAATTTTGTATAAATAAGCCAAAGGTAAAAATTTGCATTAGGAGATAAAGAAGATTTGTTATGTTCAGTTGCTGAATTTCAAAGGCAAGTAAAAAGAGGTTTACAACTTGGAAAACATCACAAATAAATAAGACAAGGTTATTACATTTTTATTTTACCCTGAAGTGGGAGCAGTATGGAGAGCATACCAGATTTTTATATTCTGGGAAAGGTGAGTTTCAAAGAAGGATAAGACTGTGGAATCAAGATGAAAGAGAAAAAAAGACTACTTAATAGAATCATAGAAATTAGAAGCAGGAGTAGGCCATTTGGCCCTTTGGGTCTGCTCCACTATTAAGTATGATCATGGGTGATCACCCAAAAATAGCCTCATCCCACCTTCCCCCATATCCTTTGATCCTTTTGTCCCAAGAGCTATTTCTAACTCCTTAGAACATAGAAAATAGAAAAACTACAGCACAAACAGGCTCTTCGGCCCACAAGTTGCGCCGGTCATGTCCCTACCTACCTAGGCTTATAAATAGACTTACCTATAACCCTCAATCCTATTAAGTCCCATGTATTCATCCAGAAGTCTCTTAAAAGACCCTATCGAGTTTGCCTCCACCACCGCTGACGGCAGCCGATTCCACTCACCCACCACCCTCTGAGTGAAAAACGTACCCCTGATATCTCCTCTGTACCTACTCCCCAGCACCTTAAACCTGTGTCCTCTTGTAGCAACCATTTCAGCCCTGGGAGAAAGCCTCTGAGAATCCACCCGCTCTATACCTCTCAACATCTTGTAAACCTCTATCAGGTCACCTCTCATCCTTCGTCTCTCCAAGGAGAAAAGACCGAGCTCCCTCAACCTGTCCTCATAAGGCATGCCACCCAATCCAGGCAACATCCTTGTAAATCTCCTCTGCACCCTTTCTATGGTTTCCACATCCTTTCTGTAATGAGGCGACCAGAACTGGGCACAGTACTCCAGGTGGGGTTTGACAAGGGTCTTATAAAGCTGCATCATTATCCCCTGACTCCTAAACTCAATCCCTCGATTGATGAAGGCCAGCACACCATACGCCTTCTTAACCACCTCCTTCACCTGCGAGGCCGATTTAAGAGTCCTATGGACCCGGACCCCAAGGTCCTTCTGATCCTCTACACTGCTAAGAGTCTCACCCCTGATATTATACTCCTTCATTCCATTTGACCTGCCAAAATGGACCACTACACATTTATCCGGGTTGAAGTCCATCTGCCACATCTCCGCCCAGTCTTGCATCCTATCTATGTCACTCTACAGCTTCTGACATCCCTCCAAACCATCCACAACACCACCAACCTTCGTGTCGTCAGCAAACTTGCCAACCCATCCCTCGACTTCCTCATCCAGGTCATTTATGAAAATGACAAACAGCAAGGGTCCCAGAACAGATCCCTGGGGCACTCCACTGGTGACCAACCTCCATTCAGAAAAAGACCCGTCTACAACCACTCTCTGCCTTCTGCAGGCAAGCCAGTTCTGGATCCACAAAGCAACAGCCCCTTGGATCCCATGCCCTCTCACTTTCTCGAGAAGTCTTGCATGGGGGACCTTATCGAACGCCTTGCTGAAGTCCATGTAAACCACATCTACCGCTTTTCCTTCGTCAATGTGTTTAGTCACATTTTCAAAGAACTCCACCAGGCTCGTAAGGCACGATTTGCCTTTGACAAAGCCATGCTGACTACTTTTGAGCATATTAAACCTCTCTAAATGTTCATAATTCCTGTCCCTCAGGATCTTCTCCTTTTTCTTCTTGAAAACATATAATATTTTGGCCTCAGTTGTTTTCTGGGCAGCTAATTCCACAGGCTCTCCACTTTCTGGGTGAAGAAATTTCTCCTCATCTCAGTCTGAAAAGGTTTACCCCTTATCCTTAGATTATGATCCCTAGTTCTGAACTTACCCAACATTGGGAACATCCTTCCTGCATTTACCCTGTCTAGTTGTATTCGAACTTTATAGGTTTCGATGAGATTCCCTCTCATTCTTCTGTACTCCAGCAAATATAATCCTAACTGGTCTATATCTCTCCTCAAAGGTCTATCTCGCCATCCCAGGAATCAGTCTGGTAAACATTTGCTTCACTCCCTCTATTGCAAGGACATCCTTCTTCAGATAAGGAGACTAAAACTGCATACAGTTCTCCAAGTGCGGCTTCACTAAGGCCCTGTATAATTGCAGCAAGATATTTCTCTCCTGTACTCAAATCCTCTTGCTATGAAGGCCAACATACCATTTCTCTCCTTTACTGCCTGCTGCACCTGCATGCTTACCTTTAGCAACTGGTATATGAGGACACCCAAGTCTTGCTCCAAAGCAAAGAGTGGGGGTAAATGGGTGTTTTTATGGTTGGCAATCAGTGACTAGTGGTGTGCCTCAGGGACCAGTGTTGGGACTGCAATTGTTTATGATTTACTTAGATGATTTGGAGTTGGGGACCAAGTGTAGTGTGTCAAAATTCGCAGATGACACTAAGGTGGGTGGAAGAGAAAAGTGTGCAGAGGACCTGAAAGTCTGCAAAGGGATATAGATAATCTAAGTGAGTGGGCGAGGGTCTGGCAGATGGAGTACAATGTTGGTAAATGTGAGGTCATCCATTTTGGTAGGAATAACAGCAAAATGGACTATTATTTAAAAGGTAAAAAATTGCAGCATGCTGCTGTGCAGAGGGACATGGATGTCCTTGTGCAGAAATCTCAAGGAGTTGGTTTGCAGGTGCAGCAGGTAATTAAGGCGACAAATGGAATTTTGTCCTTGATCGCTCGAGGGATGGAGTTTAAAAACAGGGAGATTATGTTGCAGCTGTATAAGGTGCTGGTGAGGCCACACCTGGAGTACTGTGTACAGTTTTGGTCTCCTTACTTGAGAAAGGATATACTGGCACTGGAGGGGGTGCAGAGGAGATTCACGAGGTTGATTCCGGAGTTGAGAGGATTGGCTTATGAGGAGAGACTGAGTAGACTGGGGCTACACTCATTGGAATTCAGAAGAATGAGGGGAGATCTTATAGAAACATTATGAAGGGAATAGATAAGATAGAAGCAGGGAAGTTGTTTCCACTGACGGCTGAAACTAGAACTAGGGGGCATAGCCTCAAAATAAGGGGAAGCAGATTTAGGACTGAGTTGAGGAGGAACTTCTTCACACAAAGGGTTGTGAATCTGGAATTCCCTGCCCAGTGAAGCAGTTGAGGCTACCTCATTGAATGTTTTTAAGGCAAGGATAGATAAATTTTTGAACAGTAAAGGAGTTAAGGGTTATGGTGAGCGGGCGGGTAAGTGGAGCTGAGTCCACAAAAAGATCAGCCATGATCTTATTGAATGGCGGAGCAGGCTCGAGGGGCCAGATGGCCTACTCCGGCTCCCAGTTCTTATGTTCCCCTCTCTCAATTTGTAGCCATTCAGATAATAATCTGCCTTCCTGTTTTTGCTACCAAATTGGATAACCTCACGTTTATTCACATTATTCTGAAGCATCGCTCCATCCTCCTCACATCTGCAAATTTGGAGATATTGCATTTAGTTCCCTCATCTAAATTATTAATAGATATTGTGAATAGCTGAGGTCCGAGCACTGATCTTTGTGGTACCCCACTAGTCACTATCTGCCATCCGAAGAAGACCTGTTTATTCCTACTTGTTGTTTCCTGTCTGCCAACCAGTTTTCTCTTAATCTCAATATACTACCACCAATCCCATGCACTTTAATTCTACACACTCACCTCTTATGTGAGACCTTGTTGAAAGTCCAGATAAACCACATCCACTGGCTCTCCCTCATCAACTCTGCTTGTTACATCCACGAAGAATTCCAGTAGATTTGTCAAACATGATTTCCCTTTCATAAATGCATGCTGATTCTAACCAATTTTGTGATGTCTGTATGTTGGGGGTTTGCAGTGTGTACTGCCCCTTCAAGAGTGCAGGTCATGTGACCCTGAGGTGGGGTTAGCTCCTCGCAGGGTGGAACCTGGTTAAGCGTTTTAGGATTTGACTGTGGGACAGTGCATACCTACAAAGAACAAAGAACAAAGAACAGTACAGCACAGGAAACAGGCCCTTCAGCCCTCCAAGCCTGTGCCGCTCCTTGGTCCAACTAGACCAATCGTTTGTATCCCTCCATTCCCAGGCTGCTAATGTGACTATCCAGGTAAGTCTTAAACGATGTCAGCGTGTCTGCCTCCACTACCCTACTTGGCAGCGCATTCCAGGCCCCCACCACCCTCGGTGTAAAAAACATCCCTCTGATATCTGAGTTATACTTCGCCCCTCTCACTTTGAGCCCGTGACCCCTCGTGAACGTCACTTCTGATCTGGGAAAAAGCTTCCCACCGTTCACCCTATCTATCCCCTTCATAATCTTGTACACCTCTATTAGATCTCCCCTCATTCTCCGTCTTTCCAGGGAGAACAACCCCTGTTTACCCAATCTCTCCTCATAGCTAAGACCCTCCATACCAGGCAACATCCTGGTAAGCCTTCTCTGCACTCTCTCTAACGCCTCCACGTCCTTCTGGTAGTGCGGCGACCAGAACTGGACGCAGTACTCCAAATGTAGCCTAACCAGCGTTCTATACAGCTGCATCATCAGACTTCAGCTTTTATACTCTATACCCCGTCCTAGAAAGGCAAGCATACCATATGCCTTCTTCACTACCTTCTCCACCTGTGTTGCCACCTTCAAGGATTTGTGGACTTGCACACCTAAGTCCCTCTGTGTTTCTATACTCCTGATGACTCTGCCATTTATTGTATAACTCCTCCCTACATTGTTTCTTCCAAAATGCATCACTTCGCATTTATCCGGATTAAACTCCATCTGCCACCTCTCCGCCCAATTTTCCAGCCTATCTATATCCTGCTGTATTGCCCGACAATGCTCTTCGCTATCCGCAAGTCCAGCCATCTTCGTGTCATCCGCAAACTTGCTGATTACACCAGTTACACCTTCTTCCAAATCATTTATATATATATCACAAATAGCAGAGGTCCCAGTACAGAGCCCTGCGGAACACCACTGGTCACAGACCTCCAGCCGCAAAAAGACCCTTCGACCACTACCCTCTGTCTCCTATGGCCAAGCCAGTTCTCCACCCATCTAGCCACTTCTCCTTGTATCCCATGAGCCTTAACCTTCTTAACCAACCTGCCATGTGGGACTTTGTCAAATGCCTTACTGAAATCCATATAGACGACATCCACGGCCCTTCCTTCATCAACCGTTTTTGTCACTTCCTCAAAAAACTCCACCAAATTTGTAAGGCACGACCTCCCTCTTACAAAACCATGTTGTCTATCGCTAATGAGATTGTTCCGTTCTAAATGCACATACATCCTGTCTGTAAGAATCCTCTCCAACAACTTCCCTACCACGGACGTCAAGCTCACCGGCCTATAATTTCCTGGGTTATCCCTGCTACCCTTCTTAAACAACGGGACCACATTCGCTATCCTCCAATCCTCAGGGACCTCACCCGTGTCCAAAGAAGTGACAAAGATTTCCGTCAGAGGCCCAGCAATAAAGAGTTCCCCAGTGTTTAAGTTACGAAGCCTACTTCGTGGTTCTTCTTGCACCATACATACGCACATACATAATAACTAGCGGTGAGGTTACTTGCTGGCTTACGCATTTCTGCTGGCGTTCCGTTCTGGTGAAGGGGGAAGGGATCGAGCATCACTCCGGACTTCGTAGGATGGCGCTGGGAAGGAACTAAAGCGTGGCAACCCCGCAAAAAGCGGTAGGCGTGTTCCGACCACCATTGCTTCGCGTGAACAGTCCATTCAGGGGGAAGGTAAGACTTACCTGGGAGCTGGCTGAAAACATCGCTGGAAGCGGCCGCAGAGAGGACCCGGACTGCAGTGACGGCTGGAAAAGACTGCTAACCAGGGTGGCTGAGGGAGCATCCATCGCAAGGGAGCGGTATCCGAGGGGACCCGGGCTGCGGGTGGCTACCGGTGATGGTGGAAGGAGGCTTTGGGCCTAGACTCATTTGGCTGGCAAAATTCCTGCCGGCGGCAAAACAAAATGGCAGCCCAATTCACAGCGAAGAGGCAGAAAGCTGGATACTCACTACAGAGTGCCTCAGTGCCTATCTGACGGCCAGTAATGTGGGCGATGACCTGGTTGTACCGGTTTTCTAAAGTACCAAGAGGTGCAAGATCTTTGCTGCACAACCTGAAAAACTGGCTGAGAGGACTTACCAAGAATTGTGTGATGTGTTAAAAGCTCACCTCGCTCCCAAACCATTCATGATTGTAGAGTGGTTCAGATTTTATAAGCGCCACCAACTTGAAGGGGAGTCCATTGTTCAATTTGTGGCAACTCTGAATAGACTGGCAGAGCACTGCGAATTCGGAAGCGCACTCCAGGATGCCTTATGGGACTGACTGGTTTGTGCCCTCTGGCATGAAGCCATCCAGCGAGTGTTGTTAGCTGAACAGAATTTAGAATTTAAGTCCGCTTTGGAGATTGCAACATCTATGGAGTTAGCCACCAGAAAAGCAGCACTGTTGGGTGTCAGTGCCTGGATGCACAGGGTAGCAGAAGACCCGCAGAGTTCGGCGCTGCAAGTGGAATGTGGCTGATGTGGCAGGACAGGCCACACACAGTCGAATTGCTGGACACAAGAGGCCCAATGTTACGCGTGCAAGCGAGTTGGTCACATTGCCCGGAATTGTTGGGTGCAGCTAAACCCAGAGACAGGAAAACAAAAGGAAGCATTTAGAAGGACAAAACAAAAAGTCCATGTTGCCAGCCATGGAGAGGATAGGGAGTCAGCCAGGTCTGCAGGGGAAACAGACAAGTGTTCAGGCTGAACATTCTGTTGGTATGGGGTGAAGCCAAATGTTTCTGGGTTCTTACTACGGAAGGGAAAACCGTGAAAATGAAAGCTGATATGGGGGCAAAGATGTCTTGATATCCGAATCAGTATACAGGGATAGTTTAAAAGCTTTGCCCTTAAGTCGGCAATGTTCACAGAGCAAGTGTCCCCTCAAAGTTTATGTACCGGTGAAGGTACAGTTGAGGAGCCGATGTGCAGAATTACCACTATATATGGTAAAAGCCGACTCGTCCGTGTTATTCAGCATGCTCCTAGTTACAGAAGTTGAAATTGAACTGTGTGTGGTTAATAGGCTGGCGGACTTGAACACGGGTTTACAAGACAGTTTGGAAAAATTTACAGCTATCTTTCAAGGAAGCCTCGGAGAGATGAAGTTAAGTTACAGCTGAAGCCGGATGCTTGTCCAATAAGTCTAAAGCACGTCTGGTATCGTACACCATTAGGCCTAAGGTGGAGGCTGAATTGGAACGGTGACCACCAGTGAATGGGCTACTCCAATGATACCAGCTCTGAAGTCAGACGGCTCGGTGAGAATTTGTGGGGATTTTAAGGTGACAGTAAAGCCAGCCCTGTGTGTGGAGCAATACCCGCTTCCTCTGGCCCAGGACCTATTCAGTGGCCTAGCAGGGGAAAGAAATGGGCTTATTGCAGGCCTATTTGCAGATTGTGGGTAGTGAAGGATTCACAGCCGTCACTAATGGTAGTCACACACGGGGGTCTGTTCTGCTACAATTGACTTTCTTTCGGCATAATGTTAGCTCTGGCTTTTTTCCAGAGGTTTATTTGGTAGCAAATACCATTTAGCTTTCGGAGCGCTGCTCCTTCGTCAGATGGAGTGGAAATTCACATTTCCACTCCATCTGACGAAGGAGCAGCGCTCCAAAAGCTAATGGTATTTGCTACCAAATAAACCTGTTGGACTTTAACCTGGTGTTGTTAAAACTCTTACTGTGTTCACCCCAGTCCAACGCCGGCATCTCCACATCATTTTTTCCACAGGGACATGGAGTGGGTTGACAGGAGGCCAGTGTTACTTGGGTGACATTTTGAACACGGGTTCGACAGAGGAGAAGCATTTAAAGAACCTGGGGGAAACCTTAAAGAAGTTGCAGGAACGCGCCCTGCAAGTCAAGAGAGAGAAATGAAAGTTCTTTAAGGACTCAGTTGAGTACCTGGGCCATGTAACTGATGGTGATGGGTTACACACGGCATCTCAGAAGATGGAAGCTATCATGAAGGCTACAAGACCAGAAAATGTGTCCCGATTGAGGTCGTTCTTGGGACTTATTAACTATTGTGGTAAATTTGTTCCGGATCTGGTGACGGTATTGAAACAAATGTATCAGTTGCTGGGAAAAGGGCAGCCGTGGAAGTGGACCAAAGAATGTGAGGAGTCTTACTTGGCTGTAAAGCAGGCTTTACAGAGGTTGGAAGTGCTAGTTCATTTCAACCCAAAGTTACCGCTGCAGCTTGCATGTGACGCCTCGCCCTATGGGATTGGGGTTATCCGGTCCCATGTTATGACAAATGGGGAGGAAAGGCCCATAGCATTCCGGAGTTGAGAGGGTTGGCTTATGAGGAGAGACTGAGTAGACTGGGGTTATACTCATTGGAATTTAGAAGAATGAGGGGAGATCTCATAGAAAGATATAAGGTTATGAAGGGAATAGATAAGATAGAAGCAGGGAAGTTGTTTCCACTGGCAGGTGAAACTAGAACTAGGGGGCATGGCCTCAAAATAAGGGGGAGCAGATTTAGGACTGAGTTGAGGAGAAACCTCTTCACACAAAGGGTTGTGAATCTATGGAATTCCCTGCCCAGTGAAGCAGTTGAGGCTACCTCATTGAATGTTTTTAAGGCAAGGATACATAAATTTTTGATCTGTAAAGGAAGTAAGGGTTATGGTGAGTGGGCGGGTAAGTGGAGCTGAGTCCACGAAAAGATCAGCCATGATCTTATTGAATGGCGGTGCAGGCTCGAGGGGCCAGATGGCTTTCTCTTGCTCCTAGTTCTTTTGTTCTTATGTTTTGCCAGACCATAGGCCTTTGATATCCATCTTGGGGCCAAACAGGAATATCATCCATGGCAGCAACTTGATTGCAAAGGTGGGTGTTGGTCTGTCAGCCTATTGTATGAAATCCGGTACCCCCAGTCCGAGAAACACAGCAATGCGGATGCTCTGTCAAGGCTGCCTTTGCATGGGGATAAAGTTGCACCCAGCTGGAATCTGAAGATGATATGTTACATATGCATAGACAGGGTGGACAGTCAGAGGCTTTTTCCCAGGGTGAAAGTGTCAATTACAAGGGGGCACAGGTTCAAGGTGAGGGGGAAAGTTTGAGAGATGTGCAGGGGAAGTTTTTCATGCAGAGAGGGATGGGTGCCTGGAATGTGCTGCCAGAGGAGGTGGTGGAAGCAGGCACATTAGCAACATTTAAGAGGCATCAAGATGGGTGCATAAATAGGGAGAGAATAGAGGGATGTGGTCCGAGTAAGGGCAGAAGGATTTTTAGGGCATCATGATCGACACAGGCTAGGGGGGCCGAAGGGCCTTTTCCTGTGCTGTACTTGACTTTGTTCTTTGTTCTATTTTACGCAAGAAGATGAAGTTCTGGTAACTGCTAACCAGGTGTGGAACACCATTCGGAAAGATCCAATTATGAGCCAGGTAATGGACCTAGTCCAGAGAGGGAGGTCGAGTAGTAGAAACCACCCGGAGTTACGGATGTTTTTATGTCCCAAAGATGGGAGCTGTCCGTATTGGATGGATGTTTAGTATGGGGTGTGAGAGTCGTCATTCCCCCATCATTAAGAGGAAAGATGCTGAAATAGGTGCATCAAGGGCACCCGGGGTGGTGCGAATGGAAAAAGTAGCAAGAAGCGATTTCTGGTGGCTAAATATTGATGCACAAATTGAAGAAAAAGCGGGATTGTGTGAGTCCTGCTCCTTGGTACGGAAGGTGCCACCCTTGTCACCTCTTCATCCGTGGGAATGACCCCAATTGCCATGGCAGCAAATTCACATTGACCTTGCTGGCCTAGTGGAAGGGCAGATGCTCTTAGTGATAGTGGATGCTCATTCCAAGTGGCCGGAGGTTGTGGCTATGAAGTCCATGTTGAAGTCAACACAAGACAAACTCGATTACATATTTGCCTGGTTTGGCTATCCAGAGCAAGTGGTCAGTGACGATGGACCCCAGCTTGTGCGACAAGACTTGGCTGGGTACATGGAGCACCCCGGAATCAGATGTGAGGTCAGCACTGTATCATCTAGCGACGAATGGTCTGGCAGAATGATTTGTTCAGACCCTGAAACATTCTCTGAAGGCGTTGAGAGGGGAGGGGTTGCTAGGGAGGCGGTTAAATACATTTCTGAGTATGTTCCGCGACACGCCACATGCAACAACCCCGTGCTCGATGACTTTGGTGATGTTCAGCCAAAAATTGAGAACCATGTTTGACCTGCCGCAGCTGGAGGAGACCTGAGAGGCGGTAGAGCGGAACCAATAGTGGAACCAAGAGGGACAGATGTCCAGAAGAGCAGGAAGTGCAAAGTTGAGGACTTTTTGGAAAGGGGAGTTCGTTCTGGCCAGGAATTATACATCAGGGGAGAAGTGGATACTGGCTACCATTGTGGCACACGTGGCACCCTTGTCCTACACATTACAGACCAGAAATGAGCTGGTTTGAACGAGGCTAACCAATTGGTCGCAGTACAGTATCAAATGTGGCAATCCCCACAAATGACAGAACGATCCAGGATGGCCCCATTGGTGTTGCCCGAGGCTAGAGTTCCAGAGTCAGGGTCAAGGCCTGTTTCTGAGCTGTAATTTTCTATGGTTCTATGGTTGGCCACCCAAAGGGAGGGAGCAGCATCAGTGGCACCAGCCACCTGCAGGCCGTCTGAGAGGGACACCGTCCCCGCCCCCCCACGCTGAGCAGCAGATCCCTGGAGCCTACTCAGGAAGAGGTTCCTGAAATGAGGAAGCAACCTATACAAAGCCACCTTCCCCTGATAAACTCATTTGCCAGTATTTTACTGCCTCACCTGCCATGGGAATCGGAGCGGGTGAGGTGCGAACAATGGGAAAGTCTGTTGACCTCGGGCAGAATCTTATGGTTTCAGGATGAGCGAGGCTGTAAAATACCGTCCATGATGTCCCTGTGAACTGTCTGAACAGACTTTACATTGGGAACTTTGGTCGTTTGCAATGCTCTATGTAAATATTCTCCATTGTATATGTATGTATGTATGTTTTGGTAGTGGGAGTTTTGGATTAAAGGGGGAGGGCTGTGCTATATGTATGTTGGGGATTTGGGGTGTGTACTGCCCCTTTAAGAGTGCGGGTCATGTGACCCCTGAAGTGGGGTTCACTCTTCCCAGGGTGGGTCCTGGTTTAGAAGTCTCGGATCTGACTGTGGAACAGTGCACACCTATAATAAAGAGTTCCCCAGTGTTTAAGGTATGAAGCCTACTTTGTGGTTTTTCTTGCACCATACACCAAGAAGTACGTACATAACCGATTCTGCCACTTTACCAAGTGTTCTGCTATAAAATCCTTGAAAATGGATTCTAAAATTTCCCCCACTAATGACATCAACCTGACTTGTTTTGTTTTCTGTTTTCTCTCCAGTTGCCTTTTTTAAATAGTGGGGCTACATGAGCTACCCACCAATCTGTAGGAACTGTTCCAGAGTCTGTAGAATCTTGGAAGATGACCACCAATGGATCCACTATTTCTAGAGCCACATCCTTAAATACTCTGAGGTGTAGATTATCAAACCCTGGGGATTTATTGGCCTTCAATTCCGTCAATTTCCCCAACACCATTTCCCTACAAATACTGATTTCATTCAGTTCCTTCATCTCACTAAACCTTGTGTTTCACACCATTTCTGGTACGTTATTTGTCGTCACCAATCTTTTTCTCTTCACATACAAAAACTTTCCAGTCAGTTTATATGTTCCCCTCAAGCTTACTCTGGTACTCTGTTATCCTCTTGTTAATCAATCCCTTGGTCCTCCTTTGCTGAATTCTAAACTAATCCCAATCCTCAGGTTGATTGTTTTTTCTGGCCAATTTGTATGTCTCTTCCTTGGATATAATACTATCACTAATTTCCCTTGTACGCCATGGTTTGGCCATGGTTTTGCGCCAGACTGGAATGAACAATTATTGCAGTTTCACCATATGCTCTTTGAATATTTGCCATTGCCTCTCCACCGTCATCCCTTTACGTAACATTTCCCAATCCATCATAGCCAACTCACACCTCATACCATCTTAGTTTACTTTATTAAAATTCAGGACCCTGGTCTCAGAATCAATTACATCACTCTCCACCTCGCTGAAGAATTCTTTCACATTATGGTCGCTCATCCCCAAGGGGTCTCGCAAAACTAGGTTGCCAATTATTCCTTTCTCATTACATAATACCCATTCTAGGATGGCCTGTTCTCTAGTTGGTTCCTCAGCATATTGGTCCAGAAAACCATCCCGTATACACTGCAGGAATTCCTACTGTGTGACATTGTGAATAATTTGATTTGCCCAAACTATATGCAGATTAAAGTCACCCATAATTACAATTGCTCGTTTATCACGTATCTCTAATTTCCAGTTTCATGCCACTCCCAACATCACCATTACAGTTTGGAGTTCTGTGTACAAATTCCCTAGATTTGGGGAAGGTTCCATTAGATTTCAAACTAACAAATGTCACTGCTTTATTCAAAAAGGAAGAGAGACAGAAAGGCAGTGGAGCAGTGCCTATGAATATTTTTAAGGAGAGAAAGAAGGGTGAATGTTTATTGGGGAAGGTGGGAATGTGGAATTAAAGTTGCATTAGGATTTGGTTGATGCATGGGCAGCATGGTGGCAGAGTGGTTAGCACTGCTGCCTCACAACACCAGAGACCCGGGTTCGATTCCCGGCTTGGGTCACTGTCTGTGTGGAGTTTGCATGGTCTCACCGTGTCTGCATAGGTTTCCTCAGGCTGCCCTGGTTTCCTCTCACAGTCCAAGGATGTGCGGGTTAGGTGGATTGGCCATGCTAAATTCTCCCTCTGTGTACCTTGTAAATTGAGTTTGTGTCTGTATATGCCCTGTTTGTGAACACAAGTCCTCACTCACCTGATGAAGGAGCGAGACTCCGAAAGCTTATGCTGCCAAATAAACCTGTTGGACTTTAACCTGGTGTTGTGAGACTTCTTACTGTGCTTGCCCCAGTCCAACACCGGCATCTCCACATCCTGAACAGGTGCCAGAGTTTGGAGACCAAGGGATTTTCACAGTAACTTCATTGTGGTGTCAATGTAAGCCTACTTGTGACACTAATGAATAAACCAAAAAAAGCAATCAGATAACCATGAACTTATTGAATGGCGGACGGAGCAGGCTTGAATGACCAAGTGGCCTACTCCTGTTTCTAATTCATCCCTCATCTCTGGCACCATTCTTGTAAGTCTCCTCTGATCTTCCTGACATTCTTCCTAAAGTGTGGTGGCCAGAATTGTACACAATATTCTAACTGAGGCCTGACCAATGATTTGTGAGGATTAACATTATTTCCTTCTTGTATTCAGTAACCAAAGCCAAGTGTTCCATATGCCTTCAAGTACTGTTCAACTTGTCCAGTCACCTTCAAAGATTTGTGAATATTGACCCCACATCCCTCTCCATCTTGTTTCTCTTAGTGCATCACCTCACACTTCTGAATATTAAATTGCATCTCCAATGTGTCTGCCTATTTGCGAGTCTCACTTTGCCCTCCTGAGGTCTACTACTATTCACTATTTCACATGTAAGTTTTATATCATCTGCAAACTTTAAAATTGTAGCCCAATTTCTAAATTTATGGATGGTACCAAACTGGGGAAGTCAAAACTGAGAAGGACTACAACAAGTTACAGGAGGACATTAATTACTTTGCAGAATTGGCAAATTAAGTTCAACATAGATGAATGTGAGGTATTATTTATTGGCAAGGAAAGTAAGGAGGCTGCATATTACTTGGAAAATAAGAATCAAAATGAGGTAGGAAGTTTTTTCAGCAGGGTGAGTCCACAATAAGAAGGATATTACCCAGGGTGAGTACCTTAAGGTGTGTACACAAGAAGGAGGATATTACCCCACAGTGTATGCAGCAAGCAATATTATCCCAGGATATGTATACAATAATATGTATACAATATGTATACAACATAGACGATCTGGAGGAGGGGACTGAGTGTAGGGTAACAAAGTTTGCGGATGATACAAAGATGAGTGGGAAAGCGAATTGCGTGGAGGATGTGGAAAGTCTGCAGAGAGATTTGGATAGGCTAAGTGAGTGGGCGAGGATCTGGCAGATGGAGTATAACTTTGACAAGTGTGAGGTTATCCACTTTGGAAGGAATAATAGTAAAATGGACTATTATTTAAATGGTGAAAAATTACAACATGCTACTGTGCAGAGGGACCTGGGGGTACTTGTGCATGAATCGCAAAAACTCAGTTTGCAGGTGCAGCAGGTGATCAAGAAGGCGAATGGAATGTTGGCCTTTATCGCGAAGGGGATGGAGTATAAAAGCAGGAAGGTCTTGCTGCAATTGTACAAGGTACCGGTGAGGCCGCAACTGGAGTAGTGTGCGCAATTTTGGTCCCCCTTATTTGCGGAAGGATGTATTGGCCTTGGAGGGAGTACAGAGAAGGTTCACCAGGTTGATACCAGAGGTGAGGGGGTTAGCTAATGAGGAGAGATTGAGTAGATTGGGCCTGTACTCGTTGGAGTTTAGAAGGCTGAGGGGAGATCTTATAGAGACATATAAGATAATGAAGGGGCGAGACAGGGTAGAAGCAGAGAGATTCTTTCCACTTAGAAAGGAAACAAGAACTAGAGGAGACAGCCTCAAAATAAGGGGGGAGTGAGTTTAGAACAGAGTTGAGGAGGAACTTCTCTCAGAGGGTAGTGAATCTCTGGAATTCTCTGCCCATTGAAGCAGTGGAGGCTACCTCGTTAAATATGTTTAAGTCACAGGTAGATAGATTTCTGATCAATAAGGGAATTAAGGGTTATGGGGAGTGGGCGGGTAAGTGGAACTAAACCACTATCAGATCAGCCATGATCTTGTTGAATGGCGGGGCAGGCTCGAGGGACTAGATGGCCTACTCCTGCTCCTATTTCTTATGTTCTTAATAAGGAGGATATTACCTCAGGGTGTGTACAGTGAGGAGCGTATTACTCCAGTGTTTGTATACAGTAAGGTGTATTACCCAGCTGTGTACGCAGTGAGGCTGTTGCCCAGTAATACTAGGTTGGCTGTTGGTAGAGGGAGTATTGCTCGGTTGTGGAAGCTCTTCGGATACTGTTTGTACACAGAAGGCTGGGCTGCGTGTTGTTCTTAAGCTGGGTATTTGCTGATTCTGTAAAAGCTAGAATGATGCCTCCAATCATTTATTAGCAGAGCGAAGCTGATGATGAATCTGTAATTCAGACCTTGTTGGCTGCAGAGGTAGAGAAACAATCATCGCTAATTGGTTTATATTGAAGTTTGTGCAGTGCTGACTCACTCATTTAGCTTGTGGCAGCACTGATGTGTGCAGTGAGCTGCATTTACAGGATCATTACTCAGCTGCCTGCAGCACTCGGTGAGTCAGGATATGAGGCAGGTCACCATTCGACAGAAAGCAACCAACAAGCTGTGATGAACTGGCAGGAGAGGAGCTTTGTTTCAGAGATCCGTGAGGAGACTGCAACAATCAGATGACTGCAGTCAGAGGGTTCATGTTTTTACAACAGTCCCTGCCACTCCTCCATCCCTGGGAGCTTCAGTATCAGATTATTTGTCCTGCGAGGTCAGATCCTCATGTAAGTACGAGGAGCTGCGTCTCAAATTTGCAGATGGCACAAAGCTGGGTGAGAAGGCAAGCTGTGAGGAGGATGCAGAGATGCTTCAGTGTGATTTGGACAGGCTGAGTGAGTGGGCAAATGTATGGCAGATGCAGTATAATGTGGATAAATGTGAAGTTATCCACTTTAGTAGCAAAAGCAGAAAGACAGATTATTATCTGAATGGCTATAAATTAGAAGAGGGGAATGTGCAACGAGACCTGGGCCTCGTAGACCAGTCGCTGAAGGTAAGCATGCAGATGCAATACGCAGTAAAGGAGGCAAAAGGTATGTTGGCCTTCATAGCGAGAGGATTCGAGTACAGGAGCAGGGATGTCTTGCTGCAATTGTACAGGGCCTTGGGTGAGGCCTGGAGTACTGTGTGCAGTTTTGGTCTCCTTATCTGAGGGAGGATATTCTTGCTATAAAAGGAGTGCAGCAAAGGTTTAACAGACTGATTGCTGGGATGGCGGGACTGATGTACGAGTAGAGATTGAATTGGTTAGGATTATGTTTGGTATTCAGAAGAATGAGGGGTGTTCATAGAAACCAATAACATTCTAACAGGACTAGACAGGGTAGATGCAAAATGGATGTTCCCGATGGTAGGATTGTCCACAACCAGGGGTCATAGTCTAAGGGGAAATTTCTTCACCCAGATTGGTGAACCTGTGGAATTTGCTACCACAGAAAACAGTTGAGGCCAAAACATTGTATGTTTTCAAGAAGGGGTTAGATATAGCTCTTGGGTCAAAGGTTATGGGGGGAAGGCGGGATCAGGTTATTGAGTCGGATGATCAGCCATGATCATAATAAATATTAGAGCAGGCTTAAAGGGCCGAATGCCCTACTCCTGCTCCTACTTTTTTATGTTTCTAATGTTGGAGTTTGGGGCAGATCTCTCCAATGTTTAGCATCTCCTGAGGTCTTATCTGTATGTTGAGGATGTGTATTATTGAGCAGTGGACAAACGTCAACTACACCAAAGAGATTTAGAATTTTCCTTTTAAAATTCACAGATCCATCCCTTTCTCTGACCTCATTCCTAGCTCAAAAGAAGCTGGTTGGTGGAAGCCAATCATCTCACACCCTGGAACATTGTGTAGGAGTTGCTTAGTGTAGCGTCCTAGGCTCAAACAAGCTTCAAAGAACAAAGAACAATACATACAGCACAGGAACAGGCCCTTTCACCCACCAAACCTGTGTCAACACATCACGCCTTTCTAAAGACCTATTGCTTCTTCGCGGTCCGTTTCCCTCTATTCGCTGCCTATTCATGTACCTGTTAAGATGCCTCTTAAACGTTGCTATTGTATCTGCTTCTACCACCTCCTCTGTCAGCGCATTCCAGGCACTTACCACCCTCTGTGTAAAAAACCTGCCTCTCCCTTAAACTTTCCCACTTTTACCTTAAACCTATGTACCCAAGTAATTGACATTTCTACTCTGGGAAAAAGACTCTGACTATCCATTCTATCCATGCCTCTCATAATCTTGTAGACTTCTATCAGGTCGCCCCTCAGTCTCCGACGTTCAAGTGAAAACAAACCAAGTTTCTCCAATCTCTCCTCATAGCTAATACCCTTCAGACCAGGCAGCCTCCTGGTAAACCTTTTCTGTGCCTCTCCAAAGCCTCCACATCCTTCTGGGAGTGTGGCAACCAGAACTGTACACAATATTCCAAATGTGACCTAACTAAAAGTTCTATAGAGCTACAACATGATTTGCCAATTTCTTTACACTATGCCCCGACTGGTGAAGGCAAGCATGCCATATTCCTTCTTGACCACCTTATCCACTTGCGTGGCCACTTTCAGGGAACAGTGGACCTGTACGCCCAGATCCCTCTGTATCTTAATGCTGCTAAGTGTCAGTGCTGAGGGAGTGCTGAACTGTCAGAGGGTCAGTGCTGAGGGAGTGCTGCACTGTCAGAGGGTCAGTACTGAGGGAGTGCTGCACTGTCAGAGGGTCAGTACTGAGGGAGTGCCGCACTATTGCAGGGTCAGTACTGAGGGAGTGCTGCACTGTTGCAGGGTCAGTACTGAGGGAGTACCACACTGTTGGAGGGTCAGGACTGAGGGAGCGCTACACTGTTGGAGGGTCAGTGCTGAGGGAGTGCTGCACTGTTGGAGGGTCAGCACTGAGGGAATGCCGCACTGTCAGAGGGTCAGTGCTGAGGGAGCGCTGCACTGTTGGAGGGTCAGCGCTGAGGGAGTGCTGCACTGTCAGAGGGTCAGCACTGAGGGAGTGCTGCACTGTCAGAGGGTCAGCACTGAGGGAGTGCTGCACTGTCAGAGGGTCAGCACTGAGGGAGTGCCACACTGTCAGAGGGTCAGTGCTGAGGGAGCGCTGCACTGTTGGAGGGTCAGTACTGAGGCAGTGCTGCACTGTTGGAGGATCAGTGCTGAGGGAATGCTGCACTGTTGGAGGTCAGTGCTGAAGGAGTGCTATACTGTTGGCGATACCATTTATTGGATGAGATGTTAAACGGAGGCTCTGCCTGTCCTCACAGGCGGATATGAAAGATTGCACGATACCATTTAAAGAAGAGCAGGGGAGTTATCCCTGGTGCCTGGTGAATGATTATTCCTCAACCAATATCAGGGAAACCGATTGTCGAGTTACAGTGCTGTTTGTGGCAACTTGCTGCGGGCAAATTTATATCACAACAGTACTTGCACCTCAAGAGTTGCTTATTCAGCTGTGAAGCACTTTAGGACATCCAGAGTTGTGAAAGGTGCTACTGAAATGCAATACCAAAGCTTAAAGAGTTAAATTATGAGGGAAGATTTCTTAGTTGCATTACCGTGTGTTTAAAAGGAGAGGTGATTGGATTGACTTGTTTAAAATGATGATAAAATAATTTGATACACTGAATAAAGTGAAGTTATTTCCTCTGGTGGAAGATTCCAGAACAAAAGGGAGCTGAGTGAGCTGGGCTGGTCTGCGGTGATGTCTGGAAGCACTTTTTAACACAAAGTGGAGTGAGAATCTGGAACACTCTCCCCCCAGAAGCTGTGGATTCTGGGTGTCAATTGTAATATTCAAGATAGGTGCAGAGACTTTTGTTGAGTTAGAGTATGAAGGAATATGGAACAAAGGTGGAGATGGAGCTGAGGTACAGATCAGCCATCATTTGAATGTCAGAACAGGCTGGAGGGGCCAAATACTGTCTCCAAATCCATAAATTCCATCTTTCTTTTTCAAATAACAGGCAGCGTTAGAGCAGAACCTACTTGAAAAGCAGCCAACTTGCAGCTTGATTCCACATTGAGCAAGTGAGATTTTGACACTGAAATCTTCTACACAATTCTACTGACTGAAGCTGCAGCCAGCAAGGAACCTTTGACAGCTGCTCAAACGTTTCGTCTGTCAACATTGATCAGGTAATTGATAATCTGCCCTGGGAGCCATTGCAACATTTCAACGGGGAGCCTCTATGTGCTCTGGGATCCACTGACATGGTGCAAAAGAAAGGCTGCATCTGCTCTGAAAACCACTGACACTGCGGTGAGGAGGCTATTTCAGCAGTCTGGGTTCCAGTGAGGTGCTGCAGTGGGGAGCTGGTACTCCCATGGGGATCCACTCACAGTGCAATGGGATGTTTTAAAATCTTAGGTCTGGAATTTAGGAGTGCCCGCTGCAGTACAATGCACAATCCCCAATATTATCCCGGGAGTTGGTGAACCGCAGAATTGCTGATTCTAGCTTTTGGCTTTGTAGAAGCCCTTGGGTAAGTCAAGGAAAGTGGAGCCATTGGCAAGGGGCCTGCACATGGCAGTGGCAGGACTGGAGAGGGGCTGGGTGAGGGGGTGGTGCAGAGGGGGCTGTGTGGGGGTGGAGGTGAGCATAGAACATAGAACATTACAGCGCAGTACAGGCCCTTTGGCCCTCGATGTTGCGCCGACCTGTGAAACCAATCTAAAGCCCATCTAATCTACACTATTCCAATATCATCCATATGTTTATCCAATGACCATTTAAATGCCCTTAATGTTGGCGAGCCCACTACTGTTGCAGGCAGGGCATTCCACGCCCTTACTACTCTCTGAGTAAAGAACCTACCTCTGACATCTGTCCTATATCTATCACCCCTCAATTTAAAGCTGTGTCCCCTCGTGCTAGCCATCACCATCCGAGGAAAAAGGCTCTCACTGTCCACCCTAACTAATCCTCTGATCACCTTGTATGCCTCTATTAAGTCACCTCTTAACCTTCTTCTCTCTAACGAAAACAGCCTCAAGCCCCTCAGCCTTTCCTCATAAGACCTTCCCACCATACCAGGCAACATCCTGGTAAATCTCCTCTGCACCCTTTCCAATGCTTCCACATCCTTCCTATAATGCGGCGACCAGAACTGTACACAATACTCCAAGTGCGGCCACACCAGAGTTTTGTCCAGCTGCAACATGACCCCCTGGCTCCGAAACTCAATCCCTCTACCAATAAAAGCTAACACACCATACGCCTTCTTAACCCTATCAACCTGGGTGCCAACTTTCAGGGATCTATGCACATGGACACCCAGATCCCTCTGTTCATCCACATTACCAAATATCTTACCATTAGCCCAGTACTCTGTATTCCTGTTACTCCTTCCAAAGTGAATCACCTCACACTTTTCCGCATTAAACTCCATTTGCCACCTCTCAGCCCAGCTCTGCAGCTTATCTATGTCCCTCTGTAACCTGCAACATCCTTCCACACTGTCCACAACTTCACCGACTTTAGTGTCATCCGCAAATTTATTAACCCATCCTTCTATGTCCTCATCCAGGTCATTTATAAAAATGACAAACAGCAGTGGCCCCAAAACAAATCCTTGCGGTACACCACTAGTAACTGAACTCCAGGTGGGGGCTGTGTGAGAGTGGGGGTGCAGAGTGGGTTGTGTGGGGATGGGGCTGGAGAGGGGGCTGTGTAGGGGTGGAGAGGGGGCTGTGTGGGGGAGATAGTGAGGGGGCTGTGTGAGGGGGGGTGGTGAGGGGGCTGTGTGAGGGTGGGGGTGGAGAGGGGGCTGTGTGAGGTGGTGGTGGGGGGTGGTGAGGGGGCTGTGTGAGGGTGGGGGTGGAGAGGGGGCTGTGTGAGGTGGTGGTGGGGGGTGGTGAGGGGGCTGTGTGAGGGTGGGGGTGGAGAGGGGGCTGTGTGGGAGGTGGTGAAGGGGCTGTGTGAGAGTGGGGCTACAGAGGGGGCTGTGTGGGAGGTGGTGAAGGGGCTGTGTGAGAGTGGGGCTACAGAGGGGGCTGTGTGAGACAGCTAGGGGCTGTGCAAGGTGGCAGCCCTGTTGATGCAATGTGTCTGAGAGGGGCTGGAATTTATTGCAGTGAAACTATATGAATTGTTAGAAATACTTTGCATATTAATTGAGTCTGAAAAGCTGATAGTGAACAGCTGCTTAACAGCTGCTTGATCTTGGTTTCAGATAAAGCTCGGCACAACATCGTGGGCTGAAGGGCCTGTTCTGTGCTGTACTGTTCTATGTTCTATGTAACCAGGCAACAACTTGTATATTTACCTCTTTTGTTGTTTGAGTGGGACCTGGTATCGGTTGTAGCTAATGATTTCCTCAGGGTGATATCGGAGAAGATAGTCCGAGTGATATTCCAGTGATGGGAGGCAGTGCTGTAATGGTATTGTCACTGGACTAGTAATCTGGAGACCAAGAGCAATGCTGTGGGGACCCAGGTTCGAATTCCACCAGGACAGAAGGTGAAATTTGAATTCAATAAAATTCTGCAGTTAAGTCTAATGATGACCATGAAACCATTGTTCACTAATGTCCTTTAGAAAATCTGCTAACCTCATCTGGTCTGGCCTACAAATGACTTCAGAACCACAGCAATGTGATTCTTAAACCCCCCTCTAAAATGACCCAGCAAGCCATTCCGTCGAAAAGCAATTAGGAATGGATGGGCAATAAATGCCCAGTTAACAATGCCCATGTAATGCCCTAACTATGTTAGGGATTGTGAGTTTTACACAGAAAGAAAAGTCTTGGTTTGCACACATGGATTCAAAGTAACGCATAACAGATTTATTCCAGCTGTTCTCTGCGCAGAGTAGAAACTGAAAGTAAAACAGCAGTCTCTGCAAACACCCAACTGACATCACCGTCAAATGAGCTGTTAAAGCAACCTGCAACCCTTTTAAATATATTACATCCCCCCTTTTTACTTCATTGGTCATGACAGCAAATTACTACCATATTATGTATAGGGTCAGTAATACTCTGGACACAGTACTATGGATCATTAATTATTGTACACAGTCAATACGAAAGTCGATCATGAGGACGTCTATTCCTCTTTGGCTGTATATGGCATTCTGGAATTTGGCTGTCCATGACCGACCCAGAGAATGATTTGGAACTTCAGTAGACACTTCTTCTCTGAGAACTGAGTCTGTATCATTCTCACTCGGTGTAGTAGCACTGACACAATCAAAGGCAACTCAGAGTCAACTAAGTTTTCCGTAACAATTTTTACTGTTATACACTAACAAATCAAATAGAGTTCTCAACTTTCTCTTTCAGAATAGTAATGCAGGTGAACTTTGGGGAGTTGCATGAGTAGTGTTTCGATAAGATGCCAAAAAACTATTCACATGGCGTGATAACAAACCTTGCTCTCTTGAAATGTTTAAAGAACGTTTGATGAATTGTACGAATCTTTCAGCGAATCAGGCATTGGGCCTAAAACGTGATTCTCGCTGGGCATCAAACCCGTCATATTGCTCCCAACCTGCCACTGTGGCCCTGAGGAGGTTCCTGCCCGGAGTGGGTGGGAACTCAATGAATATTCAAAACTGCTAAAATGTATTTAATTATTGGACTGGAAGCCTGATTCAACAGCATCTGGCACTGTATCAGCCACCCTCCCCCCACCCAGTGGGAAGTCCACCAAGCGGTCTTTGGCACAAGTCCTGACAAATATGGACCTGGTGACTTGTACTCTGTGAGTGGGAAGGAGGTAAGTGCTGTGCCCATGTGCCTCTCTGCCGCTGCCATAAAAGAATGGAAATATATTTCCAAGTCAGGATGGTGAATGTCTTGGAGGGGAAACTCCAGGTAGTGGTGTTCCCAGGTCTCTGCTGCCTTTGTCTTTCTAGATGGTAATGGTCATAGATTTGAAAGGTGCTGCCTTTGTAAGTTCCTGTAGGGCAGCTTGTAGATGATACACACGGCCGCCACTGTCGTTGGTGGTGGAGGGATTGAATGTTTGTGGAAGGGGCAGCAATCAAGCGGGCTGCTTCTGTGTTGAGCTTCTTGAGTGTTGTTGGAGCTCCACTCATCCAGGCAAGTGGAGAGTATTCCATCACACTCCTGACTTTTGTGCCTTGTAGATGATGGACAGGCTTTAGGGAGTCAAGAAGTCGCTGCAGGATTCCTAGCCTTTGACCTGCGCTGGTCCAGTATTTATGTGGCTAGCCCAGTTCAGCTTCTGGTCAATAGTAACCCTGAGGATGTTGATAGTGGGGGATTCAGTGATGGTAACGCCATTGAATATCAAGGGACGATCATTAGCGTCTCTCTTGTTGGAGATGGTTATTACCTGGCACTTGTGTGATGCGAATGTTACTTGCTACTTGTCAGCTCAAGCCTAGATATTATCCTTGCTGTATTTAGGATTAAGGATCTAAAAAGCATGGATTGGGACAGGCTGTTCTCTGGCAAGGATGTGAATGGTAAGTGGGGGGCCTTCAAAGGAGAAATTTTGAGAGTGCAGAGTTTGTATGTTCCTGTCAGGATAAAAGGCAAAGTGAATAAGAATAAGGAACCTTTGTTCTCGAGGGATATTGGAACTCTGATAAAGAAGAAGAGAGAGATGTACGACATGTATACGCAACAGGGAGCAATTAAGATGCTTGAGGAGTATAAAAAGTGTAAGAAACTACTTAAGAAAGAAATCAGGAGGGCTGAAAGAAGACATGAGGTTGTTTTGGCAGACAAGGTGAAAGATAATCCTAAGAGCTTCTACAGGTATATTAAGAGCAAAATGATAGTAAGGGATAAAATTGGTCTTCTTGAAGATCAGAGTGGTCGGCTATGTATGGAACCAAAAGAAATGGGAGAGATATTAAATGGGTTTTTTGCATCCGTATTTACTAAGAAAACTGGCATGGAGTCTATGGAAATAAGGCAAACAAGTAGGGAGGTCATGGAACCTATACAGATTAAAGGGGAGGAGGTGCTTGCTGTCTTGAGGCAAATCAGAGTAGATAAATCCCCAGGACTGGACAGGGTATTCCCTCGGACCTTGAAGGAGACTAGTGTTGAAATTGCAGGGGCCCTGGCAGATATATTTAAAATGTCAGTATCCACGGGTGAGGTGCCGGATGATTGGAGGATAGCTCATGTTGTTCCGTTGTTTAAAAAAGGCTCAAAAAGTAATGCGGGAAATTATAGGCCGGTAAGTTTGATGCCAGTAGTAGGTAAATTATTGGAAGGAGTATTAAGAGATAGGATCTACAAATATTTGGATAGACAGGGACTTATTAGGAGAGTCAACATGGCTTTGTGCGTGGTAGGTCATGTTTAACCAATCTATTAGAGTTTTTCGAGGAGGTTACCAGGAAAGTGGATGAAGGGAAGGCAGTGGATGTTGTCTACATGGACTTCAGTAAGGCCTTTGACAAGGTCCTGCATGGGAGGTTAGTCAGGAAGGTTCAGTCGCTAGGTATACATGGAGAGGTCGTAAATTGGATTAGACATTGGCTCAATGGAAGAAGCCAGAGAGTGGTAGTGGAGGATTGCTTCTCTGAGTGGAGGCCTGTGACTAGTGGTGTGTCACAGGGATCAGTGCTGGGTCCATTGTTGTTTGTCATCTATATCAATGATCTGGATGATAATGTGGTAAATTGGATCAGCAAGTTTGCTGATGATACAATGATTGGAGGTGTAGTGGACAGTGAGGAAGGTTTTCAAAGCTTGCAGAGGGATTTGGACCAGCTAGAAAAATGGGCTGAAAAATGGCAGATGGAGTTTAATGCAGACAAGTGTGAGGTATTGCACTTTGGAAGGACAAACCAAGGTAGAACATACAAGGTAAATGGTAGGACACTGAAGAGTGCAGTAGAACAGAGGGATCTGGGAATACAGATACATAATTCCCTAAAAGTGGCGTCACAGGTGGATAGGGTCGTAAAGTGTGCTTTTGGTACATTGGCCTTTATAAATCAAAGTATTGAGTATAAGAGTTGGAATGTTATGGTGAGGTTGTATTTGGTCTCATTGGTGAGGCTGAATTTAGAGTATTGTGAGCAGTTTTGGTCACCTAATTACAGGAAGGATATTAATAACATTGAAAGAGTGCAGAGAAGGTCTACAAGGATGTTGCCGGGACTTGAGAAACTGAGTTACAGAGAAAGATTGAATAGGTTAGGACTTTATTCCCTGGAGCGTAGAAGAATGCGGGGAGATTTGATAGAGGTGTATAAAATTATGATGGGTATAGATAGAGTGAATGCAAGCACACTTTTTCCACTGAGGCTAGGGGAGAAAATAACTAGAGGACATGGGTTAAGGATGAGGGGGGAAAAGTTGAAAGGGAATATTAGGGGGGGCTTCTTCACACAGAGAGTGGTGGAAGTTTGGAATGAGCTGCCCGATGAGGTGGTGAATGCGGGCTCACTTTTAACATTTAAGAAAAACTTGGACAGGCACATGGATGAGAGGGGTGTGGAGGGATATGGTCCAAGTGCAGGTCAGTGGGACTAGGCACAAAAATGGTTCGGCACAGGCAAGAAGGGCCAAAAGACCTGTTCTTGGCAGACAGGATTAAGGAGAATCCTAAGGCATTTTATTCATATGTTAGGAACAAAAGAGTTGTCAGGGAAAAAGTCGGACCTCCCAGGGACAAAGGAGGGGAATTATGCTTAGAACCCAAGGGAATAGGGGAGATCCTAAATGAATACTTTGCATCGGTATTCACAAAGGAGAGGGACTTGTTGACTGGGAGTGTCTCAGAGGGAGGTGTTGACCCATTAGAGAGAATTTCCATTACAAGGGAGGAAGTGTTAGGTTTTTTAGGGAACATTAAAACTGACAAATCCCCAGGGCCTGATGACATCTATCCTCGACTGCTCAGGGAGACAAGAGATGTAATTGCTGGGCCTCTGACGGAAATCTTTGTCTCTTCATTGGACACAGGTGAGGTCCCTGAGGATTGGAGGATAGCTAATGTGGTACCGTTATTTAAGAAGGGTAGCAGGGATAACCTGGGTAATTATAGGCCGGTGAGCTTGACGTCCGTGGTAGGGAAGTTGTTGGAGAGGATTCTTAGAGACAGGATGTATGCGCATTTAGAACGGAACAATCTCATTAGTGACAGACAGCATGGTTTTGTAAGAGGGAGGTCGTGCCTTACAAATTTGGTGGAGTTTTTTGAGGAAGTGACAAAAACGGTTGACGAAGGAAGGGCCGTGGATGTCGTCTATATGGATTTCAGTAAGGCATTTGACAAAGTCCCTCATGGCAGGTTGGTTAAGAAGGTTAAGGCTCATGGGAAACAAGGAGAGGTGACTAGATGGGTAGAAAACTGGCTTGGCCACAGGAGACAGAGGGTAACAGTCGAAGGATCTTTTTCCGGCTGGAGGTCTGTGACCAGTGGTGTTCCGCAGGGCTCTGTACTGGGACCTCTGCTATTTGTGATATATATAAATGATTTGGAAGAAGGTGTAACTGGTGTTATCAGCAAGTTTGTGGATGACACGAAGATGGCTGGACTTGCGGATAGCGATGAACATTGTCGGACAATACAGCAGGATATAGATAGGCTGGAAAATTGGGCGGAGAAATGGCAGTTAGAATTTAATCCAGATAAATGCGAAGTGATGCATTTTGGAAGAACTAATGTAGGGGGGAGTTATACAATAAATGGCAGAGCCATCAAGAGTATAGAAACACAGAGGGACCTAGGTGTGCAAGTCCACAAATCCTTGAAGGTGGCAGCACAGGTGGAGAAGGTGGTGAAGAAGGCATATGGTATGCTTGCCTTTATAGGATGGGGTATAGAGTATAAAAGCTGGCATCTGATGTTGCAGCTGTACAGAACGCTGGTTAGGCTACATTTGGAGTGCTGCGTCCAGTTCTGGTCGCCGCACTACCAGAAGGACGTAGAGGCTTTGGAGGGAGTGCAGAGAAGGTTTACCAGGATGTTGCCTGGTATGGAGGGTCTTAGTTATTAGGAGAGATTGGGTAAACTGGGGTTGTTCTCCCTGGAAAGACGGAGAATGAGGGGAGACCTAATAGAGGTACACAAAATTATGAAGGGTATAGATAGGGTGAACAGTGGGAAGCTTTTTCCCAGGTCGGAGGTGACGATCACGAGGGGTCACGGGCTCAAGGTGAGAGGGGCGAGGTATAACTCAGATATCAGAGGGATGTTTTTTACATAGAGAGTGGTGGGAACCTGGAATGCGCTGCCAAGTAGGGTGGTGGAGGCAGACACGCTGGCATCATTTAAGCCTTACCTGGATAGTCACATGAGCAGTCTGGGAATGGAGGGATACAAACGAATTGTCTAGTTGGACCAATGAGCGGCACAGGCTTGGAGGGCCGAAGGGCCTGTTTCCTGTGCTGTACTATTCTTTGTTCTTTGTTCTGTGCTGTAATGTTCTATGGTTCTATGGTTCTATTTGGACATAGAATCAGAGACTCCCTACAGTGCAGAAGGATGCCATTCGGCCCATTAAATCTGCACCAAATCTCTAACAGAGCATCCCCCCCGCCCCCCGCCACCGGCCCTATCCCTGTAACCTCATGCATTTTCCTCGCTAATTCCCCTAACCTTCACATCTTTGAGAACTAAGGGGCAATTTAGCATGGCCAATTCACCTAACCAGCACATCTTTGGACTGTGGGAGGAAACCGGAGCACCCGGAGGAAACCCTAGCAGACACGGGGAGAACATGCAAACTCCACACAGGCAGTCACCCAAGGCTGGAATCAAACCTGGGTCCCTGGTGCTGTGAGGCAGCAGTGCTAACCAATGTGCCACTGTAAACTGCTTCAGTATCTGAGGAGTTGTGAATGGTGCTGAACATTGTGCAGTTGTCAGCGCACATCTCCACTTCTGACCTTGTAATGGAAAGGAGATTGGTGATGAATCAACTGAAGATGGTTGGGCCTAGGACATTACCCTGAGGAACCCCTGCAGTGATGTCCTGGAGCTGAGATGATTGATCTCCAATCACCACAAACATCTTCCTTTGTGCCAAGTATGGAGAGGAGAGTTTTTCCCGATTCCCATTGACTCCAGTTTTGCTAGGGCTCGTTGATGCCATACTCGGTCAAATGTTGCCTTGATGTCAAGAGCTGTCACTTCTGGCATTCTGTTCTTTTGTCTTGTGAGGGACCTTTTGGTAAGCTTTCTGAAAATCTAAATACATCGCATCCACTGGTTCTCCCTTGCCCATCGTGCCAGTAACGTTCTCTTAAAAAAAACTCCCGAAAGGTTTGTCAAACATGATATCTCTTTCATAAATCCACGTTAACTCTGGCCAATCTCACCATTATTTTCTATCTACCCAGTTAACATGTCCTTTAGAATAGATTCTGTCCATTGACAAGGTTCCGTATTATGCTTATCCTTTTTGTAATATATTGTCTCTTATCTCTTTAATTGTTCATGTGTGTTTTTAGTTTTGGCTAATTGAAATTTTGCCCTTTAGAGGTGTAATCTAGATGTTTATCACAATATTTTTTGATCATCTCCCACTGATCTTTCATCATTTTATTCACTGACAGATTTATCTCATTTACTGTGAATACTTCCTGTTTTATCTCATTGAAAGAAGTTTAACAACACCAGGTTAAAGTCCAACAGGTTTATTTGGTAGCAAAAGCCACACAAGCTTTCGAGGCTCTGAGCCCCTTCTTCAGGTGAGTGGGAATTCTGTTCACAAACAGAACTTATAAGACACAGACTCAATTTACATGAATAATGGTTGGAATGCGAATACTTAAGTATTCGCATTCCAACCATTATTCATGTAAATTGAGTCTGTGTCTTATAAGTTCTGTTTGTGAACAGAATTCCCACTCACCTGAAGAAGGGGCTCAGAGCCTCGAAAGCTTGTGTGGCTTTTGCTACCAAATAAACCTGTTGGACTTTAACCTGGTGTTGTTAAACTTCTTACTGTGTTTACCCCAGTCCAACGCCGGCATCTCCACATCATGATTATCTCATTGAAGTCAGTCCTACTAAATCGTGGAGCTGTTTCAAACAGCTGGAGTTACAACATATAGGACTAAGGGGAGATTTGATTCAAAAATCCAAAATTGTGAAGGGTCTGGATAGAATGAATCGGAAGAGTATGTTTACTTTACAGAGAAGTCGCTGACTAGGGGGCATAGACTTAAAGTAGTTGGCAAAAAGATTAGAGGGGAGATGAGGGAAAAAAAATCACTAGAGGGTTGTGGAGGTCTGGAACTCTGCCTGAAAGGGTAATAGAGGCAGAAACTGTCAGCTCATTTAAAAGGGGTCTGGATTTGCATCTTAAGTGCCTGCAGGACGAGAGACTACATGTTGGAAAGTGGGATTAGGATGGGTGGTTGTTTTTTGGCTGGCGCAGGGACATTGGGCCAAGTGGCTTCTTTCTGAACCAAAAGATTTCTCCGATTCTATATTATGATTAATACTGGATAAATTTTCATTATCCATCAGGCTATTGACTAAATCTGGCCAATTACCACCCAATCAGTCGACTCTTGATTATCAGTAAAGTGATGGAAGGGGTCATTGACAGTGCTAGCAAGCAGCACCTGCTCAGCAATAACCTGCTCAGTGATGCCCAGTTTGGGTTTCGCCAGGGTCACTCAGCTCCTGACCTCATTACAGCCTTGGTTCAAACATGGACAAAACAACTGAATTCCAGAGGTGAGGTAAGAGTGACAGCCCTTGACATCAAGGCCACATTCGACCTAGTGTGGCATCAAGGAGCCCTAGCAAAACTGGAGTCAATGGGTAGCAGGGGGCAAACTCTCTGCTGGTTGGAGTCATACCTGGTACATAGGAAGATGGTTGTGGAGAGTCAGTTATCTCAGCTCCAGGACATCTCTGCAGGAGTCTCTCAGTGTAATATCCCAGACCCAACTATCTTCAGCTACTTCATCAATGACCTTCCCTCTGTCATAAGGTCAGAAGTGGGCATGTTCGCCGATGACTGCACAATGTTCAGCACCACTTGTGACTCCTCAGTTACTGAAGCAATCCATATTCAAATGCAGCAAGATCTGGACAATGTCCAGGCTTGGGTCCACAAGTAACATTCACGCCACACAAATGCCAGGCAATAACCATCACCAATAAGAGACACTCTAACCACCGCCGCATGTCATTCAGTGGTGTTACCATCACTGAATCCTCCACTGTCAACATCCTTGAGGTTACCATTGACCAGAAACTCAACTGGACTCGCCACATAAACACAGTGGCTACAAGAGCAGGTCAGAGCTCGGAATAATGCGACGGGTAACTCACTTCCTGACTCCCAAAGCCTATTCGCCATCCACAAGTCAGGAGTGTGATGGAATACTCCACACTTGCCTGGATGGGTGCAGCTCCAACAACACTCAAAAAGCTCAACACCAGCCAGGACAAAACAGCCCGCTTGATTGGCACCACTTCTACAAACATCCACTCCCTCCATCACCGACGCTCAGTAGCAGCAGTGTGTACTATCTACAAGATGCACTGCAGCAATTCACCAAAGATCCTTAGGCAGCACCTTCCAAACCCATGACCACTTGAATCTAGAAGGATGAGGGCAGCAGATACATGGGAACACCATCACCTGCAAGTTCCCCTCCAAGCCACTCACCATCCTGACTTGGAAATATTTCACCGTTCCCTCACTGTCACTGGGTCAAAATCCTGGAAATCCCTCCCTAACGACATTGTGGGTCAACATACAGAACGTGGACTGCAGAGATTCAAGAAGGCAGCTCACCACCACCTTCTCAAGGGCAACTAGGGATTGGTGATGTATGTTGGCCAGCCAGCGACGCCCATGTCCCACGAATTAATTTTTAAAAAATTATTTAAACTAATGTGGCCTTTTTGACTCTATGACATACTGCTGCAGAAAACTATCAAGACGCTCAAAATTCACTACCTTTCTGCATTGTACTAGTATACTTATCCCAGTCAACATTAACGTTAAAATCTCCCATTACAACCATTCCCCTCTCGCTACATACTAGTCTAATCTCTGCATATACACATTCTCCCATTTCATAGATGCTACAGAGCATATGCTATAGAGTTCCCACTTAAATTCTTTCTATTTCTACCATAAAGTGTATGCTGCCCGATGACCCCTCATTATATTCTCCTTTATCATTGAAATGATTTCCTCTTTAATTATTGAGGCTCCTCCTCTCCCTTTCTCATTTCCCTAGCTTTCCTGTAGACCTTGTAGCCTGGTCTATTAATCCCTGGTCCTGACCATTTTGCAGCCATGTCTTGGTAATGGCTACTGTGTAATTCCCCCCAAGTTGAATTTGCACCTGCAGTGTGTTTGTGTAAAGAGTTCTCATTTGGGCTGAACACGCTGATCTGTCCTGCTGTTTTACTCACCTATTTCCTATTACTCTCTCATCATTTACTTACTTTATATCTTTTATCATAAAATCATAGAATCTCTACTGTGCAGGAGGAGGCCATTTGGCCCATCAAGTCTTTAACCCCTTGCATTGATCATGGCTAATCCACCTAACCTACACAACTTGGGACACTCGGGAAATTTATCATGGCCAGTCCACCTAACCTGTACATCTTTGGACTGTGGGAGGAAACCCACGCAGACACAGGGAAAACATGCAAACTCCACACAGTCACCCAAGGCTGGAATTGAACCTGGGTCTCTGGTGCTGTGAGGCAGCAGTGTTAACCACTGGGCTATCCTGCCACCCAAGTTTTTCTCTTTATCTGAATTGCCTGAAGCATAATTTTTGACTCTTACTTTCTCTCTTGTGTTTTTATTTGTTTTTGAACTATTATTTATTAGTTCATGAGACTGCCTGTTTATCTATTCCACAAGGATCCTGGTTCCTTCCGGTTCAGATGGAACCTGTCCCAATAATACAGTTCCTTTCTGTCCCAGTATAGAACAAACAAAGGACAAAGAACAATGCAGCACAGGAACAGGCCCTTCGGCCCTCCAAGCCTGTGCCGCTCCCTGGTCCAAACTAGACCATTCTTTTGTATCCCTCCATTCCCACTCCGTTCATATGGCTGTCTAGATAAGTCTTGAATGTTCCCAGTGTGTCCGCCTCCACCACCTTGCCTGGCAGCGCATTCCAGGCCCCCACCACCCACTGTGTAAAATATGTCCTTCTGATATCTGTGTTAAACCTCCCCCACTTCACCTTGAACCTATGACCCCTCATGAACGTCACCACCGACCTGGGGAAAAGCTTCCCACCGTTCACCCTATCTATGCCTTTCATAATTTTATACACCTCTATTAAGTCTCCCCTCATTCACCGTCTTTCCAGGGAGAACAACCCCAGTTTACCCAATCTCTCCTCATAACTAAGCCCCTCCATACCAGGCAACATCCTGGTAAACCTCCTCTGTACTCTCGCCAAAGCCTCCACGTCCTTCTGGTAGTGTGGCGACCAGAACTGGACGCAGTATTCCAAATGCGGCCGAACCAACGTTCTATACATCTGCAACATCAGACCCCAACTTTTATACTCTATACCCCGTCCTATAAAGGCAAGCATGCCATATGCCTTCTTCACCACCTTCTCCACCTGTGACGTCACCTTCAAGGATCTGTGGACTTGCACCCCCAGGTCCCTCTGCGTATCTACACCCACTATGGTTCTGCCATTTATCGTATAGCTCCTCCCTACATTATTTCTACGAAAATGCATCACTTCGCATTTATCAGGATTGAACTCCATCTGCCATTTCTTTGCCCAAATTTCCAGCCTATCTATATCCTTCTGTAGCTTCTGACAATGCTCCTCACTATCTGCAAGTCCTGCCAATTTTGTGTCGTCCGCAAACTTACTGATCACCCCAGTTACACCTTCTTCCAGATCGTTTATATAAATCACAAACAGCAGAGGTCCCAATACAGAGTCCTGCGGAACACCACTAGTCACAGGCCTCCAGCCGGAAAAAGACCCTTCCACTACCACCCTCTGTCTTCTGTGACCAAGCCAGTTCTCTACCCATCTAGCCACCTCCCCCTTTATCCCATGAGATCCAACCTTTTTCACCAGCCTACCATGAGGGACTTTGTCAAACGCTTTACTAAAGTCCATATAGACGACATCCACGGCCCTTCCCTCGTCAACCATTCTGGTCACTTCTTCAAAAAACTCCACCAGGTTAGTGAGGCATGACCTCCCTCTCACAAAACCATGCTGACTATCGTTAGAGTTTATTCCTTTCTAAATGCGCATACATCCTATCTCTAAGAATCTTCTCCAACAACTTCCCCACCACGGACGTCAAGCTCACCGGCCTATAATTACCCGGGTTATCCTTCCTATCCTTCTTAAATAACGGGACCACATTAGCTATCCTCCAATCCTCTGGGACCTCACCTGCGTCCAGTGACGAGACAAAGACAAAGATTTGCGTCAGAGGATATCTTAAAGAACAAAGAACAGTACAGCACAGGAAACAGGCCCTTCGGCCTTCCAAGCCTGTGCCGCTCCTTGGTCCAACTAGACCAATCGTTTGTATCTCTCCATTCCCAGGCATGTGATTATCCAGGTAAGTCTTAAACGATGTCAGCGTGTCTGCCTCCACCACCCTACTTGGCAGCGCATTCCAAGCCCCCACCACCCTCTGTGTAAAAAACATCCCTCTGATATCTGAGTTATACTTCGCCCCTCTCACCTTGAGCCCGTGACCCCTTGTGATCATCACTTCTGATCTGGGAAAAAGCTTCCCACCATTCACCCTATCTATCCCCTTCATAATCTTGTACACCCCTATTAGATCTCCCCTCATTCTCCGTCTTTCCAGGGAGAACAACCCCAGTTTACCCAATCTCTCCTCATAGCTAAGACCCTCCATACCAGGCAACATCCTGGTAAACCTTCTCTGCACTCTCTCCAATGCCTCCACGTCCTTCTGGTAGTGCGGCGACCAGTACTGGACACAGTACTCTTGTCTACTCTTCAGTTATTGGTCTAAACATGGACCAAAACAACTGGATTTGCACCCACCACCTGGCCAATAACCTTTCAAGCTGGTTTGAGATATTCTTCATCCTGGCACCAGGTACACAACAACATACCATGTGGGCTTCTCCATCCTGCGGATATCTGCCTCTGAAGTAATGAGTCTTCTGTTACAACCAGGTTATGCTAATGCTCCTCCTCTGCCACCTCCCTTTGGACGACCTCCTGTTGAAGGTGCCATGGCTCACATTCTGCTTGTCCTGTCACCAGTCACGGGGCAGTGATCCAGTGTGAGGGCACCTTCTTCCCCTGGTGGGATGGGGCTATAATTTGAGAGCATCACTGAATGCCAGAAGCATTTCCCCAAGAACATGACTGCTATGACTGAAAAAATTATATGATTTGACTCGAGTTGTTCAGGTAAGAATATTATTCATGGGGAAGTGGTGGCAATGTGGTAATGTCACTGGACTAGTAATCCAGAGGCCCAGGCTAATGCTGTAGGGACACGGGTTCAAATCTGATCACAGCAGCTGATGGGATTTAAATTCATGGTGGGATTTAAATTCAATTAATAAGTGTGGAAGAGAAGATAGTTTCAGGAACAGTGAACATGATAAATATCATTTATAGAAATCATAGAAACTCTACAGTGCAGAAAGAGGCCATTTGGCCCATCGAGTCTGCACCGACCACAATCCTACCCAGGCCCTAACCCCATATTCCTACACATTTACCCGCTAATCCCTCTAACCTATGCATCTCAGGATACTAAGGGGCAATTTTAGCATGGCCAATCAACCTAACCCGCACATCATTGGACTGTGGGACACAATAAAGGAAGCGGTTATGTTGTGTGACGATGTTGATTGTTTGCTCAATGATGTCCCTGGTTTTGCAACTGTGCCTAATCTCTTGACAGGAAGCATGAGCATATTCTGAGGGAAGAATCCTCATTGCCCAGGTGTCTGCCTATAACTCGATGGCTTGTCTGATAAATGTGTGGAGCTATCTGGAAACAAGCACACAGCCTTTAAAAGGTAGACGATTGTATCAACAGTACAATCCAGCAGTGCTCGAGCTGATGGGATGGGTTAACTGAATCTTTGGGCAGGAGCAGCAGTCAATAATAGGTCACAGTCCCAGCTTGGTGTGCGGGTCAGGGTGCTGATCAAGGCCGTCGATCTTATATACATTTTCGGCTCAATGCCAATCCCAACCTAAAGCCACTGCCCTACTCTCTCCTCTTAGCCCTGTATCAATCCCAAACTGACCCCGCTGCCCTACTCTGTCCCCATACCCCTGCATCAATCCCAAATGAATCCTACTGCCCAGCTTTGCACTTGTAGTCCTCTCAATCCTTTTGGTAAGTATGCCGCGACACGAAGGTTGGTGGGGTTGTGGATAGCCTGGAGGGATGTCAGAAGTTACAGAGGGACATAGATAGGATGCAAGACTGGGCGGACAAGTGGCAGATGGACTTCAACCCAGATAAATGCGTCGTGGTCCGTTTTGGTAGGTCAATTGGGATGAAAGAGTACAATATAAAGGGAAAGACTCTTAGTACTGTAGAGGATCAGAAGGACCTTGGGGTCCGGGTCCATAGGACTCTAACATCGGCCCTGCAGGTGGAGGAGGTGGTTAAGAAGGCGTATGGTGTGCTGGCCTTTATCAATCGAGGGATTGAGTTTAGGAGTCCGGGGATAATGATGCAGCGAGTTTAGAAGTCCGGGGATAATGATGCAGCTATATAAGACCCTTGTCAGACCCCACTTGGAGTACTGTGCTCAGTTCTGGTCGCCTCATTACAGGAAGGATGTGGAAAAGATTGAAAGGGTGCAGAGGAGATTTACAAGGATGTTGCCTGGATTGAGTGGCATGCCTTATGAGGATAGGTTGAGGGAGCTCGGTCTTTTCTCCTTGGAGAGACGAAGGATGAGAGGAGACCTAATAGAGGTGTATAAGATGTTGAGAGGCATAGATTGGGTGGACTCTCAGAGGCTTTTTCCCAGGGTGGAAATAGCTGCTACAAGAGGACACAGGTTTAAGGTGCTGGGGGGTAGGTACAGGGGAAATGTTAGGGGGAAGTTTTTCACACAGAGGGTGGTGGGCGAGTGGAATCGGCTGCCGTCAGTGGTGGTGGAGGCAAACTCAATAGGGTCTTTTAAGAGACTCCTGGATGAGTACATGGGACTTAATAGGATGGAGGGTTATAGGTAGGTCTAAAAGGTAGGGATATGTTCGGCACAACTTGTGGGGCCGAAGGGCCTGTTTGTGCTGTAGTTTTTCTATGTTTCTATGTTTCTATCCCAAACAAATCCCACCACCCCACACTGTCCCTGTACCCTTGTGCCAATCCCAAATTAATTACACTGCCCCGCTCCATCCCAGTACTCGTGTGCCAATCCCAAACTGATCCCACTCTCTCAACTTAACCTCCATATTGGCCTTTCCTTCAAATATTTATCCTATTTTTCTTCTGTCTTTTGTTCTATCCACAGGTATTGAGCTTGCACGTTGACAGCATTCCCCAGATGGATAACTCTCATCTTCACCACTCCTCACCCGCTCTGAGCAACAAGCTTGGCCATAACCTGGGACTGCTCAACCTCTTGGATTCGCTGACCAATGGAACAGTGGAACATTGTTATAGTGCACGATCACGGAGCACTGTGCTTCAGGGACTGTCCTTTGGAGGAGTCCCCACTGTACTCGCCATCAACTTCATTGTCTGGCTGGTACGGATAAGCCACTCTCTTCTCTTGGTCTATGCTGGTTTCCATATTTCAGAGATGATACTGAAAGTTAGGTCCCAAAATATGGGTGGGTTGGTGCCAGGTCAGGTTGAGACAAATATTCTGAAACAGGAACCCAGCCTGCCTTAAGCTGAGTCAGTTCCTGTTTTAATGGAGGTGGGATTCAAGGCAGATGGTGGATTGGTCATTTAAATATTATAATAAGAATATAAAAAATAGTAGCTGGAGTACATCATTCAGCCCCTTGAACCTAACTACTACCATTCAATAAAATGATGGCAGATCTTCCACCTCAGTTCCATCTTCCCGTACTATCCCCATGTTCCTTGATCCTATATTCTTGGAATATAGTCTCCAATATATCACAACTCTGACAGATAGTTAATTCCAAAGGTTCACCACCCACTGAATGAAAACATTTCTCCACATCTCAGTTCTAGATGGCTGAACCTGATTCTGAAACTGTGCCCCCATGGTTTAGATTCCCCAGCCAGAAGAAACAACTCGCCTCACTATAGGAAGGATGTGGAAAAGATTGAAAGGGTGCAGAGGAGATTTACAAGGATGTTAGAACATAGAACATTACAACGCAGTACAGGCCCTTCGGCCCTCGATGTTGCGCCGACCAGTGGTACCAATCTAAAGCCCCTCTAATCTACACTATTCCAATATCATCCATATGTTTATCCAATAACCACTTCAACGCTCTCAACGTTGACGAGTCCAACACTGCTGCAGGCAGGGCATTCCACGCCCTTACTACTCTCTGAGTAAAGAACCTACCTCTAACATCTGTCCTATATCTATCACCCCTCAATTTAAAGCTAGGTCCCCTCGTGCTAACCAACACCATCCGAGGAAAAAGGCTCTCACTATCCACCCTATCTAATCCTCTGATCATCTTGTATGCCTCTATTAAGTCACCTCTTAACCTTCTTCTCTCTAACGAAAACAACCTCAAGCCCCTCAGCCTTTCCTCATACGATTTTCCCACCATACCAGGCAACATCCTGGTAAATCTCCTCTGCACCCTTTCCAACACTTCCAAATCTTTCCTATAATATGGCGACCAGAACTGTACGCAATACTCCAAATGCGGCCGCACCAGAGTTTTGTACAGTTGCAGCATGACCTCCTGGCTCCGAAACTCAATCCCTCTACCAATAAAAGCTAACACACCGTATGCCTTCTTAACAACCCTATCAACCTGGGTGCCAACTTTCAGGGATCTATGCACATGGACACCCAGATCCCTCTGTTCATCCACACTACCAAGTATCTTACCATTAGCCCAGTACTCTGTATTCCTGTTACTCCTTCCAAAGTGAATCACCTCACACTTTCCCACATTAAACTCCATTTGCCACCTCTCAGCCCAGCTCTGCAGCTTATCTATGTCTCTCTGTAATCTGCCACTTCCCTCCGCACTGTCTACAACTCCACCGACTTTAGTGTCATCCGCAAATTTACTAATCCATCCTTCCACGCCCTCATCCAAGTCATCAATAAAAATGACAAACAGCAGTGGCCCCAAAACAGATCCTTGCGGTACACCACTAGTAACTGAACTCCAGGATGAATATTTCCCATCAACCACCACCCTTTGTTTTCTTACAGCTAGCCAATTCCTGATCCAAACCACTAAATCACCCTCAATCCCATGTGTCCATATTTTCTGCAAAAGCTTACCATGGGGAACCTTATCAAATGCTTTGCTGAAATCCATATACACCACATCAACCGCTTTACCCTCATCCACCTCTTTGGTCACCTTCTCAAAGAACTCAATAAGGTTTGTGAGGCACGACCTACCCTTCACAAAACCGTGCTGACTATCCCTAATCAAATTATTCCTTTCTAGGTGATTATAAATCCTATCTCTTATAATCCTTTCCAATACTTTGCCCACAACAGAAGTAAGGCTCACCGGTCTATAATTACCAGGGTTGTCCCTACTCCCCTTCTTGAACAAGGGGACAACATTTGCTATCCTCCAGTCTTCTGGCACTGTTCCTGTAGACAATGACGACACAAAGATCAAAGCCAAAGGCTCTGCAATCTCCTCTCTAGCCTCCCAGAGAATCCTAGGATAAATCCCATCCGCCCAGGGGACTTATCTATTTTTACCCTTTCCAGAATTGCTAACACCTCCTCCTTATGAACATCAATCCCTCCAGTCCAACAGCCTGCATCTCCGTACTCCCCTCAACAACACTGTCCCTCTCCAGTGTGAATACCAACGAAAAATATTCATTTAGTGCCTCTCCTATCTCTTCAGACTCCACGCACAACTTCCCACTCCTGTCCTTGACTGGCCCTAATCTTACCCTCGTCATTCTTTTACTCCTGACATACCTATAGAAAGCTTTAGGGTTTTCCTTGATCCTACCCACCAAAGACTTCTCATGTCCTCTCCTGGCTCTTCTTAACTCTTTCTTTAGGTCCTTCCTGGCTAACTTGTAACTCTCAAGCGCCCGAACTGAGCCTTCACGTCTCATCTTAACATAAGTCTCCTTCTTCCTCTTCACAAGAGATTCAACCTCCTTAGTAAACCACGGTTCCCTCGCACGTCTGCTTCCTCCCTGCCTGACAGGTACATATTTATCAAGGACGCGTAGTAGCTGTTCCTTGAACAAGTTCCACATTACAATTGTGCCCATCCCCTGCAGTTTCCTTCCCCAACCTATGCCAGCTAAATCTCGCCTAATCGCATCATAATTTCCTTTCCCCCAGCTATAACTCTTGCCCTTTGGTATATACCTATCCTTTTCCATTGCTAAAGTAAACGTAATTGAATTGTGGTCACTGTCACCAAAGTGCTCACCTACCTCCAAATCTAACACCTGGCCTGGTTCATTACCCAGTACCAAATCCAATGTGGCCTCGCCTCTTGTTGGTCTATCTACATACTGCGTCAGGATGCCTTCCTGCACACACTGGACAAAAACTGACCCCTCTAAAGTACTCTAACTATAGCTTTTCCAGTCAATATTTGTAAAGTTAAAGTCCCCCAGTACAACTACCCTGTTACTTTCGCTCCTATCCAGAATCATCTTTGCAATCTTCTCCTCTATATCTCTGGAACTTTTCAGAGGTCTATAAAAACTCCCAACAGGGTGACCTCTCCTTTCCTGTTTCTAACCTCAGCCCAAACTACCTCAGTAGACGAGTCCTCATCAAATATCCTTTCTGCCACCGTAATACTGTCCTTGACTAACAATGCCACACCTCCCCCTCTTTTACCACCTTCCCTGCACTTACTGAAACATCTAAACTCTGGAACCTGCAACAACCATTCCTGTCCCTGCTCTATCCATGTCTCCGAGATGGCAGAGGAGTTTTACAAGGATGTTGCCTGGATTGAGTGGCATGCCTTATGAGGATAGGCTGAGGGAGTTAGGTCTTTTCTCCTTGGAGACACGAAGGATAGTTTGGTTTGGGCCTCATGATTGGCACGGGCTTGGAGGGCCGAAGGGCCTGTTCCTGTGCTGTACTTTTCTTTGTTGTTTGTTCTAATTTCTCCGCATAGGAAATTCTCCTCATCCCTTCTGAGGCAAGTATTTCTTTCGTCAGGTTAGAAAACCAAAACTGTTCATGAGGCTGAATTTCTTCTTTTTAACAGTTGTGTATCTTTAACTCATGTTGGCCTCAGGAAATTCAGCAGGTAAAAGGAGGGAAGGGCTGGATCCATGAGGTCAGTGCCTTTACAGCACTGCTGGTGGGCCAGGAGGAGCAGAAATGTTTCCTCCAAGCCCAATAAATTACCCAGTAATCCTCGTCCCCATAACTGTGTGCACAACCTCTTGCAACAATCTTACCCACCTACTAAGTGATTGGGAAAAATTTAAGAAACAACAAAGAGAGACTAAGAAAGCGATAAAGAAAGGAAGGATAGACTATGAAGCTAGGCTAGCAATTAATATAAAAAATGATAGTAAAAGTTTTTATAAATATATAAAAAGGAATAGAGTGGCTAGAGTGAATGTTGGACCCTTGGAGGACGAGAGGGGGGAGTTAATAGTGGGAAATAAGGATATGGCTGAGTCTTTAAATAAGTTTTTTGTGTCGGTCTTCACAGTGGAGGACACAAATAGTTTGCCAAATATTAACGATAGAGGGTTGGCAGCAGGAGAAATACTTAATACGATTAATGTTACCAGAGAGGCAGTGCTGGGTAGACTAATGGGACTGAAGGTGGACAAGTCCCCGGGTCCGGATGGAATGCATCCCAGGGTATTGAAAGAAATGTCAGAGGTAATAGTGGATGCGTTAGTGATTATTTATCAAAACTCGTTGCATTCTGGGGTAGTGCCGGTTGATTGGAAAACGGCTAATGTTACGCCGCTGTTTAAAAAAGGAAGGAGACAAAAGGCGGGTAACTATAGGCCGGTCAGCTTAACGTCTGTAGTAGGGAAAATGCTGGAATCCATTATTAAAGAGGAGATAGCAGGGCATCTGGATAGAAATGGTTCGATCAATCAGACGCAGCATGGATTCATGAGGGGAAAGTCGTGCTTGACGAACATGTTGGATTTTTATGAAGATGTGACTAGGGCGGTTGATGGAGGAGAACCGGTGGATGCGGTGTTTTTGGATTTCCAAAAGGCGTTTGATAAGGTGCCCCATAAAAGGCTGCTGAAGAAGATTAGGGCACACGGAGTTGGGGGTAGTGTGTTAAAGTGGATTGGGGACTGGCTATCCGACAGGAAGCAAAGAGTCGGAATAAATGGGTGTTTTTCCGGTTGGAGGAAGGTAACTAGTGGCGTGCCGCAGGGATCGGTACTCGGGCCGCAACTGTTTACCATTTATATAGATGATCTGGAGGAGGGGACGGAGTGTAGGGTAACGGAGTTTGCAGACGACACAAAGATAAGTGGAAAAGTGAATCGTGTGGAGGACGGAGAAGATCTGCAGAGAGATTTGGACAGGCTGAGTGAGTGGGCGAGGATATGGCAAATGGAGTATAACGTTGATAAATGCGAGGTTATACACTTTGGAGGAAATAATAACAAATGGGATTACTATCTCAATGGAAACAAATTAAAACATGCTACCGTGCAAAGGGACCTGGGGGTCCTTGTGCATGAGACGCAAAAACCCAGTCTGCAGGTACAACAGGTGATCAAGAAGGCAAATGGGATGTTGGCCTATATTGCGAGGGGGATAGAATATAAAAGCAGGGATGTCTTGATGCACCTGTACAGGGCATTGGTGAGGCCGCAGCTGGAATACTGTGTGCAGTATTGGTCCCCTTATATGAGGAAGGATATATTGGCATTGGAGGGAGTGCAGAGAAGGTTCACCAGGTTGATACCGGAGATGAGGGGTTTGGATTATGAGGAGAGGCTGAGGAGATTGGGTTTGTACTCGTTGGAGTTTAGAAGGATGAGGGGGGATCTTATGGAGACTTATAAGATAATGCGGGGGCTGGATGGGGTGGAGGCGGAGAGATTCTTTCCACTTAGTAAGGAAGTTAAAACTAGAGGACACAGCCTCAAAATAAAGGGGGGTCGGTTTAAGACAGAGTTGAGGAGGAACTTCTTCTCCCAGAGGGTGGTGAATCTCTGGAATTCTCTGCCCACTGAGGTGGTGGAGGCTACCTCGCTGAATATGTTTAAAGCGCGGATGGATGGATTCCTGAGCGGTAAGGGAATTAAGGGTTATGGGGATCAGGCGGGTAAGTGGTACTGATCCACGTCAGATCAGCCATGATCTTATTGAATGGCGGGGCAGGCTCGAGGGGCTAGATGGCCTACTCCTGCTCCTATTTCTTATGTTCTTACTACCATTGTCCATGCTACCCATGATCTTTCCCACCATCAGACAGTACATGCTGTCCTGCCTGATGGGCCTCCAGCTGGTAGCTTGTGAGTGTGAAACTGGCTGAAAGCAATTAAAGCGATTTTGTAGTTTGCAAACTACAGGACATTTTGGAAACCTGTTCTCTCTGGTTTCCTAACCTCTGCATGGACACACCTCTGAGCCCAGTGTGTTTATAGGTTTACAATCTTTGTCTATGTAACTCTAGGATTCCTAAACCTCACCCAGCCAAATGGTTTCATGACCTGAGCTGTGATTAGCTTTGTCCTATGTCCAAGAGCACTGGAACACTATAAAACCCGCAGAATCTTCCAGAGTTTATTAACCTATCGAATAATACTGCTGATGCTGGAAAACTGAAATAAAAAACATCAAATACTCGAAACTCTAAGCAGTATCTGCAGAGACGAAAGGTAATTGAGCTGAAAGCTTACACACCCTCCTGCATTGTGATTAATTTGGTTGGCAGTCTAAGCTTTCTACCAGAACAGCCTCTCTTTGTCTAAACTGAAGGTATCTCACTGTAGAATAAAATCATAGAATCTTTACAGTGCAGAAGGAGGCTATTCTGCCCATTGAGTCTGCACCGACTCATACCCAGGCTTACCCCGTAGCGTCGCAGATTTACCCTGCTAATCCTCCGAGCCGATATTTCTTGGGACACAAAGGGGCAATTTAGCATGGCCAATCTTCCTAACCTGCACATCTTTGGACTGTGGGAGGAAACCGGAGCACCCGGAGGAAACCCACGCAGACACGGGCAGACATGCAAACTCCACACAGTCAGTGACCCAAGACCAGAATTGAAGCCGGGTCCTTGATGCTGTGAGGCAACAGTGCTAATCACTGTGCCACTGTGCTGACTTGATCCTTTCCTAACGGGGTGAATGATGCAGAGCTCAGATGCACCTTTCATTCCTGAACTTGGAATTTAATTCCAGCCCAGAAAAAAAACAATCAGAGTCTCCTTCACTGAAAGGGAACAGGTTGGACAGGGGAATAACATAGAACATAGAACATTACAGCGCAGAACAGGCCCTTCGGCCCACGATGTTGCACCGACCAGTTAAAAAAAAAAACTGTGACCCTCCAACCTAAACCAATTTCTTTTCGTCCATGAACCTATCTACGGATCTCTTAAACGCCCCCAAACTAGGCGCATTTACTACTGATGCTGGCAGGGCATTCCAATCCCTCACCACCCTCTGGGTAAAGAACCTACCCCTGACATCGGTTCTATAACTACCCCCCCTCAATTTAAAGCCATGCCCCCTCGTGCTGGATTTCTCCATCAGAGGAAAAAGGCTATCACTATCCACCCTATCTAAACCTCTAATCATCTTATATGTTTCAATAAGATCCCCTCTTAGCCGCCGCCTTTCCAGCGAAAACAATCCCAAATCCCTCAGCCAGGTGTTCCTTTTCTTCTCCTTCACTGAAAGGGAACAGGTTGGACAGGGGAATAAGGTGTTCCTTTTCTTCTCCTTCACTGAAAGGGAACAGGTTGGACAGGGGAATAAGGTGTTCCTTTTCTTCTCCTTCACTGAAAGGGAACAGGTTGGACAGGGGAATAAGGTGTTCCTTTTCTTCTCCTTCACTGAAAGGGAACAGGTTGGACAGGGGAATAAGGTGTTCCTTTTCTTCTCCTTCACTGAAAGGGACAGGTTGGATAGGGGAAGAAGGTGTTCCTTTTCTTTTGCTTTTTCTCCCTTCTCACCCTTTTACTGTGTGACAGGAAAGGTACCTGGCGAGTGGTGAAGGTCTATTCCAGTCTTAAGGTTTAAAATAGTATACAAATAGGTGATAAAGTTAATAAAATATATATAACAATGGAATGTCATTGATTTAAACACATTAAGGATGGCAGAAGCAGTGGCAGCATGTGGGAGCTCCTGGATGCCACTGTGCAACTGTTATTGTTCTCCATGTAGGTATCAACAAAAGTAGAACTCGAAAGTGGTAAGTCCACTTTAAACACTGTGATTCCAGTGGACCATGACTTTATGCTGCTAGGTGGAAGTTATGGCCCAAAGGATTTTCCCATTTAGGACATAGACCTGGAGAATGTTTTCTCTGAGGGATGTGAGTCTTTGGAATTCTTTCCCTCAAAAACTAGAAGCAGAGGTGGGGATTTTGTGTTGCAGTTTGTGTCGGGCGGGTTTTAGTGGTGCGAACGGACAATATTTTGAGAAGCCCTTAGACGTGTTTCCCATCAATGTAAATTCAGGATGTGATTGTGTCCTCCCCCCAGCGTTCAGTCAGGGATGGTATTATAATACGTTAGCATATCAGTAATGGGTCCATATGCCAGAATCATACCCTCATGCCAAATAAAAGATTCACGGCAGTGTGATGTCAGAATGACATGATCTACAACTGGTTTCAAAAGGTGTGCAGCTGTCAAGCAGAACTCCGAGCAGACTCGGAGGTGAGTGCACACAAGCTGGAGCAGTGCTTGCAGATTTGTCCCACATCTTCAGGTGTGGGCAGACCGATGGGGGGAGGGGGACAAGGGAGAGTGGGAGGGAATGGGGTGAGTGTGGGGGGGAATGGGGAGGGGTCACAAGATACACTGCAGTAACTCACCACAGCTCCTTAGACAGGACCTTCCAAATCCATGGCCCCTACCATCTAGAAGAACAAGGGCAGCAGATACCTGGGAACACCACCACCTGGAGATTCCCCTCCAAGTTTCTCACCATTCTGCCTTGGAAATATATCACCATTCCTTCACTGTCACTGGGTCAAAATCCTGGAACTCCCTCCCTAACAGCACATCAGGGATTGCAGCGGTTCAAGAGGTCAGCTCACCACCACCTCAAGTGCAACTAGGGATGGACATTAAGTGCTGGCCTAGCCAGCAAAGCCTACATCCCATAAATTAATTTTAAAAAATGACCTGTAGGAGAGTTGAAGATGTGTGTGGGAGAGTTAGTGGTGGTGTCCCTTGAGTTGGCATTGAGTGAGATTCCTGTAGATATGTGATGGGTCCGTGAGTTTGAGAGCAATGAGAAGAGTGACTCTGGCAGAATGGAGGAGATCATTCATCCTTTTGCAGCATTGGATGACTGTCCTCTTCTGCAGGGTATTGGCACTGACCACCACTGCAATCGCCTCCTGTGCTGGGTTGGTGACCTTAGTTGCAGGTCTTTGCCCAGAGTGGGTGGAGTACATTGAAGTAGGCACTTGAGGGAAGCTTCTGAAAATTTGGTGCTGAATGTCTCCTGGTCTGGCAGCCAACCTCCCAGTGGCTTCCTCGGACTTTGTGTGCTAGCTGTTGCACTCTTTACATGTGGCACCCAGATCACTGAAGCACTGAGGTGATGGCTGGATAGATAAATCAGAGGCCTCCAGCCAGCGATGAGATGTGGAACCCATGTCTGCAAATCGTTGACTGTACGTGCCACCACTGCTGTTGGCGGGCTCAACACAGTTTTCCACACATGAAACCGGACTTTGCCAATTTCTGAGATGATTCCGTCTGGAGTCTGTGAATATTTTTAAGGCAGAGGTAGATAGAATCTTGTTGAGCAAAGGGGTGAATGGTTATCAGGAATAAGCAGGAATGTAGATTCGAGGTCCCAATCAGATCATCACTGGAAGCCCTTCTAAAACAGTGTAGAGGGAGCTTTACTCTGTATCTAACCCCGTGCTGTACCTGTCCTGGGAGTGTTTGATGGGGACAGTGTAGAGGGAGCTTTACTCTGTATCTAACGCTGTGCTGTACCTGTCCTGGGAGTGTTTGATGGGGACAGTGTAGAGGGAGCTTTACTCTGTATCTAACTCTGTGCTGGCCCTGTACTGGGAGTGTTTGATGGTAGTCATGATGTGGAGATGCCGGCGTTGGACTGGGGTAAACACAGTAAGAAGTCTAACAACATCAGGTTAAAGTCCAACAGGTTTATTTGGTAGCAAAAGCCACTAGCTTTCGGAGCGCTGCCCCTTCGTCAGGTGGGTGGGAGATCACCCACCTGACGAAGGAACAGCCTGTTCCGAAAGCTAGTGGCTTTTGCTACCAAATAAACCTTTTGGACTTTAACCTGGTGTTGTTAGACTTCTTGCTGTGTTTGATGGGGACAGTGTAGAGGGAACTTTACTTTGTATTCAGTCTGTGAATAATTTTAAAATCAGGAAAAAGTCATTTTCACCAGCACAGGTGACTTTGAGCTTGATAAAAAGATTTGAGTCAATTGGGTAAATGTCGGGATCATGGTAGAGTATTGATGCCTGTGTGTTGGAAAAAAAGGCATTACCAGTTGGAGCAGGATGTGAGGAATGTTAATCCACTGTTTCTCTCTCATTGTAGGTGTTGCTGTTCATATTTTCCTGCCTACGGAAAGCAGCTTGGGACTATGGGCGCTTGGCTCTGCTAATGGACAATGACAGGTTCTTCTTGTTTCATTGCTTCTATATAACCATTTCCCTTACCACCAGTTCCATTCCCAGTTCATCCTGTAGCTCCTGAATCAAACTGTTAATGTAATTCTCTGGGGCAATCTTTGTCCCACTCTTTCAAAGTAGCTCTATGTGCTTCTCCTGGGGAGTATAATGGCTTTGTTCTGCAAATGGAACCTCATGAGAAGGATAAGAGAGACTATCCAGACTATCATCAGCTGCACTTTGTGAGAAAAAATATTAGAGGAAATGGCAAGAAGGTATGACTTCTACTTACATGTGAAAACAAAGCCTGGTGTACTGACAAGGGCATCAAACATCGGGTTGCATGTTAGTAGAACGTTAACTATATTCTGTAAAAAGCTAGCTTCTCACACACTGGTACACTGAAGAAAGAGATATTAATACGCATACTTAGACATGGAGACAGACATTCACACACTTGGCTACAGAGAGAGAGAGACTTATGCACATTCTGGTACAAAGAGAGAGACAGATAAAAACACTGGCACAGAGGTACATAGATACAGACTCTGGTACCAGAGATACGCACACTCTTGTACACAGGGACACTGTGATACATTGGAGAGAGATATGCACACTGGTAAAGGTAGTGACTGAAGTATACACACTCTTATACATAAAGAGTGAGAGAGATGGATATACACACTTGGGATTAAGGCTGGTTTTGAGGTTTTTGTTTGCCTATTTGCTCAACAGCTTCACAATCCTGGAAGTCCTTTCCATCCTCTAGTTTGGAAGAACTCAAGGGTCTCCAGCTCCCAGACAAGTTTGTCAATCCCTACCATTTACCCATTGTTCTTATTCTGCAGCTTCAGACTACCTTCCTTAGACGCTGCTATTGGGTTCTTGCCTTCACTTCGCTATGAAGACAAATATTAACATTGAATCCCGAACAATAAACAAATTGTAATCTCAGAAGTAGAGTGAAAGCCATGATGGCAGCCATCTCAACTTCAATAGCAACGATTTTCATAAGAGGCTCCATCTTGGAGCTGACTGCTCACTATGTGTGTTGCAGAATGGTCTTTATGTTCTGTATGAAGCCTTGAAAAAAGTTTGAATTGGACATGGGTTTCCAACTATGATCAAATGCATTTCTGGAGGTTTCATCACATGACTTGCCCAACATTCCAGCCATTAGCCAACATTCTCTGGTAAAGTGCCACTGTGGCCAGTTAGTCACCACATAGAGATCCCTGTTCTAACTGAAATTCTAACCTTATGGTGAATATCCAAGTTGTTAATTGGTGAGATGGTGAGATTGAGTTGCAAGTTTGACAGAACGATGGAATCGTATAGCACAGGAGACCAATCAACTCAGCGAGCCAAGGCAGGTGGATGGATTTAGCCATGATCTGATTGAATGGTGGAACAGGCTGAAGGAGCTGAATGACCTCCTGTTCCGACTTTCCTAACAGTATAGTTGCCATCTTGTGCTCAAAATTCAGCACTACATGGCTCCAGCTCCGCCCCTTTCAACAGCATTGAGTGTTTTGCTGATGCAGAGCTGCATAAACTGGTTCTGAAGCAGAAAGCAGGTGTATTTGTATTTAAGATTGTTCCCTTCTCGACAATATCTCACTGCCTCTTGCGACATTTTAATATCCTGGATACCTAAATTGTATTCTGGTTCCACCCCTTATGCGGCTAAATTAGATTTCAGCGGCGAGATATTTGTCAATACCCCATTTGGCAGGAGTATTTTGGGTGCCTAAGCATCCAATATGGCAGGTAGGCTGTAGGCAGGCGTTCCAAGCTGGTGTGCTACTCCCATATGGGTGTAGGGTCCAGTACAGGTGTCCAGAACTGTGCCTGAAATAGGGGGCCCAATGTCAATTTCAGGACCCTGTCTCACAGTAGGCTGCGCTGGATGCAGGCTGTGCTGAGGCTACTGCATCAAGGTCTACCTGCAGTCTACCTGACCCTCCTTTAATGGGCATTTCATGACCGTCAGATAGGCAGGTTTTTAGAATAATTTGGAATGTGGAGTATTACATAAAATAAAAAGGCCATTTGGCCCAACAAGTTCACGCAAGTGCATTTCTATGTGAGCCTCCTCCCATATTTCCTCCTTTAAATTGACCATAATAACCATCTATTCCCTTCTGAAATGCTTGTCTAGCTTCCTGTGAAGTCATCTATTCTCTTGGATGCAACCGCATGCTGCGGTTGTGAGTTCCACATCCTCACTTGTTTGGGTGAAAAAGTTTCTTCTGAATTCCTGATTGGATTTCTTGGTGACTATCTTATATTAATGGCCTCTAGTTATGCTGTTCCCCACAAGATGAAACATTCTCTCTGTATCTGCTCTATCAACACCTATCACAAATCTAAAAACCTCTGTTAGACCACCCCCTCAGCCTTTTTTTAAGAGAAAAAGAGACACGACCTGTTCATCCTTTCCTGATATGTGTATTTGGTATCATCCTTCCAGTGTCTCAGTGCCCTACCTCTTGCCCATGCCTGTTCCTTCCACGCTGCTGCTCCTTTCCTTCCTCTCCCAGCCTCCTTCACTTCTCCTTCCTTGTCTTCCATTTCTCTTTCCATTCCCCCTTCCCATTCCCTCCCTCATCTGTCCTTTTTATGTTCTCGCTATCTGTGCTTTTGGGAATGTGGTTTTCTGCGATTGTGTTCAAAGCTTTTCCTTTATTTTCTGTAGCCTCACCTCATTATTTTATGGTGAACAGACTGAAAAAGAGAAATCTCCATCTGAAACCAGTCCAACTGAACTGGAGAATAAAGATGTGGTAAGTGAGCAACTGAGAATGCACCAGTGTCTACTGTGTCTCCAGTCCACACACTATCGTTTTGTTAACAGTTTCTTATGTTGAACCGGATTGAGTGTCTTCTGGAAGTTCATATAAATGACAACTATAAAATTCACACTAAACAAGAGTAAAGAGTAAAATACTGTGCATGCTGGATCTGAAATAAAATAGAAAATGTTGGTCACACTCAGCAGGTCAGGCAGCATCTGTGGAGAGAGAAGCAATTAACATTTCGGGTCAATGATCTTCCATCAGAACTGGGAAAAGTTAGAAATGTAACACAGATTTTGAACAGGTGAAATGGAGGATGGTGGGAAATAGAATAAAAGAGAAGGTGTGTGATAGTTTAGAAAACAAGAGAGATTAAATGACAAAAGGATTGGTGATGCAAAGCAAGAGGGAATGGTAATAGGACCAGTAAAGAAACAAAATCTGTGTCTACAGGAAGTGTGAATAACAGAATGGTGAACAGTGCCATCTGAAAGTAGAAAACAAGAAAAGCAAGACTAAAATATACAAAGAAAACAAAATGGAGGCAAATATTCCAGTCTGAAACTGCTGAACTCAATGTTGAACCCAAAAGGCTTTAAAGTTCTCTAGGTGTCGTTCCTCAAGCTTGAGTTGAGCTTTATTGAGGCCAAGGATAGAGAGGTCAGTATGAGAGCAAGGTGAAGAATTTAAATTGCAGAAGACTGGAAGCTTGTGGGCTATGTGATTGAACTGAGGTGTTCCGCAAAGTTGTCATGCAATCTGCTTGGTCTCATGAGTATATAGTAGAACAACGAACGCAGTATACTGAATTGAAAGAAGTACATATCAACTGCTGTTTCTTCTGGAAGGAGTGTTTGGGCCCTTATACAATAAGGAAAGAGGAGGTAAAAGGTCAGATGAACAGACTGATCAAGGTCCTGTCAATCTGGGTGGCAAGTGAATCTTTTGTTTATACAAAGATAGGCATATCAGAAGCACCAGTATGGAATGTTACATTATCTGAACAGATGTGATAGAGATGGAGAAACTCGGAAAATGGAATAGTGTTCTTTCAGGAAGCAGTGTGTGAGAATGTGTAGTCCATGTGGTTGTGGGAGTCACTGGGCTTATCGCAATTATTTGTTCAGACCTAACCCCAGAAAATGGAGATAGAGAAGTTGAGGAAGGGGAGAGGTGGACGGGAATCATGTCAAGGTGAAAGATGGGTGGAAATTGGAAGCAAATTGATGAAGTTTCCAGTTTATGGTGAGATCAGGAAATGATACAGTCATCAATGTACCAGGAAAGAGGCGATGGAGGTCCAAGTCGAAGTAGAACAAGAAATGTTCCATATATATCCCACAAAAAGGCAGGCAGAACTAGGACCCACGTGGGTATCCATATCATTTTTATTATTTGAACCCAGAGAGATGAGTTAAAAGAGAAATTGTTCAAAGAGAGATCAAGTTCAGCAAGGCCGAAGGGAGTGATTTGATTTATTATTGTCACATGTATTAATATACAGTGAAAAATGTTGTTTCTTGCGCGCTATACAGAGAAAGCATACCGTTCATAGAGAAGGAAATGAGAGAATGCAGAATATAGTGTTACAGTCATAGCTAGGGTGTAGAGAAAGATCAACTTAATGTGAGGTAGGTCTATTCAAAAGTCTGACAGCAGCAGGGAAGAAGCTGTTCTTGAGTCGGTTGGTATGTGACCTCAGACTCTTGTATCTTTTTCCCGACGGAAGAGAGAATGTCCGGATTGCATGGTGTCCTTAATTATGCAGGCTGCTTTTCCGAGGCAGCGGGAAGTGTAGACAGAGTCAGTGGATGGGAGGCTGGTTTGCGTGATGGATTGGGCTACATTCACGATCTTTTGTGGTTTCTTGTGGTCTTGGGCAGAGCAGGAGCCATACCAAGCTGTGATACAACCAGAAAGAATGCTTTCTATGGTGCATCTGTAAAAGTTGGTGGGAGTCATAGCTGACATGCCAAATTTCCTTAGTTTTTTGAGAAAGTAGAGGAATTTCTGAGCTTTCTTAACTATAGTGTCGGCATGGGGGGATCAGGACAGGTTGTTGGTGATCTGAACACCTAAAAACCTGAAGCATCTGACCATTTCTACTTCATCCCTGTTAATGTAGATAGGGGCATGTTCTCCACTACGCTTCCTGGAGTCAATGACAATATTGGTTTTGTTCTGATTTTACTGAGTGGTGATGGATGTGGACTGGTTAAACCTCCAATCAAGGAAGAAGTGGAGGGCCTTCAGATCATCCTGATGGGGACTTGAGGTGTAAAGAGATGGGAAACCTAAGGTGATGCAAAGACAATTATGGCCAGGAAATTGAAACTGTTAAATTGATGGAGGGCGTCAGAAAGTCGTGAATGTGGCTGGAGAAAAAATAGAGTCTAGGTAGGAAGAGATCAGTTCAGTGGTGTAGAAACAAGCTGAACTGATGGGTTGCTAGGGAAGTTGTTAGAAGTGGACTGTCCAGGTTTGGGAGACTGAGGTTAATAGAAACCATGGGTGGAAGATTGTCACACGCAATGAAGTCAGTGACAGTTCTGGAAACAATGGCTTAATGTTCATTGGTGGTGTCTCCTAGTTCTTCCAGCTCCATCACATCTGTTCTGATAAAGTAGTCTTTCACACTGGCGCGTCTGATATACTTATTTTTATGGAATCCATAGAATTCCTACAGTGAAGATGGAGGCCCTTTTGGACCATCGGGTCTGAGCAGCTCTCCGAAAGAGCATCTTGCCCACGCAACCCCTCCTCCCCCAAAACTAACCTATTCCCATAACCCCATGCATTTACCATGGCTAATCTACCTAACCTATGCATCTTTCGAACTGTGGGAGGAAACCGGAACACCCGGAGCAAACCCACGCAGACACGGGGAGAATGTGCAAATTCTACACAGAGAGTTACCCATTGCCGGAATTGTACCTGAGTCTCTGGCACTGTGAGGCAGCAGTGCTAACCACCCTCAACCATGCTTCTCCCACTTCCCACACTACAGATCTTGCTCTTTAACCCTCCCATCCATGACCTCACGTTCCACTCCACCAGTGCCTGTATTCAACGGATCATCCTCTGCCATTTCTGCCACCTCCTGTGTGATGCCATCATCAAGCACATCTCCGCCTGTCCTCCCCTTTCAGCTTTCCGAAAGGGCTGTTCTCTTTGGTCGAGGTGGATTATCAGATCACTGAGTGATCTAGGCAAGTGGGCTACCAGATCACCAATCCAGCGAGGTGGGTTACCGGATCCCAACCCGACCAAGTGGGTTACCAGATCACTAAATAACCTGGCCAGGTGGATTATCTAATCAGTGAGTGATCTCACTGCTCATTTTAATTTTCTGATTTGTGATTTTAATTGTAGTGGGTGAATTTGTGATTTTGATTTCTGTTTTTGGTCCTGTGTCTGCAGGGTTTCTGCTCCTGGTTGACCACACTCTATCACATGAGGTAAATTAAACTCTAGAATAAAACAAAAATTCTGCAGATCTGAATTGCTGGAAAAACTCAGCAAGTCTGGCGGCTTCTGTGGCGAGGGAAACTGAGTTCATGTTTCGAGTCTAATATGACTCTTCTTTGAACCTGAAAAACTTTGGAACAATGCCAAAGAAGACTCAAATTTGACTCGACGTTAATTCTGCTTTCCTTTCCACAGATTCTGCCAGACTTGCTGAGTTTTTCCAGAACTTTCTGTTTTATTTTAAGTTAACTTGCAGTTGCTGTCAATGGAAATTGTAATCCGTGATTTTAGTTAAGCAATAATGAGTGCTGGACGCTGTATCCTGCAACCCAGACCCAGTGTCTTGAGCTCTTTATTGCATCCGTTATCCACATACTAGAATATGGAAAGAGAAACATTAGGGAGCTTAAAGGGCATTGGTTCCAGTTCTGGGGAAGATGAGAGTTATTCCACTTCTGAAGAGGGAGACAAACAAAGTGGCAAACAAATGAGTAGGAGATAAAGCATCATCTGAATAGGGACATAGAGTCATACAGCACAGAAAAGGCCCTTTGGCCCATCAAGTCTAGGCTGAGAGGCCCATTGACAGGGACATGAAAAAGAAGCAATCAAACAGCATGTAAAGAATGTGAGAAGAAAAGAGGAAAATATAAATTGTAAAATGAACCAAAGTGATAGTCAGGAGGAATAAATGGGATTCAGAAGGAAAAGAAAGTTGTAAAATTGTAGGAAATTAAATCAAAAATACTAAAAATTCTCAACAGATCTGGCAACAGCTGTGGGAACAGAAACAGGGTTAATGTTTCATGCCTGTGACTTTCATCTTTTTCAACATCCGCTCCCCCTGCCCTTGATGCCGCATAAATGGGGGGGTGGAGGATCCTTAGGATTCTTCATATGGTTCATATGGTGGGTGAGGGGTGAAATATGCCAGGAAAAGGGATGGAGACTGGAGCAGTGTTCACTTTTTACTCACTCAGTGTGTTTGCTTTAAGGGATGATGAGATTCAGTACAAGTGTGGAATCGACGCCATTACCTACCTCTCGTTTCAGCGACACATCCTGGTGCTGCTCACTGTGGTCTGTGTTGTGTCCATTGCCATCGTCCTGCCTGTCAACTTCTCTGGGGACCTACTGGGTAAGGAGCTCTGAGATAGGAAGGCTGACGGCTCTGCCACAGTGGTAAAGGGAGCTCCAGGAGTGTGGAAATGACTTTGGGAGGATGGGAGCGATTAGCACTAGGAAATGGAGTGGAGGGAGGGGGTGTTCGAGGTGGTGTTCTCGTGGTATTATAACTGGACTATAACTGTATTATAACTGGACTATAATTGGACTTGGGTTGGAATCCCACCATGGCATATGGTGAAATTTGAATTAAATAAATCAAGCAAAATCACAAATGGAAGGGTAGAGTGTGGTGGAAATAATTTTTTGAGGTGTGTCTATTTCAATGCCAGGAGTATTGTAGGGAAGGCAGATGAGCTGAAGGCGTGGATAGACACGTGGAAATATGACATTATAGCCATTAGTGAAACTTGGCTACAGGGGGGGGCAGGACTGGCAGCTCAATGTTCCAGGGTTCCAATGTTTCAGGCGGGATAGAGGCAGAGGGATAAAAGGTGGGGGGGTGGCATTGTTGGTCAGGGAAAATGTTACAGCGGTACTCAGGCAGGATAGATTAGGGAGCTTGTCTACAGAGGCCCTATGGGTGGAGCTGAGAAACAGGAAAGGTATGACCACATTAATGGGCTTGTATTATAGACCACCCAATAGTCAGCGAGAACTGGAGGAGCAAATCAGCGGAGAGATAGCTGACAACTGCAAGAAACACAAAGTTGTGATAGTAGGGGATTTTAATTTTCCACATATAGATTGGGACTCGCATACTGTTAAAGGTTTAGACGGGGTAGAGTTTGTAAAATGTGTTCAGGAGAATTTTCTACATCAGTATATAGAGGTGCCAACTAGAGAGGATGCGATATTGGATCTCCTATTGGGAAATGAGTAAGGGCAGGTGATGGATGTGAGTGTGAGGGAACACTTTGGATCCAGTGATCATAATGCCATTAGTTTCAACCTGATCATGGATAAAGATAGATCTGGTCCTCGGGTTGAAGTTCTGAACTGGAAAAAGGCCAAATTTGATGAAATGAGAAGGGATCTGGGAAGTGTGGATTGGCACAGGCTGTTCTCTGGTAAGGATGTAAATGGAAAGTGGGAGGCCTTCAAAGGAGAAATTTTGAGAGTGCAGAGTTTGTATGTTCCTGTCAGGATTAAAGGCAAAGTAAATAGGAATAAGGAACCTTGGTTCTCGAGGGAGATTGTCACACTGATTAAGAGGAAGAGAGAGTTGTATGAAATGTACAGGCAGCAAGGAACAGATCAGATGCTCGAGGAGTATAAAAAGTGCAAGAAGCTACTTAAGAGGGAAATCAGGAGGGCTAAAAGAAGACATGAGGTTGCTTTGGCAGACAGAGTGAAGGAAAATCCAAAGAGCTTCTATAGGTATGTTAGGAGCAAAAGGATAGTGAGGGATAAAATTGGTCCTCTTGAAGACCAGAGTGGTAGACTGTGTATGGAACCAAAAGAGATGGGGGAGATACTAAATGGTTTTTTTGCATCTGTATTTACTGAGGAAACGGGCATGGAGTCTATGGAAATAGGGCAAACTGGTAGGGAGGCCATGGAACCTTTACAGATTAAAGGGGAGGAGGTGCTCGCTGTCTTGAGGCAAATCAGAGTGGATAAATCCCCAGGACCGGACAGGGTATTCCCACGGACCTTGAGAGAAGCTAGTGTTGAACTTGCAGGGGCCCTGGCAGACATATTTAAAATGTCAGTATTCACGGGGGAGGTGCCGGATGATTGGAGGGTGGCTCATGTTGTTCCGTTGTTTAAAAAAGGTTCCAAAAGAAATCCGGGAAATTATCGGCCAGTAAGTTTGACGTCGGTGTTGGGCAAGTTATTGGAAGGTGTGATAAGGGATAGGATCTACAAATATTTGGATAGACAGGGACTTATTAGGGAGAGTCAACATGGCTTTGTGCGTGGTAGGTCATGTTTGACCAATCTATTAGAGTTTTTCGAGGAGGTTACCAGGAAAGTGGATGAAGGGAAGGCGGTGGATGTTGTCTACCTGGATTTCAGCAAGGCCTTTGACAAGGTCCCTCATGGGAGGTTAGTTAGGAAGGTTCAGTCGCTGGGTATACATGGGGAGGTAGTAAATTGGATAAGACACTGGCTCAATGGAAGAAGCCAGAGAGTGGTTGTGGAGGATTGCTTCTCTGAGTGGAGGCCTGTGACTAGTGGTGTGCCGCAGGGATCGGTGTTGGGTCCATTGTTGTTTGTCATCTATATCAATGATCTGGATGATAATGTGGTAAATTGGATCAGCAAGTTTGCTGATGATACAAAGATTGGAGGTGTAGTGGACAGTGAGAAAGGTTTTCAAAGCTTGCAGTGGGATTTGGACCAACTAGAAAAATGGGCTGAAAAATGGCAAATGGAATTTAACGCAGACAAGTGTGAGATATTGCACTTTGGAAGGACAAACCAAAGAAGAACGTACAGGGTAAATGGTAGGACTCTGAAGAGTGCAGTTGAACAGAGGGATCTGGGAATACAGGTACAGAGTTCCCTAAAAGTGACGTCACAGGTGGATAGGGTCGTAAAGAGTGCCTTTGGTACATTGGCCTTTATAAATCGGAGTATCGAGTATAAAAGTTGGAGTGTTACGGTAAGGTTATATAAGGCATTGGTGAGGCCGAATTTGGAGTATTGTGTACAGTTTTGGTCACCTAGTTACAGGAAGGATGTAAATAAGATTGAAAGAGTGCAGAGAAGGTTCACAAGGATGTTGCCGGGAGTTGAGAAGCTGAGTTACAGAGAGAGATTGAATAGGTTGAGACTTTATTCCCTGGAGCGTAGAAGATTGAGGGGAGATTTGATAGAGGTGTATAAGATTTTGATGGGTATAGATAGAGTGAATGCAAGCAGGTTTTTTCCGCTGAGGCTAGGGGAGAAAAAAACCAGAGGGCATGGGTTAAGGGTGAAAGGAGAAAAGTTTAAAGGGAATATTAGGGGGGGCTTCTTCACGCAGAGAGTGGTGGGAGTGTGGAATGAGCTGCCGGATAAAGTGGTAAATGCGGGGTCACTTTTAACATTTGAGAAAAACTTGGACGGGTTCATGGGTGAGAGGGGTGTGGAGGGATATGGTCCAAGTGCGGGTCAGTGGGACTAGGCATAAAATGGTTCGGCACAGACAAGAAGGGCCAAAAGGCCTGTTTCTGAGCTGTAATTTTCTATGGTTCTATGGAATTAAAGTCTAATGATCACCATTACACTATTGTTGATTGTTGTTAAAAAACCCATCTGGTTCACTAATGTCCTTTAGGGAAGGAAATCTGCCATCCTTACCTGGTCTGGACTACATGTGGTTCCAGAACCACAGCAATCTGACTCTTAAATGCGCTCTGAAATAGTTACTCCATTTACGGGCAATTAGGGATGGGCAAAATGGAATGGGATGAGGTGGACTTCAGGAAGAGGAATGGGGGAGGGGGGGGAACCTCTGAGACAAAGAGTAGGGGAGAGGTGACTGGGGGAAAAGTTAAAGAGGTGGCTCCAGAATATTGAGTTGGGCAGGTGATGGGAGTCTGGAACACAGAGTAGAGAAAGGGGGGCGCCCAGGAAAAGAAGTGGAAGAGGGGTGGCTGCTGTACAGGAGCTGGGGGGTTCGGCAGCTCCAGGGATAGCGCCGGGGAAGGGACTCAGGGACATTTTGTTTTATTCGTTCATGGGATGTGGGCATCGCTGGCTGGGCTGATACTTAAGTATTCACATGTAGGCCAGACCAGGTAAGGACGGCAGATTTCCTTCCCATAAGGACATTAGTGAACCTGATGGTTTTCACAGCAATCAACAATGGTCGTCAGTAGATTTTTAATTCCAGATGCTTTTTATCGAATTTAAATTTCACCATCTAGCCCAGTGACAATGCCACCGCCTCCGCTACACAGAGTAGGGCCGGGGAAGGGGAGTGGGGGGGGGGGGGGAGCCTCCAGGAGAAGTGGGAGGAGTAAAAGGAATGGTGAGGGGGGCAATTCTATTACAAGGAGTTGGGGAAGGAACACCTCTTGTGACAGTGAGGGGGCCAGAGGGGAGAATCATAGAATCATACAGTGCAGAAGAGGCCCTTCAGCCCATCGAGTCTGCATTGACAGGTGAGAAACATGGAGCATGGGGATGGCGGGTAGTTCAGGGACAGGAAAAGTTGTGGCAGGAAAGACTTGCCTCCTGGAGCTGGAGCACCAGTGTGTGGACAGGCAGAGTGACTGCTGCACAGTCTGGGGGGGTGGGAGGGACAATAACAACTACCTCTAATTACATCAGAAATAGAAGTTACAGTATTTCATTCAGCTCCTTGAGTTTGCTCTGCTATTCAGCCAGATGGTGGTTAAACTTTTACCTTATTACCACTTTGCCACATGATTGGGTATCCATTAATTCCCTTAGTGCCCAAAATTCATTGATCTTAGTCCTGAGTGAGCACCTCTGGATCTCCGGAATAGGAATTTGAAAGGTTAACAATCCTCTGAGTGAAGACATTTATCCTGATCTCAGTGCTAAATGGCTGACCACTGCTAATCTTGATCTATGTTTGTGACCTTAATCATTGGTGTACAAGGCACTGAAGCAGTATATGTCCAAATGCAGCAAGACCTGGACAATATCCAGGCTTGGGCTGACAAGTGGCGAGTAATATTCGTGCTGCATGAGTGCCAGGCAATGACCATCTCCAAGAATAGAGGATCTAACCATCACCCTTTGACATTCAGTGACATAACCATCACTGAAAACGCCACCATCAACATTCTGGAGATTACCATTGACCAAAAACTGAATTGGACCAGAGAGGTTTACAGCATGGAAACAGGCCCTTCGGCCCAGCTTGTCCATGCTGCCCTGTATTTACGATTAAGGTTGTCCCAATTGCCCGCATTTGGCCCATATCACTCTATACCCATCTTATCCATGTAACTGTCTAAATGCTTTTTAAAAGTCAAAATTGTACCCGCCTCTACTACTACCTCTGGCAGCTCGTTCCGGACACTCACCACCCTCTCAGTGAAAAAATTGCCCCTCTGGACCCTTTTGCATCTCTTTCTTCTTACTTTAAACCTATGCTGTCTAGTTTTAGACTCACCTACCTTTGGGAAAAGATGTTGACTATCTAACTTATCTATGCCCCTTGTTATTTTAAAGACCTCTATAAGATCACCCCTCAGCCTTCTACGCTCCAGGAAAAAAAGTCCCAGTCTATCCAACCTCTCCTTATAACCCAAACCATCAAGTCCCGGTAGCATCCTAGTAAATCTTTTCTGCGCTCTTTCTAATTTAATGATATCCTTTCTAGTTTAATGATATCCTTTCCATAATAGGGTGACCTGAACTGTACACAGTATTCCAAGTGTGGCCTTACCAATGTCTTGCACAACTTCAACAAGACTCCTGTTTTCAATGTTCTGACCAATGAAACCAAGCATGCTGAATGCCTTCTTCACCACTCTGTCCACCTGTGACTCCACTTTCAAGGAGCTATGAACCTGTATCCCTAGATTTCTTTGTTCTATAACTCTCCCCAATGCCCTACCATTATCTGAGTAGGTCCTTCTCCGATTCGATCTACCAAAATACATCACCTCACATTTATCTAAATTAAACTCCATCTGCCATTCGTCAGCCCACTGGCCCAATTGATCAAGATCCCGTTGCAATCCTAGATAACCTTCTTCACTGTCCACTATGCCACCAATCTTGGTGTCATCTGCAAACTTACTAACTATGCCTCCTAAATTCTCATCCAAATCATTAATATAAATAACAAATAACAGTGGACCCAGCACCGATCCCTGAGGCACACCGCTGGTCACAGGCCTCCAACTTGAAAAACCACTCTCTGTCTTCTGTTGTAAATACCATGGCTACAGGAGTGAGCCAGAAGCTAAGAATCCTGCGACAAATAACTCACCTCCTGACTCCCCAAAGCCTGCCCACCACCTACAAGATACAAATCAGGCGTGTGATGGAATACACTCCAATTGCCTGGATGAGTGCAGATCAAACTTGACACCTTCCAAACAAAGCACCCTGTTTGATTGGCACCTCATTCACAAACATTCCCTCTACCCCCGATGCACAGTGGCAATAATGTTCACCATCTGTAAAATGCACCTTAGGAACTCACCAAGCATCTCATATAGCACCTTCCAAATCAATGACCATGACCATCTAGAAGGACAAGGACAGCAGACTGGAAGCTCCCCTCCAAGCCACCCACCATCCTGATTTGGAAATACATCACTGTTCCTTCACTGAAGCTGGGTCAAAATCCTGGAACTCCCTCCCTAACAGCACTGTGGGTGTATCTACGTCAGATGGACTGCAACAGTTCAAGAAAGCAGCTCATTATCATCTGAAGGGCAACTAAGGATGGGCAATAAATGCTGGTCTAGCCAGCAACACACAGGTCCCAAGAATGAATTTTAAAAATTCAAAATTTGTTGCTGACACAAAACTTGGGAACTGTTGGGAGCATTATGGTAAAGTTAAAGAGGACATAAACAGGTTTCTGGAATGGGTGGACATGTGGCAGATGACACTGCTGTCTCCAGAGTTAGCGATGTTGATTCTGTGCTGTGTCTGTGTTTAAGAGCTCTTGCAGCCCTCACTAACTTGTGAATCTTTGCCTTAATTCCAGGTGACAGTCCGCAACACTTTGGCCGCACTACCATTGCAAATGTCCCCGCTGAGTGAGTGAATACTGGCTGGTGGTGGGACACTGATGGACTCTCTTCCAATTTCTCCATCCTTCCCCACAGTGGCATCAGCCCCCCCCCCCCCCCTCCCCCGACTTAGTCCTGCACCCCCTCTGCTCTGTCTAACTCCTCCTCTGCTTCATCCTCCGCCCACTCCTTCATTTCCCTCCCCAAACCCTGCACTCTAGTTCTTCATCTCTTCATGCTCTCATTTCTCTTGTTTTCCAGTGATCGACTGCTCTGGCTACATAGTATATTTGCACTTCTTTACTTCATAGTTACTGTGATCTGCATGGGTCATCACTCTCTGCAGCTGGATTACAAAGACAATGAAAAGGTGAGTCCAAAGGTGTGCAGGTTAGGTGGATTGGCCATGCTGAATTACCCCTTTGTGTCCCAACATATGTTGGTTAAGGCGATTAGACATGGTAAATGCGTGGGGTTACCGGGATAGGGTGGGTGGTGGGTCTGCGTAAGATGCTCTGCTGGAGAGTCGGTGCAGACTAGATGGGCCAAACGGCCTCCATCTTCCCTGTATGGATTCTATGGCTAAAGCAACTGAAAAGATTGTTCTATTGGAGGGACGGCGATTACAGAGTGAAGCATGAGCAACAGTGCCTGATATTGCCACCTGAAAACTTCTAGGAGCCTGACAATGCTGCAACTGGTTACCCTAGCAACAAGCCCCTCGAAACTTTGATGTATATCAGAGATTCCAGAACCATATCCCAATCTTTCCCCTCCTTACAGAAATTCATCCAGTTGTTCCCCTGCCTTGCAATAATCGATTTTGCAATCCTATTTACGTTAAAATGTTACCTATAAGACCATAAGACATAGGAGCGGAAGTAAGGCCATTCGGCCCATCGAGTCCACTCCACCATTCAATCATGGTTGATTTCAACTCCATTTACCCGCTCTCTCCCCATAGCCCTTAATTCCTCGAGAAATCAAGAATTTATCAATTTCTGTCTTGAAGACGCTCAACGTCTCGGCCTCCACAGCCCTCTGTGGCAATGAATTCCACAGACCCACCACTTTCTGGCTGAAGAAATTTCTCCTCATCTCTGTTCTAAAGTGACTCCCTTTTATTCTAAGGCTGTGCCCCCGCGTCCCAGTCTCCCCTGCTAATGGAAACAACTTCCCTACGTCCATCCTATCTAAGCCGTTCATTATCTTGTAAGTTTCTATTAGATCTCCCCTCAACCTCCTAAACTCCAATGAATATAATCCCACGATCCTCAGACGTTCATCGTATGTCAGGCCTACCATTCCTGGGATCATCCGTGTGAATCTCCGCTGGACCCGCTCCAGTGCCAGTATGTCCTTCCTGAGGTGTGGGGCACAAAATTGCTCACAGTACTCCAAATGGGGCCTAACCAGTGCTTTATAAAGCCTCAGAAGTACATCCCTGCTTTTGTATTCCAAGCCTCTTGAGATAAATGACAACATTACATTTGCTTTCTTAATTACGGACTCAACCTGCAAGTTTACCTTTAGAGAATCCTGGACTAGGACTCCCAAGTCCCTTTGCACTTTAGCATTATGAATTTTGTCACCGTTTAGAAAATAGTCCATGCCTCTATTCTTTTTTCCAAAGTGCAAGACCTCGCACTTGCCCACGTTGAATTTCATCAACCACTTCTTGGACCACTCTCCTAAACTGTCTAAATCTTTCTGCAGCCTCCCCACCTCCTCAATACTACCTGCCCCTCCACCTATCTTTGTATCATCGGCAAACTTGGCCAGAATGCCCCAGTCCCGTCATCTAGATCGTAAAAACCTAATTTTTCCATTTTCTTTTCAAATCTTTAGCACGGTGGCACAGTGGTTAGCACTGCTGCCTCACAGTGCCAAAGACCTGGGTTCAATTCCCGGCTTGGGTCACTGTCTGCAGAGTCTGCACGTTCTCCCTGTGTATGCATGGGTTTCCTCTGGTTTCCTCAAAGATATGCGGGTTAGGTGGATTGACCATGTTAAATTCTCCCTCAGTGTACCCGAACAGGCGCCAGAGTGTGGCGATTAGGGGAATTTCACAGTAACTTTATTGCAGTGTTAATGTAAACCTACTTGTGATACTAATAAATAAACTTAACTTTAAACTTTCCTTTGAACATCTGCCTGATGGCAGGTTGGCTGGACTCAAGTTTCCATGGTCATGAAAATCTTCAAAATTCCCCAGGTAGCTATCAGACCATCGCAAAACCCAGCTGTGTTGTAACATTTAGAAAGGAAACCCATTGTCCTTACCCAGTCTGAATTTACATCAGTCACACATTATCTGGTTTCACTCTAACTGTGGTCTGAAGTGGCCGAGTAAAGCCCTCAGTTGATCAAACTGCTGCGGCTGGGGCGGCACGGTGGCGCAGTGGTTAGCATTGCTGCCTCACAGCGCCAGGGACCCGGGGCAGCACGGTGGCGCAGTGGTTAGCATTGCTGCCTCACAGCGCCAGGGACCCGGGGCAGCATGGTGGCCGCAGTGGTTAGCATTGCTGCCTCACAGCGCCAGGGAACCAGGTTCAATTCTAGGCTGGGGTGACTCCATGTGTGGAGTTTGCACATTCTCCCTGTGTCTGCTTGGGTTTCCTCCCACACTCCAAAGATTGCAGGTTAGGTTGATTGGCCATGGTAAATTGTCCATTAATGTCAGGGGATTAGCTAGGGTAAATACATGGGGCTACGGGGCTAGGGCCTGGGTGGGATGGTTGTCAGTGGAGGCTCGATGGGCAAAATGGCCTCCTTCTGCACTGTAGGGATTTTATGATTCTATGAAAGAATAGCATGTGGATTTCCAGCGGTTCAATAAAGCAGCTGAATATCACCTTGTTAAAGGTGACCAATAAATAGCAGCCTTGCCGGTGATGCCCACATCCTGACAATGAACGTGAGAGAGTTGAGGGTCTCTGGAGAATTTCCAAGGTGCAATGATCTATCTTTATAACTTCACCCTCCTGGGGCAGAAATAAGTCTGATCTCTCTGCTCTGTACTCCTTCCAATAATTCATGGAATTAAAGAATTGTGCCAGGGCCAGCTCATTCTAAAAACTATCCAATTAGTCTCATTCCCTACAAATCATTGCCCTTCATATTTATCCAATCTCCTTTTGAATCTTACAATTGAATCTGTTTTCACCATCTTTGCAAGTTGCACATTCCAGATCACAACAACTTGCTGTGCGAATAAAAGTTTCCACATGTCACTGCTGGTATTTCACCAGTTACCTCCAGTCACTTATCCTTTTGCCTCTGGAAACAATTTATTTATTCACTTTGTCAGATCCTTCATTGTTTTGAACATCTACAGGAACAGTGCCAGAAGACTGGAGGATAGCAAATGTTGTCCCCTTGTTCAAGAAGGGGAGTAGAGACAACCCTGGTAATTATAGACCGGTGAGCCTTACTTCTGTTGTGGGCAAAGTTTTGGAAAGGATTATAAGAGATAGGATTTATAAGCATCTATAAAGGAATAATTTGATTAAGGATAGTCAACATGGTTTTGTGAAGGGTAGGTCGTGCCTCACAAACCTTATTGAGTTCTTTGAAAAGGTGACCAAAGAGGTGGGTGAGGGTAAAGCCGTTGATGTGGTGTATATGAATTTCAGTAAAGCGTTTGATAAGGTTCCCCACGGTAAGCTATTGCAGAAAATACGGACGCATGGGATTGAGGGTGATTTAGTGGTTTGGATCAGGAATTGGCTAGCTGTAAGAAGACAGAGGGTGGTGGTTGATGGGAAATGTTCATCCTGGAGTTCAGTTACTAGTGGTGTACCGCAAGGATCTGTTTTAGGGCCACTGCTGTTTGTCATTTTTATAAATGACCTGGGTGAGGGTGTAGAAGGTTGGCTTAGTAAATTTGCGGATGACACTAAAGTCGTTGGAGTTGTGGACAGTACGGAAGGATGTTGCAGGTTACAGAGGGACATAGATAAGTTGCAGAGCTGGGCTGAGAGGTGGCAAATGGAGTTTAACGCGGAAAAGTGTGAGGTGATTCACTTTGCAAGGAGTAACAGGATTACAGAGTACTGGGCTAATGGTAAGATACTTGGTAGTGTGGATGAGCAGAGAGACCTGGGTGTCCATGTGCATAGATCCCTGAAAGTTGGCACCCAGGTTGATAGGGTTGTTAAGAAGGCGTATGGTGTGTTAGCTTTTATTGGTAGAGGGATTGAGTTTCGGAGCCAGGAGGTCATGTTGCAGCTGTTTGTGATTGATATAAACGATCTGGAAGAAGGTGTAACTGGGGTGATCAGTAAGTTTGCGGACGACACAAAATTGGCAGGACTTGCAGATAGTGATGAGCATTGTCAGAAGCTGCAGAAGGATATAGATAGGCTGGAAATTTGGGCAAAGAAATGGCAGATGGAGTTCAATCCTGATAAATGCGAAGTGATGCATTTTGGTAGAAATAATGTAGGGAGGAGCTATACGATTAATGGCAGAACCATAAAGGGTTTAGATATGCTGAGGGACCTGGGTGTGCAAGTCCACAGATCCTTGAAAGTGACGTCACAGGTGGAGAAGGTGGTGAAGAAGGCATATGGCATGCTTGCCTTTATAGGATGGGGCATAGAGTATAAAAGTTGGGGTCTGATGTTGCAGATGTATAGAACGTTGGTTCGGCCGCATTTGGAATACGGCGTCCAGTTCTGGTCGAATGCCCGTGATATTCTGATATTCTCTGATATTCGGGTAAGCGTTCTCCAAGGCGGCCTTCGCGACAAACGACGGCGCAGAGTCGCTGAGCAGAAACTGATAGCCAAGTTCCGCACACACGAGGACGGCCTCAACCGGGATCTTGGGTTCATGTCACACTATTTGTAACCCCCCCAGAGTTTCACTGGCTGTCTTGTCTGGAGACAATACACATCTTTTTAGCCTGTCTTGATGCTCTCTCCACTCACGTTGTTTTGTTTCTTAAAGACTTGATTAGTTGTAAGTATTCGCATTCCAACCATTATTCATGTAAATTGAGTTTGTGTCTTTATATGCTCTGTTTGTGAACAGAATTCCCACTCACCTGAAGAAGGGGCTTGGAGCTCCGAAAGCTTGTGTGGCTTTTGCTACCAAATAAACCTGTTGGACTTTAACCTGGTGTTGTTAAACTTCTTACTGTGTTTACCCCAGTCCAACGCCGGCAGCTCCACATATAGAGGAGGTCCCAGAGGATTGGAGAATAGCCAATGTTGTTCCTTTGTTTAAGAAGGATAGCAAGAATAATCCAGGTAATTACAGGCCGGTGAGCCTTACATCAAAGAAAAAAGAAAGGGTAGGGGGTTTTAGTTCAGTCGGGCAGCATGGTCGATGCAGGCTTGGAGGGCCGAAAGGCCTGTTCCTGTGCTGTAATTTTCTTTGTACTTTGTTTGAATGGAGGGCTGTGACAAGTGACATTCCTCAGGAATCAGTGCTGGGACCTTTGCTGTTTGTAATATATATAAATGATTTGGAGGAAAATGTACTAGTTTGATTAGTAAGTTTGCGGATGACACAAAGGTTAGTGGATTTGCGGATAGCGATGAGGACCATCAGAGGATACAGCAGGACATAGATCAGTTGGAGACTTGGGCGGAGAGATGGCAGATTAATCCAGACAAATGTGAGGTAATGCATTTTGGAAGGTCTAATACAGATAGGAAATATACAGTAAATGGCAGAACCCTTAAGAGTATTGATAGAACATAGAACAGTAGAACATAGAACAGTACAGCACAGAACAGGCCCTTCGGCCCACGATGTTGTGCCGAGCTTTATCTGAAACCAAGATCAAGCTATCCCACTCCCTATCATCCTGGTGTGCTCCATGTGCCTATCCAATAACCGCTTAAATGTTCCTAAAGTGTCTGACTCCACTATCACTGCAGGCAGTCCATTCCACACCCCAACCACTCTCTGTGTAAAGAACCTACCTCTGATATCCTTCCTGTATCTCCCACCACGAACCCTATAGTTATGCCCCCTTGTAATAGCTCCATCCACCCGAGGAAATAGTATTTGAACGTTCACTCTATCTATCCCCTTCATCATTTTATAAACCTCTATTAAGTCTCCCCTCAGCCTCCTCCGCTCCAGAGAGAACAGCCCTAGCTCCCTCAACCTTTCCTCATAAGACCTACCCTCCAAACCAGGCAGCATCCTGGTAAATCTCCTCTGCACTCTTTCCAGCGCTTCCACATCCTTCCTATAGTGAGGTGACCAGAACTGCACACAATACTCCAAATGTGGTCTCACCAAGGTCCTGTACAGTTGCAACATAACCCCACGGCTCTTAAACTCCAACCCCCTGTTAATAAAAGCTAACACACTATAGGCCTTCTTCACACCTCTATCCACTTGACTGGCAACCTTTAGAGATCTGTGGATATGAACCCCAAGATCTCTCTGTTCCTCCACAGTCTTCAAAACCCTACCTTTGACCCTGTAATCCACATTTAAATTAGTCCTACCAAAATGAATCACCTCACAAAGGGATCTGGGTGTACAGATCACTGAAAGTGGCAACGCAGATGGAGAAGATAGTCAAGAAGGCATACGGCATGCTTGCCTTCATCGGCCGGGGCATTGAGTTTAAAAATTGGCAAGTCATGTTGCAGTTTTATAAAATCTTAGTTAGGCTGCACTTGGAATATAGTGTTCAATTCTGGTTGCCACACTACCAGAAGGATGTGGAGGCTTTGGAGAGGGTACAGAACAAAGTTACCAGAATATTGCCTGGTATGGAGGGCATTAGCTATGAGGAGAGGTTGGAGAAAATTGGTTTGTTCTCACTGGAATGAAGGAGGTTGAGGGGCGACCTGTTAGAAGTCTACAAGATTATGAGGAGCATGGACAGAGTGGATAGTCAGAAGCTTTTTCCCAGGGTGGAAGAGTCAATTACTAGGGAGCACAGGTTTAAGGTGCGAGGGGCAAGGTTTACAGGAGATGTACGAGGCAGATTTTTTACACAGAGAGTGGTGGGTCCCTGGAACTCGTTGCCGGGGGAGGTAGTAGAAGCAGATACCATAGTGATTTATAAGGGACGTCTTGACAAATACATGAACAGGATGGGAATAGAGGGATATGGTCCCCGGAAGAGTAGGAGGTTTTAGTTCAGTCGGACAGCAAGGTCAGTGCAGGCTTGGAGGGTCGAAGGGCCTTTTCCTGTGCTGTAATTTTCTTTGTACTTTGTTCCACACGACAGTGACTCAAGCCGGGAATTGAACCTGGGTCTCTGGCGCTGTGGGGCAGCAGTGCTAACCACTGTGCCACCGTGCCGTTCACTTCACACTTCTGTGTTTTAAATTTCATCTTCCATGTGTCTGCTCATTTCAACATTCTGTCTATTTCCTCCTTAAGTCTTATTATTCCCATTGTTTGCTACATTTCCAAGTTTTGGGCAATATTCAAACTTTGAAATGGTATTTCATAAATCTAAATCCAGGTCATTAATATATATTCAAAATAGTAGTGGTCTCAGTACTGGGAGATACCACAATGCCCTTCCTTTCAAACTTGGGTCTGAGGGTCCCTGGGGTGTTGGGTGTTAAGTGTGATTGGTGCAGGCTTTGTGAAATGGGTGTCCCCATGGTACATCTGGCAAGTTTCCTGTATTCTAACTGTGGCCTTTCCCTTCTGTAGGTCGCAAGAACACTGATGATCTCACAGATCCCAAGGGAAATCACAGACACAAATCTCATTATCAAGCATTTCCAGTGAGTAATGGGACTTCCAATGGGTCAGGAGCAAGAGGCTGGGCTGAACAGAGGCTGCTGAGAGCGGAGGGTAGGGTTAGAGGTAAAAGGGATTGGGTGACAGGTGAAGTATTACTGGAGAGAGTGGGTGGGATCAGGATGGGAGGGTGAGGGAGGAGTGAAGATGAACGTTACTGGAGAGGAGAGCTTGACTGTGGTGAAGGGTAGGAGTTATGTGAGTGCAGCATGTGTATTTAAATTTCTCTGAGTGTGTTCATTCTTGTTGGAACTTCCATCTCTCTCTCTCTAGAACATAGAACATTACAGTGCAGTACAGGCCCTTCGGCCCTCAATGTTGCGCCAACCAGTGAAACCCATCTAAAGCCCCTCTATTCTACACTATTCCAATATCATCCATATGTTTATCCAATAACCATTTGAATGCTCTTAATGTTGACGAGTCCACTACTGCTGCAGGCAGGGCATTCCACGCCCTTCCTACTCTCTGAGTAAAGAACCTACCTCTAACATCTGTCCTATATCTATCACCCCTCAATTTAAAGCTATGTCCCCTCGTGTTTGCCATCACCATCCGAGGAAAAAGGCTCTCACCATCCACTCTATCTAATCCTCAGATCATCTTGTATGCTTCTATTAAGTCACCTCTTAACCTTTTTCTCTCGAACGAAAACAACCTCAAGTCCCTCAGCCTTTCCTCATACGATCTTCCCACCATACCAAGCAACATCCTGGTAAATTTCCTCTGCACCCTTTCCAATGCTTCCACATCTTTCCTATAATACGGCGACCAGAACTGTACGCAATACTCCAAGTGTGGCCGCACCAGAGTTTTGTACAGTTGCAGCATGACCTCCTGGCTCCGAAACTCAATCCCTCTACCAAGAAAAGCTAACACACCGTACGCCTTCTTAACAACCCTATCAACCTGGGTGCCAACTTTCAGGGATCTATGCACATGGACACCCAGATCCCTCTGTTCACCCACACTACCAAGTATCTTACCATTAGCCCAGTACTCTGTATTCCTGTTACTCCTTCCAAAGTGAATCACCTCACACTTTTCCGCGTTAAACTCCATTTGCCACCTCTCAGCCCAGCTCTGCAGCTTATCTATGTTCCTCTGTAACCTGCCACTTCCCTCCGCACTGTCTACAACTCCACTGACTTTAGTGTCATCCGCAAATTTACTAATCCATCCTTCTACGCCGTCATCCAGGTCATTAATAAAAATGACAAACAGCAGCGGCCCCAAAACAGATCCTTGCGGTACACCACTAGTAACTGGACTCCAGGATGAATATTTCCCATCAAACACCACCCTCTGTTTTCTTACAGCTAGCCAATTCCTGATCCAAACCACTAAATCACCCTCAATCCCATGTGTCCATATTTTCTGCAAAAGCTTACCATGGGGAACCTTATCAAACGCTTTGCTGAAATCCCTATACACCACATCAACCGCTTTACCCTCATCCACCTCTTTGGTCACCTTCTCAAAGAACTCAATAAGGTTTGTGAGGCACGACCTATCCTTCACAAAACCGTGCTGACTATCCCTAATCAAATTATTCCTTTCTAGGTGATTATAAATCCTATCTCTTATAATCCTTTCCACTGACTTTGACTTTGACAAATCCTCTGACTTTGTGTCTCTCTTGCTAAGTGTGAGTGTGTGTGTGCGTGTGTGTGCGTGCTTGGGTCTCTGATGTTATGTAAAGTCGCGTGACTTTGTAACTGAGACGAGTATCTGTCCAGGTACACATGTTCTGTTTCTCCTGTTTCTGTGGGCTGCACAAGTTATTAGTGAGAAGATGCTGAAATATTGAAGAGTGCAGCGAAGGGTTGGCTGTTTCTGATTGAGGGTTTCCCTTGTTTCAGTGAGGCCTACCCCAGCTGTACGGTGACAGATGTGCAGTTCTGTTTTGATGTCCGGGCACTGATGAAGTTGGACTCTGAAAGGTACCAAATTATGTATACAAAGAAAATTACAGCACAGAAACACGCCCTTCGGCCCTCCAAGCCTGCACCGACCATGCTGCCTGACTGAACTAAACCCCCCTACACTTCGGGGGACCATATTCCTCTATTCCCATGCTGTTCATGTATTTGTCCAGATGCCCTTTAAAAGTCATTATTGTATCTGCTTCCACTACCTGCCCCGGCAGTGAGTTCCAGGCACCCACCACCCTCTGTGTAAAAACACTTGCCTTGTACATCTCCTTTAAAACTTGCCCCTTGCACCTTAAACCTGTGCCACCCTGGGAAAAAGCTTCTGACTATCCACTCTGTCCATGCCCCTCATCATCTTGTAGACTTCTATCAGGTCACCCTCAACCTCTGTCGTTCCAGTATGCAGGAAGTTGGGGAAAAAAAACAAAACCACATCCAGCTCACCACGAAATCCAAAGCAGCTTGGTAGTACAGAACTTGCAGAGCGTTGCTGAATAAAGAAACATGCTGTCTTGCTCTCCTCAACAGAATCATAGAATCCTACAGTGCAGAAGAAGGCCATTCAGCCCTTCGAGTCTGCACTGACTACAATCCCATCCAGGCCCTATCCCCATAACCCAGAATATTTATCCTGCTAGTCCCCCTGACATGAAGGGGCAACTTAACATGGCCAATCCACCTAACCCGCACGTCTTTGGACTGTGGGAGGAAACCGGAACACCCGGAGGAAACCCACGCAGACACAGGGAGAATGTGCAAAGTCCACACAAACAGTGACCCAAGCCGGGAATCGAACCCGGGTCCCTGGCGCTGTGAGGCAGCATTGCTATCCATTGTGCCACCGTGCTGCCGGGAATTGAACCCGGGTCCCTGGCGCTGTGAGATAGCAGTGCTAACCACTGTGCCACCGTGCTGCCGGGAATTGAACCCGGGTCCCTGGCGCTGTGAGATAGCAGTGCTAACCACTGTACCACCGTGCTGCCGGGAATTGAACCCGGGTCCCTGGCGCTGTGAGATAGCAGTGCTAACCACTGTACCACCGTGCTGCCGGGAATCGAACCCGGGTCCCTGGCGCTGTGAGGTAGCAGTGCTAACCACTGTGCCACCGTGCTGCTGGGAATTGAACCCGGGTCCCTGGCGCTGTGAGGCAGCATTGCTATCCATTGTGCCACTGTGCTGCCGGGAATTGAACCCGGGTCCCTGGCGCTGTGAGATAGCAGTGCTAACCACTGTACCACCGTGCTGCCGGGAATTGAACCCGGGTCCCTGGCGCTGTGAGGTAGCAGTGCTAACCACTGTGCCACCGTGCTGCCGGGAATTGAACCCGGGTCCCTGGCGCTGTGAGATAGCAGTGCTAGCCACTGTACCACCGTGCTGCCGGGAATTGAACCCGGGTCCCTGGCGCTGTGAGATAGCAGTGCTAGCCACTGTGCCACCGTGCTGCTGGGAATCGAACCCGGGTCCCTGGCGCTGTGAGGTAGCAGTGCTAGCCACTGTGCCACCGTGCTGCCGGGAATTGAACCCGGGTCCCTGGCGCTGTGAGATAGCAGTGCTAGCCACTGTGCCACCGTGCTGCCGGGAATTGAACCCGGGTCCCTGGCGCTGTGAGGTAGCAGTGCTAATCACTGTGCCACCGTGCTGCCGGGAATTGAACCCGGGTCCCTGGCGCTGTGAGGTAGCAGTGCTAATCACTGTGCCACCGTGCTGCCGGGATTGAACCCGGGTCCCTGGCGCTGTGAGGTAGCAGTGCTAACCACTGTGCCACCGTGCTGCCGGGAATTGAACCTGGGTCCCTGGCGCTGTGAGGCAGCAGTGCTAGCCACTGTGCCACCGAGCTGCCGGGAATTGAACCCGGGTCCCTGGCGCTGTGAGGTAGCAGTGCTAGCCACTGTGGCACCGTGCTGCCGGGAATTGAACCCAGGTCCCTGGCGCTGTGAGGTAGCAGTGCTAGCCACTGTGGCACCGTGCTGCCCCGGGTCCCTGGCGCTGTGAGGTAGCTGTGCTAACCACTGTGCCACCGTGCTGCCGGGAATTGAACCCAGGTCCCTGGCACTGTGAGGTAGCAGTGCTAGCCACTGTGGCACCGTGCTGCCCCGGGTCCCTGGCGCTGTGAGGTAGCAGTGCTAGCCACTGTGCCATCCCTAAAGAATACCAAATCTCAAAGGGAGCAACAATTTATTCAGCATGTGAAGACGAAGAACAGTACAGCATAAGAACAGGCCTTTAGGCCCACGATATTATGCTGAACATGATGCCAAATTAAACTAATTCCTTCTGGCTGCCCTTGGTCCATGTCCCTCAATCCCTTGCATTTCCAAGTGCTTATTTAAAAGCCCTTTAAACACACCTATCATATCCGACTGCACCACCACCCCTGGCAGCGCAGTCCAGACACCTAGCACACTGTGTAAAAAAATCCCCCCACATCTCCTTTGAAATTTCTCTCTCTTACCTTAAGTGCATGCCCTCTAGTATTAGACATTTCAACTCTGGGAAAAGGATTCTGACTGTCAGCCCTGTCTGTGCCTCTCATGATATTATAGATGTCTATCAGGTCTTCCCTCAGCCTCCTCTCATTGGTTGTCAAATCAGTTCTGGTCAAGGCATTGCCATGGGGGAAATGGCTGTCCCCCCAAGCATTTGTTCAGTTGGAAAAGCACAATTGCATCGACATGTTCTTTCTGTTTGCAAAGTACAGGGCCATGTGTGTGAATGCATGTAACTTCGAGCACCAGGACTGGGAGATGAATATCCAGGGGTATCAGGCGTTTAGGAAGAATAGACAGGAAGGAAAAGGTGGTGGGGTCGCGCTATTAATAAGAGATAATATCAGGGTAGTACTGAGGGATGACATAGGCTCTGAGGAACAAAACGTGGAATCATTATGGGTAGAGATGAGGAATAGTAGAGGGAGAAAGACACTAGTAGGTGTGGTATATAGGCCCCCGAATAATAATGTTGAGGTAGGGAGGGCTATAAACAAGCAGATAAGGGATGCGTGTAAAAACGGAACGGCAACAATCATGGGGGACTTCAACATGCACATTGACTGGCAGACTCAAGTCGGTAATGGTGGAATGGAGGAAGAGTTCTTAGAATGCTGTCGGGATAGTTTCCTTGAACAGCATGTTACGGAACCGACGAGGGAACGAGCTATTTTGGATCTGGTATTGTGTAACGAGGTAGGTAGAATTAAGGACCTTATTGTGAAGGACCCTCTTGGGTCTAGTGACCACAATATGGTCGAATTTCTGATTCAGATGGAAGAGGAGAAAGTTTGGTCTCAAACCAGTGTCCTCTGTTTGAACAGAGGGAAATATGATAGGATGAGGGATGAATTGGCTAAGGTAGACTGGGAGAGCAGGCTGGCAGGTAGGATAGCTGAGGAACAGTGGAGGATTTTTAAGGAGATCCTTTTCAGTTCTCAGCAAAAATATATTCCAGCAAAAAACAAGGATTGTAAGAAAAGGGAGAACCAGCTGTGGATAACGAAGGAAATAAAGGAGAGTATTAAAATAAAAACAGCTGCGTACAGAGTGGCCAAAAATAGTGGAGAAACAAGTGATTGGGAAAAATTTAAGAAACAACAAAGAGAGACTAAGAAAGCGATAAAGAAAGGAAGGATAGACTATGAAGCTAGGCTAGCAATTAATATAAAAAATGATAGTAAAAGTTTTTATAAATATATAAAAAGGAACAGAGTGGCTAGAGTGAATGTTGGACCCTTGGAGGACGAGAGGGGGGAGTTAATAGTGGGAAATGAGGATATGGCTGAGTCTTTAAATAAGTTTTTTGTGTCGGTCTTCACGGTGGAGGACACAAATAGTTTGCCAAATATTAACGATAGAGGGTTGGCAGCAGGAGAAATACTTAATACGATTAATGTTACCAGAGAGGCAGTGCTGGGTAGACTAATGGGACTGAAGGTGGACAAGTCCCCGGGTCCGGATGGAATGCATCCCAGGGTATTGAAAGAAATGTCAGAGGTAATAGTGGATGCGTTAGTGATTATTTATCAAAACTCGTTGCATTCTGGGGTAGTGCCGGTTGATTGGAAAACGGCTAATGTTACGCCGCTGTTTAAAAAAGGAAGGAGACAAAAGGCGGGTAACTATAGGCCGGTCAGCTTAACGTCTGTAGTAGGGAAAATGCTGGAATCCATTATTAAGGAGGAGATAGCAGGGCATCTGGATAGAAATGGTTCGATCAATCAGACGCAGCATGGATTCATGAGGGGAAAGTCGTGCTTGACGAACATGTTGGATTTTTATGAAGATGTGACTAGGGCGGTTGATGGAGGAGAACCGGTGGATGCGGTGTTTTTGGATTTCCAAAAGGCGTTTGATAAGGTGCCCCATAAAAGGCTGCTGAAGAAGATTAGGGCACACGGAGTTGGGGGTAGTGTGTTAAAGTGGATTGGGGACTGGCTATCCGACAGGAAGCAAAGAGTCGGAATAAATGGGTGTTTTTCCGGTTGGAGGAAGGTAACTAGTGGCGTGCCGCAGGGATCGGTACTCGGGCCGCAACTGTTTACCATTTATATAGATGATCTGGAGGAGGGGACGGAGTGTAGGGTAACGAAGTTTGCAGACGACACAAAGATAAGTGGAAAAGTGAATCGTGTGGAGGACGGAGAAGATCTGCAGAGAGATTTGGACAGGCTGAGTGAGTGGGCGAGGATATGGCAAATGGAGTATAACGTTGAGAAATGCGAGGTTATACACTTTGGAGGAAATAATAACAAATGGGATTACTATCTCAATGGAAACAAATTAAAACATGCTACCGTGCAAAGGGACCTGGGGGTCCTTGTGCATGAGACGCAAAAGCCCAGTCTGCAGGTACAACAGGTGATCAAGAAGGCAAATGGGATGTTGGCCTATATTGCGAGGGGGATAGAATATAAAAGCAGGGATGTCTTGATGCACCTGTACAGGGCATTGGTGAGGCCGCAGCTGGAATACTGTGTGCAGTATTGGTCCCCTTATATGAGGAAGGATATATTGGCATTGGAGGGAGTGCAGAGAAGGTTCACCAGGTTGATACCGGAGATGAGGGGTTTGGATTATGAGGAGAGGCTGAGGAGATTGGGTTTGTACTCGTTGGAGTTTAGAAGGATGAGGGGGGATCTTATGGAGACTTATAAGATAATGCGGGGGCTGGATAGGGTGGAGGCGGAGAGATTCTTTCCACTTAGTAAGGAAGTTAAAACTAGAGGACACAGCCTCAAAATAAAGGGGGGTCGGTTTAAGACAGAGTTGAGGAGGAACTTCTTCTCCCAGAGGGTGGTGAATCTCTGGAATTCTCTGCCCACTGAGGTGGTGGAGGCTACCTCGCTGAATATGTTTAAAGCGCGGATGGATGGATTCCTGAGCGGTAAGGGAATTAAGGGTTATGGGGATCAGGCGGGTAAGTGGTACTGATCCACGTCAGATCAGCCATGATCTTATTGAATGGCGGGGCAGGCTCGAGGGGCTAGATGGCCTACTCCTGCTCCTATTTCTTATGTTCTTATGTTCTTATGTGAGTAAGCCACGCTGCCAGCCTAACTGATCATTTTCATTTGGCATCAGTGTAATGCTTAGCACAATCGGAATTGTTGAGTAAGCATTGTCCAACTGCGAAATCACATCTAACCTTGGGCACTATGTTGTGAGTTCTATGTTGTAAGTTCCCCAGTCCAACGCCGGCATCTCCACATCGTAAGTTCTGCAAGCAGGGACTGTTGAATCTGGTCAGTGCTTTTCCTCTTGCGAGCAGCCAGAAGGACTTTCTGTTTGATGCCATCCATTTATTGTTGGGAGGTATAGCCTACATACTTAACATAGAACATAGAAAAACTACAGCACAAACAGGCCCTTCAGCCCACAAGTTGCGCCGGTCGTGTCCCTACCTACCTAGGCTTATAAATAGACTTACCTATAACCCTCAATCCTATTAAGTCCCATGTACTCATCCAGAAGTCTCTTAAAAGACCCTATCGAGTTTGCCTCCACCACCACTGACGGCAGCCGATTCCACTCACCCACCACCCTCTGAGTGAAAAACTTACCCCTGACATCTCCTCTGACCTACTCCCCAGCACCTTAAACCTGTGTCCTCTCGTAGCAACCATTTCAGCCCTGGGAGAAAGCCTCTGAGAATCCACCCGCTCTATACCTCTCAACATCTTGTAAACCTCTATCAGGTCACCTCTCATCCTTCGTCTCTCCAAGGAGAAAAGACCGAGCTCCCTCAACCTATCCTCAGAAGGCATGCCACCCAATCCAGGCAACATCCTTGTAAATCTCCTCTGCACCCTTTCTATGGTTTCCACATCCTTTCTGTAATGAGGCGACCAGAACTGGGCACAGTACTCCAGGTGGGGTTTGACAAGGGTCTTATAAAGCTGCATCATTATCCCCCGACTCCTAAACTCAATCCCTCAATTGATGAAGGCCAGCACACCATACGCCTTCTTAACCACCTCCTCCACCTGCGGGGCCGATTTAAGAGTCCTATGGACCCGGACCCCAAGGTCCTTCTGATCCTCTACACTGCTAAGAGTCTTACCCCTGATATTATACTCCTTCATTCCATTTGACCTGCCAAAATGGACCACTACACATTTATCCGGGTTGAAGTAACATTACACAGGCACTGAGAGGTAGCTAAAGCTGCCACCTTCAGTCCTGAAAATGCCAAGTCTAGCTCCGCTTACCCAGGAAGGGGAAGATGTCTCAAATATTTGAACAATGGGTGAAACTAGCTGCTTGATGCAGCTGCTTTGTAATAGGGGCATGGATGATATTTTCCTCTAATAGGATGCAATATAAATTGTTGTTCCTTTTGAGATTTGGTATTCTTGCAATCCTGATGTGCAAGAGAAATCATTGACAGTGCATTCATTCAGCAATACTTAAATCCAGAGCAAAATACAGTGGATGCTGGGAATCTGAAGTAAAAACAGAAAATTCTGGAAATACTCAGCAGGCCCAGCTGTATCTATGGAGAGAATGGGCAGAATCTTCTTCTCAGTGCACAGAGTGCTGACTGAGGCGAGATAACCAGTGTCTGGCTCTCCAGCTGCACAGCCATCTTTTCTCTCCAGATGTTAATGCGCCTTCTTTGGGTTGCTAGGTCATTTATGCCGCACTTTAAACGATCTCTTAGCATTTCTGGTAATGGAATTCTGTTACTAGTTCCCCTGCAAATCAAGTAGTTGTATTTAACCTGTAGCGTTGCAAGATCATGGGAAGGTTTAGGATTGTAATGATTTGCCACCATTTCTACTAACTCATGGAAGGTCTTGGACTCTGGTGTTTCCGGATACGTCAGAGTTTTTATAATACTGAATGTTGCAGCGCCACACACAGTCAATAGAATGATTTTGCCGAGTATCTCCTTTTATTCCGTTAGCTCGAAAGAAGTACCTCAATCTCTCAGCAAACTTGATAGGTTCTTTTAAGAGATTTCTGGATGAATACATGGAACTTAATAGGATTGAGGGTTATAGGTAAGCCTATATATAAGCCTAGGTAGGTAGGGACATGACCGGCGCAACTTGTGGGCCGAACGGCCTGTTTGTGTTGTATTTTTTTCTATGTTCTATGTTATGGCCAGTCCTCAACACCCACGCCGTATGGCTCCAACTTCCCAAAAAATTGCATACCAAACAATAATACAGGCTTACCAGGACCTGACAAGCAGGTTACCAAAGCGTCCCTTTTACTTTGACGCTGTGAAGGAACCCGTGCTTTATTGCACAAAATGAAAATAAACAATAACCACAAGCCTGTGGTGAACAGGTCCTGTTGTGGGGTCTTTTCAGAGACTAGGTATCACCAAAAAACCTCAGGAAATAAAAGACTCACAAAGCCAGTGTCCCAGTTAAAGACGTATCTTTATTTGACCAATGATCAATGGGAGAGGCTAGCACTGGGCTGTACAAAGCCTTTCTAGAATCATTGTTAACAGTTGTCATAAACCTTATCCAATTACAAAGAACAAAGAAAATTACAGCACAGGAAACGGCCCTTCGGCCCTCCAAGCCTGCACTGACCATGCTGCCTGACTTAACTAAAACCCCTACCCTTCCGGGAACCATATCCTATTCATGTATTTGTCCAGACGCCCCTTAAAAGTCACCACCGTATCCGCGTCCACTACCTCCCCCGGCAACGAGTTCCAGGCACCCACTACTCTCTGTGTAAAAAATCTGCCTCGTACATCTCCTTTAAACCTTGCCCCTCGCACCTTGAACCTATGCCCCCTAGTAATTGACTCTTCCATCCTGGGAAAAAGCTTCTGACTATCCACTCTGTCCATGCCTCTCATAATCTTGTAGACTTCTATCAGGTCTCCCCTCAACCTCTGTCGCTCCAGTGAGAACAAACCAATTTTCTCCAACCTCTCCTCATAGCTAATGCCCTCCATACCAGGCAACATCCTGGTAAATCTTTTCTGTACTCCAAAGCCTCCACATCCTTCTGGTAGGGTGGCGACCAGAATTGAACACTATATTCCAAGTGCGGCCTAACTAAGGTTCTATAAAGCTGCAGCATGACTTGCCAATTTTTAAACTCAATGCCCTGGCCGATGAAGGCAAGCATGCAGTATGCCTTCTTGACTACCTTCTCCACCTGTGTTGTAGGTAAATAATACCTCTGAGACTAGTCGTGAGTCAAAGTACAGTGGTTTATTTTCACAAGATTGTGGGAGAAGTCCAATTCCTAACACGATCTCCAGACTTCTCGCCGAATATAGGTTAAGAGCAAATATTTATACATATATTTTCGCCCCTGGTCACGTCCGCATTTTCTCACGATTATTGCTGCCTTAGCGATTCCGTCCTTCGTGTAGTCCGTGTAATTGTGGCCATCTCAAGGCTATCTGTTTTGTCGCTTCTATGTGGACACCTGTGGCTTGTTTATCCAGCATACAAGATTATAAGTTTGCATAAACAAGTTAACCGAAATACAGGGGCCTATATAACAATTTATATTGGTAAGGATGAATGGTATATAATGAATATATATGAATATTATTATACGATCACAGAAGGCATACATGTAAGCTCCACCATGTTAAACAGTACATAATATAAAAGAACACAAAATGGATTCTAGCTGGGTTAGCCACATTCCTGAACACAATTAGCTACAACAGCAGGGACAACTGAACAAAGAACAAAGAACAATACAGCACAGGAACAGGCCCTTCGGCCCTCCAAGCCCGTGCCGCTCCCTGGTCTAAACTAGACCATTCTTTTGTATCCCTCCATTCCCACTCCGTTCATATGGCTATCTAGATAAGTCTTAAACATTCCCAGTGTGTCTGCCTCCACCATCTTGCCTGGCAGCGCATTCCAGGCCCCCACCACCCTGTGTAAAATATGTCCTTCTGATATCTGTGTTAAACCTCCCCCCCTTCACCTTGAACCTATGACCCATCGTGAACGTCACCACCGACCTGGGGAAAAGCTTCCCACCATTCACCCTATCTCTGCCTTTCATAATTTTATACACCTCTATTAAGTCTCCCCTCATCCTCCGTCTTTCCAGGGAGAACAACTCCAGTTTACCCAATCTCCCCTCATAACTAAGCCCCTCCATACCAGGCAACATCCTGGTAAACCTCCTCTGTACTCTCTCCAAAGTCTCCACGTCCTTCTGGTAGTGTGGCGACCAGAACTGGACGCAGTATTCCAAATGCGGCCGAACCAACGTTCTATACATCTGCAACATCAGACCCCAACTTTTATACTCTATGCCCCGTCCTATAAAGGCAAGCATGCCATATGCCTTCTTCACCACCTTCTCCACCTGTGACGTCACCTTCAAGGATCTGTGGACTTGCACACCCAGGTCCCTCTGCGTATCTACACCCTTTATGGTTCTGCCATTTATCGTATAGCTCCTCCCTACATTATTTCTACCAAAATGCATCACTTCGCATTTATCAGGATTGAACTCCATCTGCCATTTCTTTGCCCAAATTTCCAGCCTATCTATATCCTTCTGTAGCCTCTGACAATGCTCCTCACTATCTGCAAGTCCTGCCAATTTTGTGTCGTCCGCAAACTTACTGATCACCCCAGTTACACCTTCTTCCAGATCGTTTATAAACATCACAAACAGCAGAGGTCCCAATACAGAGCCCTGCGGAACACCACTAGTCACAGGCCTCCAGCCGGAAAAAAGACCCTTCCACTACCACCCTCTGTCTTCTGTGACCAAGCCAGTTCTCTACCCATCTAGCCACCTCCCCCTTTATCCCATGAGATCCAACCTTTTTCACTGCTTCTCTTATCTGTTTTGGATACACGAAAACAAGCTCTACAGACACGAAAACAAGTCCTATAATGCCTGTTACAAATCTCTAAGTAGTACAAAGTTCATTAACCCATTCCCGTCTTCAACCTGCATTGCCACTTTCAGTGACCTGTGTACCTGTACACCCAGATCCCTTTGCCTATCAATACTCTTAAGGGTTCTGCCATTTAGTGTATATTTCCTATCTGTATTAGACCTTCCAAAATGCATTATCTCACATTTGTCCAGATTAAACTCCATCTGCCATCTCTCCGCCCAAGTCTCCAACTGATCTATATCCTGCTGTATCCTCTGATGGTCCTCATCGCTATCCGCAAATCCACCAACCTTTGTGTCGTCTGCAAACTTACTAATCAATCCAGTTACATTTTCCTCCAAATCATTTATACATATTACAAACAGCAAAGGTCCCAGCACTGATCCTTGAGGAACACCACTTGTCACAGCCCTCCATTCAGAAACACAGCCTTCCACTGCTACCCTTTGTCTTCTTTGACCGAGCCAGTTTTGTATCCACCTTGCCAGCTCACCTCTGATCCCATGCGACTTCATCTTCTGCACCAGTCTGCCATGAGGGACCTTGTCAAAGGCCTTACTGAAGTCCATGTAGACAACATCCACTGCCCTACCCTCATCCTACATTCTACCCTCTGACATTATGGAATTTCATTGGTCCATAGGATCCAGACGCTTCTTCCCTCTTGCTTAGTAACCTCAGATGCTTAGCTACAAAGGTCAAAGTTACTGTTCCCACCAACTCTCTTCACGTCAATGGCCGAACCAGACAGCTGAAATTTACACGTCTGAGAAGAACTGTCTTATCAGGACAACTTTGAACAGCCCTGTTCATAAAATGGGTTAGGAACCATACGATTCGTAACTTTTGCTGATAAAACTATGCACATTCTCTGGTTTCATTGTTCCAAAGAATGTGGTTTGTCTGCTTAGTTTTCATCCCTAGATGCCTTGCAGCAACCTGCCTTTGGATAATGTGTACAATTGCTTTAAAAATACAGTTAAAATGCATTTAAAAATTCAAAATACATGTTTAAATCAGAAATACTTGTTCAAATCTCAACTTATTTAAATTTCTTACTCTGTTCATACTGCCTTCATGCAGACAGTTCCCCTGTTAGACTGTGAGTCTGATCGGAGGTCATTTCACTTATTGCTAGTATTTTATTAGTCATTTAAATCCCTGATTATTTGAAATTTCTCTAACCTACTATGAATTTCTACAACAGTCCCAACCGGGAGTAAAAGGATAATGGAGCCACTCAGGGTCTTACTTTATACAGGGCTCGATATGTGAGCTCCACCTGGTTGGCTAATTACCAATTCCCAGGGAGGTTGCATTCAACGAGCCCAACTGGGAGATCAGTTAGTGATTCCCCACGCAGATCAACGGGTTATCGCACAGAGGAAGACTGTGACAAAATACGGGAAGGCATTAATTAACTTCCAGAACAGGCATATAAATGACAAATTAATTTCAAGCTACACAAGTGTGAGGGGATAATATATATTTTGATGGGAAGAATAAGGAAGCCGCATTCTTCATGGAATATAAATGTCTAAATGGGTTAGATTAATAACAAAGGGATCTGGGGGCTTCAGAGACTCAAATTGCTGAAAGAAATAATACAAATTAGTAAAAGCATAAAAGCACTAACAAACATGTGGGTTTATTTCTTGGGCTGTAGAATTGAAAAACAGAAAAGTTGTGTTAAATTGTACAATACCTGGACGTATTCACCTTTGGAAACTGTGGATAGATCTGGCCTCCATGTTATGCAAAGGATATAAAGGCATTGGGCTGGTGCAAACAAAATACCAGAACTCAGAGGTTATAACTGTCAGGGAAGATGAAATAGGCTGGGGGCTCTTTTCTCTAGAAAAGAGAAGACTGAGGGTGCCCTGTTGGAGGTTTTTAAACTTGTGAAAGGATATGATAGGATAGACATAGAGAAAATATTTTCACTTGAAGGAGGAGGCCGGAATTAGGGGCCATAAACAAGATGGTCACTAATAAATCCAATAGAAAATTCAGGAAAAATGTCTTTTCCCAGAGTCAGTAGATTGTTGATGGGCTGAAATGAAAAGGAATGGGAAGAGATTCCTGCATTGTAAATACTTTGTCATTGTGTTTGTGGGACCCTGTCTTTTGAAAATTGGCCATCATGTTGTAATGGACCAGAATCGGGCCCATTACAACTGTAACTATGGGCCCGATTTTACCATTTTGATTCTAAGTGCCGGATCTGGGCGTAGTTCAGATCTGACCTCGAAATCCGCTTTCCAGCGCACCCATACGCTTTCAGCCGGCTCCAGTCCGATCCGCGCTGTGGGCGGGGCTTAGCGCTGCCGGAACGATCGGAGCTCTGAACTGCGCATGCGCAGTTCGAAAAAATTTGAAAAAGCGCACCCGGGTGCTGGGCTGGAGCGCGCGGCTGTGGCAGTTTGTGCCTTCGTTACAGCTAAACGTTTCTGAAAGATTGCTTCCTGCTGTGTATCCTGTATCCAGTGTACCCAGGCGGAACAATTCAAATAGAACATCAGCAGTTTGCTTTGGAAGGCAGGTCTACGCCAGGCTGTATCCTGTTTTGCTGGTTCGACCTGATGGGTCCACAATCAATATCCGATACAAGGAGCCTAAAAAAATTATTATGATGCCAGTCGATTCTGCCAGAAGCTGAAAGGAAAGCAAGAATGCGCAAACGTGTTCCCAAAAGAGCTAGAATGAAAGAGGAGCAATTTGAAGATGAATTTAAAGTTGACAAGTATAGCAAATTCTGGAAGAAAAAGTAGCCTTCAAAATTTTGGATTTTATAAACAATCATCACTGGACTGCTTGACTGGTGTTGACATCAGTGGAACTTTGACAAATGCACATATTATTGTGATGTCATTAATAAGTTGTGTTTTTTATTTATGATCTAATCCATTTATTTTATTATAATGTGATACAGGAAGGATACAGGGAATGAAAAAACAGATTCCTGTTTTTATTTCTACTATTACATGGCTTAAATGCAAGGAGAAAATGCTTTGAATGTTAATTAGACAATACCCATTCACATAGAAATCATAGAAACCCTACAGTACAGAAAGAGGCCATTCGGCCCATCGAGTCTGCACCAACCACAATCCCACCCAGGCCCTACCCCCATATCCCTACACATTTACCCGCTAATCTCTCTAACCTACACATCTCAGGACACTAAGGGGCAATTTTAGCATGGCCAATCAACCTAACCCGCACATCTTTGGGCTGTGGGAGGAAACCGGAGCACCCGGAGGAAACCCACGCAGACACGAGGAGAATGTGCAAACTCCACACAGACAGTGACCCAAGCTGGGAATCGAACCCAGGTCCCTGGAGCTGTGAAGCAGCAGTGCTAACCACTGTGCTACCGTGCCGCCACATTAATTCTGTGCCTCCTGTTCCTGACTATATTTGTGTGGATTTGACTTGCATATATTTAATTGTTTGTGCGATGTATCATTAAAACCAGCTGCAGGAAGAAAAGTGCAGAAAGCAGAGATAGCGGCTCTCTGACACAGATCATCCCCTGAGGGAGGGGGGGAGGAGGAGGAGGGGGCGGCTCAGATGTATCTCTGGTTGGGGGGGAGAAGGAGGGGGGGCGGGTCGGATCATCCTCTGGGGGGGGGTGAGGTGGGTCAGATGGATCTCGGGGAGGGGAGGAGATAGACGGGTCGGATCGATCTCTGGGGGGTGGGGGGGGTAGGGGGTCTGCTGCCAGTCTGCGGGTGATCGGTGGAGAGGGAGGGGGCAGGGGTGTCCGCTGCCACTCTGCGGGCGATCCCTCTTCCCCACCGGAGAAACGAATCCCTCCTCCCGGAGTGGACGTGCGGCCACTCTGGGAGGAGGGATTCGTTCCTCCGGTGGGGAGGAGGGATCGCCTGCAGAATGGCAGCGGACACCCCTGCCCCCCTCCCTCCCCACCGATTGCCCGCAGAGTGGCAGCGGACCCCCCTGCCACCCCAGAGATCCATCCAACCTGTTTCCCTCCTCCCCCCCCCCCCCCCCCCGAGATCCATCCGACCCACCTCCCTCCTCCCCCCCCCCCCCCCTCCCAGAGGATGATCCGACCCGTGCCCCTCCCCCCCCTCTCCCAGAGGATGATCTGGGGTCAGAGAGCCGTTGCAGGCTCTGAACTGCTTCGGAGGTTCCCCTGCAAAATAAAAATCGGCTTCGGATTTTTATTTTGCAGGTCGCTAAAAGAGCGGATCTGGAACGGAACAGAAGAAGGTAAAATGGGATTTGATGGTAGATTTGGGCGGGCAGTTCATTAAATCGATTTAAATGCATGCTAATGCATTTAAATCGTTGGCCGCCCAATTCAGGCACGGAACAGATCCGCGCCCGAATCGGGTGTCGGTAAAGTCGCGATTTGCTCGGACGCGGGTGCAGATCGCGATAAAGGCCTCACGCCCGATTTTACTGCGATTTCGCGTCCGAAAACAGGTGCAAATTGTTGGTAAAATCGGGCCCTATATTTCAAAAGGTGTTCATTTGCTGTACAAAGCTTAGGAATGCCTTGAAGTTGTAAAAGACACTGTAGAAATTATACAAGTCCTTTCCTTTTTTACACTTGGGTACCTGAAGCAGTGTGTCATGCTTTATGATGTCACATCGAATAGTAGACGTTTTACATTTATTCTCAGAATGTGAGTGCATTGCTGGCTTATTAGGCCATATAAGAGGGCAATTAAAAGCCAAGCACAATGCTCATTCTAAGTTTGTTGATCTTGAGCATCACTGTGTTATATAGTGGGGAAATTATTAAATGACCTCTGCTGCACATGTGTATGGATAATGAGTGAGAACTGTATGGTGCAGAGTTGTAATGCTCCAAAAGCTGATTAGTCTGCTGATAGTCAATATCTAAATATGGGAATTTGTTATCTTGAATGCACACAGCATATGTTGCACAGCGAATTCGGAAATCTTCAGAAGAGATGGGGAATCAGGAAAGAAACATCTAGGTTCCTGCCTCTGGTTCTATTGTGTTTGTAACTTCTATTTTGCTCTCTTAGGCGAAAGGCCATGAAAGGACGGCTATATTTCACAGCCAAGGCCCAAAAAGAAGGAAAGATAATGATCAAGACTCACCCATTGGCTCGGATCTGTTGCTGTGACTTCTGTGGGTTTGAACAGGTGAGAAGAATAGAAAGCTCAGTTTATAAAAAAAAACCATGTTAAAACCTGAATCCACTGCACTCTGGGACAGTGAGTTCCACTGATTCACAACCCTCTGTGAGAAGTAGCTTCTCCTTATCTCTGTCTTGAACCTTTCCCCTCCTACTCTACAGCTATGAGACCAGAAGACATAGGAGCAGAATTAGGCCGCTCAATTATAGCTGATATTTTTTTCTCAACCCCATTCTCCTGCCTTTTCCCCATAACCCCGAACCCCTTATTAGTCAAGAACATATCTATCTCTGTCTTAGAAAAAACTATGACCTCTTGTCCTAGACTGTTGTGGAAGGGGGAACATTTGGTTAACATTTACTTTATCAATCCCGTTGAGTATTTTATATGCCTCAATCAAATCCCTCCTCATTCTTCTGTGCTCCAGCGAGTACAAGCCCAAGCCCAAACTGCTCAACCGCTCCTCATACAACAGCCCCTTCAAACCTGGAATCAGTCCAGTGAACCTCTTCTGAACCGCCTCCAGTGCCTCCACATCCTTCCTCAAAGAAGGTGACCAAAACTGAACACAATACTCCAAGGTGCCGATTTTACCAAATTGGGACTAAGTGCCGGGTCCGGTCGTCAAACGGATCCGCGCCCGGCAGCTGCGCTCCAGCGCGCCCATACGCCTTTTTTCGGTGCCGGTCTATTGGGCGGGGCTTAGCGCTGTTGGAGCGGCCGGAGCTGCAACTGCACATGTGCAGTTCGGAACAGACCGCAGGCAGCGCCGCCCGGGCGCGAAAGGCAAAGCAGCTCAGACAGCAGAGAGGAGGAAAGGAATTCCCTTTGGAGGATAATGTCCACGTTATAATCACAGGAACTAAACACCTGACAGTCCAAAATCTGGGATAATATTACAGGACAGGGATGGGGGGATATACATTTTGAAATATTATCCCAGATTTTGGACTGTCAGGTTTTTAGTTCCTGTGATTTGGACATTATCCTCCAAAGGGAATGTGACGTGTCTGCCCCTGGGGGGGGGGGTGGGGAATGGAGAAGGGGAGTGACGTGTCTGCCCTGGGAGGGGGGGCGGAATCCCTCCTCCGTGGGGAGGAGGGATTGGCTGCAGACTGGCAGCGCCCCACCCCTCACCCCCAGGGGCAGACACGTCACTCCCCTTCTCCACCCCCCCCCACCCCAGGGGCAGACACGTCTCTCCCCTTCGCCATCCCCCACTCCCCCCCCAGGGGCAGACACGTCACTCCCCTTCTCCATCCCCCCCCACCCCAGGGGCAGACACGTCACTCCCCTTCTCCATCCCCCCCCCGCCCCCCAGGGGCAGACACGTCACTCCCCTTCTCCATCCCCCCCCCCGCCCCCCAGGGGCAGACACGTCACTCCCCTTCTCCATCCCCCCCCCGCCCCCCAGGGGCAGACACGTCTCTCCCCTTCTCCATCCCCCCCCTGCCCCCCCCAGGGGCAGACACGTCACTCCCCTTCTCCATCCCCCCCCGCCCCAGGGGCAGACACGTCTCTCCCCTTCTCCATCCCCCACCCCCAGGGAAAGGCAGAGCAAGGCCAGGAACGTGCAGGAGGCTGTCGACGGACTGCAGATTGGAAGGATGGTGGAGGGAGACCAGCGATCAAGCTAGGTTGGGAGTGTGCCTCCCGGGGGGGTCCGATCCCAGGGGGGGGCGGGGGTTGTCTGCCGGTGGGGCCTGCCTCCCAGGGGGATCTGATCGGGGTGGGGTCGGGGGGTGCTGCCGGGGTGGTTCGCGGGGGGGTGGGGGTCCGCGAAGGATGGTCGTGGGGGGATTGGCTTCGATGGTTACCCTGCTGAATTGGAGTCCCATTCGGACTTTTATTTAGCAGGTCGTTTAATGCGCGGACGCGAAATGGGCCACAACCTGGTAAAGTCGGATTCGTCGGCAAAGTTGGGCGCGAGCTTCATTAAGTCGATTTAAATGCATGCAAATGCATTTAAATCGTCGCGCCGGCCGATTCGGGCGCGCTCCAGGCCCGCGCCCGGATCGGGGCTCGGTAACGACGCGATCTGCCATGAGTCGGCTGCAGATCGCATTTTAGGCCCGACGCCCAACTTTATCGCGATTTCGCGCCCGTAAAATCGGGCCCCAAGTGTGGCCTCACCAATGCCTTATACAATTGTAACAACACTTCTCTCCTTGTATACTCTAGACCCTTTGCCATAAATGCCAAGATTCCATTAGCCTTCCTGATAACATTCTGCACCTGCATACCCACTTTCTGAGACTCATGCACAAGGGCACCCAGATCCCTCTGCACAGACACCTTTTGAATCTGTTTCCCATTTAAATAGTAATTTTCCCTTTTATTTTTCTGGCCAAAATGGATAACCTCGCATTTATCCACATTAAACTCCATCTGCCAGATTCTGGCTATTCCCCAAGCCTGTCAATATCCATTTATAAACAATTTAATCTTCTCATCACAGCCTGCTTTCCCACCTATTTTCGTGACATCAGCAAATTTTGCTATGTTACACTCTGTCCCTGCTTGTAGATCATTGATAGAGATTGTAAATAGTTGTGGTCCAGAACTGAATCCTGTGGGGGAGCCCACTAATTACAGATTGCCAGCTGGAGAAGGACCCATTAATTCCAACCCTCAGATTTCAATCAGCCAGCCAATCCTCAATCTAAGCCACTTTTCTACCATCAGCCTCTTGGGATCTAACCCAAGTCTGGACCAGTCTCTTGTGTGGCACCTTATCAAATGCCTTCTGGAAGTCCAAATAGATCACATCCACAGGATCCCCGTTATCTACCTTGCTGGTTACATCCTCAAAGAACTCGGGTATGTCATCAAGACTTGCCCTTCACAAAGCCGTGCAGACACTGGTAAACTGAGCTTTGCTTTTCCAGATGCTCCGTCACTTTCTCCTTAATGATTGACTCCAGCAATTTTTCCACCACAGAGGGACTGAAATTCAGGAGAATGGCAAGTCATTGAGATGTAAATTAGGCACAATGGTATAGAAAATGAGAATGTAAGTAGAGCAGAAGGATGGAGATTAATGAGATGGGTTTCTGAATCAGAGATCTGGATTTTCAGGGAGACAGAATGACTGGAGCCACTTAAAAATGATGGGCAGGACCTGATTCTGGGTTCCCTGCCCCCATTCACAGTGCCCCCACTTTTTGGTGGCACAAGATAAGGATGTGGAGAGAGAGCCTGCACCCTGCACACTCACCTTGACTGGCTGCATTGTGGGGGTAGGCATCTGCGAGCCTCCTGTAATTTTCATGGAGTCGGCCAGCTTCCAGGTGAGTTGTGATTCGTCATCCCTCAAATGAGTCACAAACCATAGTTTGGCTTTGGAAAGCTCTTGAAAAGTAAGTTCAAAAGATCTTGCTCATGCCCCCAGTAGGTCTCCATAGAAGCTCACACCACCTCATAGCCCCCATCCAACCTCATGGCCCAATATATACAGAATTAATCAACCATACAGTCACAATGGCATGTGTGAAATTGCTCAGGATAAAAAACAACGCCCATTGACAAATCTCAAAACAAAAACTGCTGTTTTTTTCACCCTATAAAAGTGCCAGTCAGACAGACCGTCAAAGTAACGAGGCTTCAAACACTTCACACATGTTATTATGCAAACATACATTGAGACATTGACAGAAGAGACCACGGAATGAACACAGAAAGGGGGCAGTGGTACAGTGGTATCATCACTTGACTAGTAATCTAGAGACACAGGGTAATGCCATCATGACTCCCACCACAGCAGATGGTGCAATTTAAAACCTCAATAAAAATAATGATGACAATGAAACCATTGTTGATTCTCTTAAAAGTCTATCTGGTTCACTTATGTCCTTTAGGGAAGGAAATCTGCCATCCTTATCTGGTCTGGCCTACATGTGACTCCAGATGCATAGCAATGTGGTTTCAAATTCGTGGATCACTGGGAAGTCTTCAAGAGAGGATGGCACCTTAGAAATCTTAGAATCTTAGAAACCCTACAGTACAGAAACAGGCCATTCGGCCCATCGGGTCTGCACCGACCACAATCCCACCCAGGCCCTACCCCCATATCCCTACATATTTATCCACTAGTCCGTCTAACCTACGCATCCCAGGACACTAAGGGCAATTTTAGCATGGCCAATCAACCTCACCCGCACATCTTTGGACTGTGGGAGGAAACCGGAGCACCCGGAGGAAACCCACGCAGACACGAGGAGAATGTGCAAACTCCACACAGACAGTGACCCAAGCCGTGATTCGAACCCAGGTCCCTGGAGCTGTGAAGTAGCAGTGCTAACCACTGTGCTACCGTGCCAAGAAAGACGGGTTACACCTAAACTGGAGGGGCACGAATATCCTAGCTGGGAGTTTTGCTAGTGTTGTTCGGGTGGGTTTAAACTAATGTGGCAGGGGGGTGGGGATCAGAACAAAAGGTCAATAAGCATAGAGGCTGGGGACGAGGTTGGGGCCAAGACAAGGCTATCTAAGAGGAAGAGCATTCTGGGGGAGAATGACCTCAGTGGGCCTGGAGGTCTGGAGTGCATCTGCTTCAATGCAAGGAACGTCACGGGCAAGGCAGACGAGCTTAGAGCCTTAATGCTTGCGCGGAACTTGGATGTGGTTGCAGTGACGGAGACTTGGTTAAAAGAAGGACAGGACTGGCAGCTGAATATTCCGGGGTATAAATGTTTGAGGCGAGACAGAGAAGGGGCGAGGAGAGGTGGGGAAGTAGCAATGCTGGTTAGGGAGCATATTACAGCGGTACAGAGGGTGGACAATTTGGAAGGGTCAGGTAATGAGTCACTGAGGGTGGAGCTCAGAAACAGGAAGGGCGCAGTCACTATGCTGGGGGTATGCTACAGGCCTCCCAACAGCCCACGGGAAGTTGAGGAACGGATATGTAAGGAGATTCTGGACAGATGCAGAAAAAATAGGGTTGTTGTAGTGGGAGACTTTAATTTCCCTCACATAGACTGGAAATCGCTTAGGGCTGGGGGCCTGGGACGGGGAAGAATTTATAAAATGCATACAGGAAGGTTCTTTGGAACAATATGTTGACAGTCCAACTAGAGAGGGGGCTATACTGGACCTAATACTGGGGAATGAGCCCGGTCAGGTCATCAAAGTTTCAGTGGGGGAACATGTGGCAAATAGTGACCACAATTCTGTAAACTTTAGGACAGTAATGGAAAAAGATGAGTGTTGTCCTATGGGTAAGGTGCTGAATTGGGGGAAGACTAACTACAGCCGGATTAGGCAGGATTTGGTGGCTGTTGATTGTGAGAGGCTGTTCGAGGGTAAATCCACATCTGGCATGTGGGAGTCTTCTAAGGAGCAGTTGATAGGACTGCAGAACAGGCATGTGCCTGTAAAGAGGAAGGATAGGAAAGGTAGGATTCAGGAGCTGTGGATAACCAGTGAAATTGTGGGTCTAATCAAAAAGAAAAAAAAGAGGCATACATGAGGTCCAGGCAGCTAAAAACAGATGGAACACTGGAGGAATACAGAGAAAGTAGAAAAGAACTCAAACAGGGACTGAGAAGGGCAAAAAGGGGTCACAAAATGTCCTTGGCAGACATGATTAAGGAGAATCCTAAGGCATTTTATACATACGTTAGGTACAAGAGGGTTGTTAGGGAAAGAATCGGACCTCTCAGGGACAAATTATGCTTAGAACCAAAGGAAGTAGGAGAGATCCTAAACGAATACTTTGCATCAGTATTCACAAAGGAGAGGGACATGTTGACTGGTAGTGTCTCAGAGAGATGTGTTGACCCGTTAGAAAAAATCTCAATTACAAGGGAGGAAGTGTTTGGTTTTTTTAGGAAACATTAAGACAGACAAATCCCCAGGGCCAGATGGCATCTATCCTAGACTCCTCAGGGAGGCAAGAGATGAAATTGCTGGGCCTCTAGCAGAAATCTTTGTCTCTTCACTGGACACAGGTGAGGTCCCAGAGGATTGGAGGATAGCAAATGTGGTCCCGTTATTTAAGAAGGGTAGCAAGGATAACCCGGGTAATTATAGGCTGGTGAGCTTGACGTCCGTGGTAGGAAAATTGTTGGAGAAGATTCTTAGAGATAGGATATATGCGCATTTAGAACTGAATAATCACATTCGCGATAGACAGCATGGTTTTGCACGAGGGAGGTCATGCCTCACAAATTTGGTTGAGTTTTTTGAGGAGGTGACAAAAACGATTGACGAAGGAAGGGCTGTGGATGTCGTCTATATGGATTTTAGTAAAGCGTTTGACAAGGTCCTTCATGGCAGGCTGGTGCAAAAGGTTAAATCTCACGGAATAAAAGGTGAGCTTGCTAGAGAGTGGAGAACTGACTTCGCCATAGAAAACAGGGTAGCAGTGGAGGGGTCTTTTTCCGGTTGGAGGTCTGTGACTAGTGGTGTTCCGCAGGGCTCTGTACTGGGACCTCTGCTGTTTGTGATATATATAAATGATTTGGAGGAACATGTAGTTGGTGTGATCAGTAAGTTTGTGGACGACACAAAGATTGCTGGAGTTACGGATAGTGATGAACATTGTCAGAGAATACAGCAGGATATAGATAGGCTGGAACATTGGGCGGAGAAATGGCAGATGGAATTTAATCCAGATAAATGCGAAGTGATGCATTTCGATAGATCTAATGTAAGGGGGAGCTATACAATAAATGGCAGAACCATCAGGAGTATAGACACACAGAGGGACCTGGGTGTACAAGTCCACAGATCCTTAAAGGTGGCAGCACAGGTGGAGAGGATGGTGAAGAAGGCATATGGCATGCTTGCCTTTATTGGACGGGGCATAGAATATAAAAGTTGGCATATGATGTTGCAGCTGTATAGAACGTTGGTTAGGCCACATTTGGAATACTGTGTCCAGTTCTGGTCGCCACACTACCAGAAGGACGTGGAGGCTTTGGAGCGAATACAGAAAAGCTTTACCAGGATGTTGGCTGGTATGGAGGGTCTTAGCTATGAGGAGAGATTGGGTAAGCTGGGGTTGTTCTCCCTGGAAAGACGGAGGATGAGGGGCAACCTAATAGAGGTGTATAAAATTATGAAGGGCATTGATAGAGTGAACAGTGGGAAGGTTATTCCCAGGTCGGAGGTGACGAACACAAGGGGTCACGGGTTCAAGGTGAGGGGGGCAAGGTTCAACACAGATGTCAGTGGGCCGTATTTTACACAGAGGGTGGTGGGGGCCTGGAATGCACTGCCAAGTAAGGTGATTGAGGCGGACACGCTGGGATAGTTTAAGACTTATCGAGATAGCCACATGAACAGACTGGGAATAGAGCAATACAAACAAATGGTCTAGTTGAGCACATGAGCGGCGCAGGCTTGGAGGGCCGAAGGGCCTGTTCCTGTGCTGTATTGTTCTTTGTTCTTTGACTCTTGAATGCTCTCTCAAGTGGCCAAGCATATCACTCAGTTGTATTCAACCGCGACAAAAAAGGGACCTGAGGGGCAATCTGTTCAGACAAAGGGTGGTACATGTATGGAATGAGCTGCCAGAGAAAGTGGTTGAGGCAGGTTCAATAGCAACATTACGAAGGCATTTGGATATGTACATGGATGGGAAAGCATTAGAGGGCGATGGGTCAAACGCAGACAATTTGGACTAGCTGGGGGGCTCCATGGTCGGCATAGACCGGTTGGGCCATAGGGCCTGTTTCCATGCTGTATCGCTGACTATAAATGGAACAATAAGGAATTAAATCAGACGGACCACTGAGCACAGGAAATGACAGTGGCAAACCCAACCCTATCGACCCTGCAAGTCCTCCTTACTAACATCTGGGGACTTGTGCCAAAATTGGGAGAGTTTCCTCACAGACTAGTCAAGCAACTGACATAATCATACTCATGGAATGTCCAAGATACCATCACCATTTCTGGGTATGTCCTGTCTCTCCTGCAGAAAAGACCCAGCAGAGGTGGTGGCACAATGGTGGATGGGAGGGAGTTGCCTAGGAGTCCTCAACATCGAGTCTTAACCCCATGAAGTCTCATGCCACCAGGTCAAACATGGGCAAGGAAACTTCCTGCTGATTACCACATTCCGTCCCCCCTCAGCTGATGAATCAGTAGTGCTCTGTGTTAAACACCACCTGGAGGAAGCTTTGAGGATGGGCGGAGAAGTGGCAGATGGACTTCAACCCAGATAAATGCGTAGTGGTCCATTTTGGCAGGTCGAATGGGATGAAGGAGTACAATATAAAGGGAAAGACTCTTAGTACTGTGGAGGATCAGAAGGACCTTGGGGTCTGGGTGGGAGACTTAGAATCATGGAATCATACAAAAGAGGCCCTTTGGCCCATCGAGTCTGCACCGACATATTAGAAACACCTGAACTCCTACCTAATCCCACCTGCCAGCACTTGGCCTATTAGGCTGAATGTTATGATGTGCCAAGTGCTCACCCAGATACGTTTTAAAGGATCTAGGGGTACATGTTCATAGCTCCTTGAAAATGGAGTCACAGGTGGACAGAGTGGTGAAGAAGGCATTCAGAATGTTTGATTTCATCGGTCAGAACATTGAATACAGGAGTTGGGACGTCTTATTGAAGTTGTACAAGACATTGGTAAGGCCACACTTGGAATACTGTGTGCAAGTCTGGTCACCCTATTATAGATATTATTAAACGAGAAAGAGTGCAGAAAAGATTTACCAGGATGCTACCGGGACTTGATGGATTGAGTTATAAGGAGAGGTTGTATAGACTAGGACTTTTTTCTCTGGAGCGTAGGAGGCTGAGGGGTGGCCTTATAGAGGTCTATAAAATAATGAGGGGCACAGACAAGGTAGATAGTCAATATCTTTTCCCAAAGGTAGGGGAGTCTAAAACTAGAGAGCACAGGTTTAAGGTGAGAGGGGAGAGAGACAAAAGTGTCCAGAGGGGCAATTGTTTCACACACAGGGTGGTGAGTGTCTGGAACAAGCTGCCAGAGGGAGTAGTAGAGGCGGGTACAATTTTATCTTTTAAAAAGCATTTAGTTACATGGGTACGATGGGTATAGAGGGATATAGAACAAAGAACATAGAACATTACAGCGCAGTACAGGCCCTTCGGCCCTCGATGTTGCGCTGACCAGTGAAACCCATCTAAAGCCCCTCTTAGCTACACTATTCCAATATCATCCATATGTTTATCCAATAACCATTTGAATGCTCTTAATGTTGACGAGTCCACTACTGCTGCAAGCAGGGCATTCCACGCCCTTCCTACTCTCTGAGTAAAGAACCTACCTCTAACATCTGTCCTATATCTATCACCCATCAATTTAAAGCTATAGTGCCTTACGAGCCTGGTGGAGTTCTTCGAAAATGTGACTAAACACATTGACGAAGAGAAAGTGGTAGATGTGGTTTATATGGATTTTAGCAAGGCGTTCGATAAGGTCCCCCATGCGAGGCTTCTAGAAAAAGTGAGAGGGCATGGGATCCAAGGGGCTGCTGCCCTGTGGATTCAGAACTGGCTTGCCCAAAGGAGGCAGAGAGTGTGTCTAAATGGGTCTTTTTCTAATTTGAGGTCGGTCACCAGTGGTGTGCCCCAGGGATCTGTTCTGGGACCCTTGCTGTTTGTCATTTTCATAAATGACCTGGATGAGGAAGTGGAGGGATGGGTTGGTAAGTTTGCCGACGACACGAAGGTTGGTGGGGTTGTGGATAGTCTGGAGGGATGTCAGAAGTTACAGAGGGACATAGATAGGATGCAAGACTGGGCGGAGAAGTGGCAGATGGACTTCAACCCAGATAAATGCGTAGTGGTCCATTTTGGCAAGTCGAATGGGATGAAGGAGTACAATATAAAGGAAAAGACTCTTAGTACGGTCGAGGATCAGAAGGACCTTGGGCTCCGGGTCCATAGGACTCTAAAATTGGCCCCGCAGGTGGAGGAGGTGGTTAAGAAGGCGTATGGTGTGCTGGCCTTTATCAATCGAGGGATTGAGTTTAGGAGTCCGGGGATAATGATGCAGCTATATAAGACCCTCGTCAGACCCCACTTGGAGTACTGTGCTCAGTTCTGGTCGCCTCATTACAGGAAGGATGTGGAAAAGATTGAAAGGTTGCAGAGGAGATTTACAAGGATGTTGCCTGGATTGAGTGGCATGCCTTATGAGGATAGGCTGAGGGAGCTCGGTCTTTTCTCCTTGGAGAGACGTAGGATGAGAGGAGACCTAATAGAGGTATATAAAATGTTGAGAGGCATAGATCGGGTGGACTCTCAGAGGCTTTTTCCCAGGGTGGAAATGGCTGCTACGAGAGGACACAGGTTCAAGGTGCTGGCGGGTAGGAACACGGGAAATGTTAGGGGGAAGTTTTTCACACAGAGGGCGAGTGGAATCGGCTGCCGTCAGTGGTGGTGGAGGCAAACTCACTAGGGTCTTTTAAGAGACTCCTGGATGAGTACATGGGACTTAATAGGATGGAGGGTTATAGGTGGGCCTAAAAGGTAGGGATATGTTCGGCACAACTTGTGGGGCCGAAGGGCCTGTTTTGTGCTGTAGTTTTCTATGTTTCTATGTCCCCTCGTGTTAGCCATCACCATCCGAGGAAAAAGGCTCTCACTATCCACCCTATCTAATCCTCTGATCATCTTGTATGCCTCTATTAAGTCACCTCTCAACCTTCTTCTCTCTAACGAAAACAACCCCAAGTCCCTTAGCCTTTCCTCATACGATGTTCCCACCATACCAGGCAACATCCTGGTAAATCTCCTCTGCACCCTTTCCAATGCTTCCACATCTTTCCGATAATGCGGCAACCAGAACTGTACGCAATACTCCAAGTGTGGCCGCACCAGAGTTTTGTACAGTTGCAGCATGACCTCCTGGCTCCGAAACTCAATCCCTCTACCAATAAAAGCTAACACACCGTACGCCTTCTTAACAACCCTATCAACCTGGGTGCCAACTTTCAAGGATCTATGCACATGGACACCCAGATCCCTCTGTTCATCCACACTACCAAGTATCTTACCATTAGCCCAGTACTCTGTATTCCTGTTACTCCTTCCAAAGTGAATCACCTCACACTTTTCCACATTAAACTCCATTTGCCACCTCTCATCCCAGCTCTGCAGCTTATCTATGTCCCTCTGTTACCTGCCACTTCCCTCCGCACTGTCTACAACTCCACCGACTTTAGTGTCATCCGCAAATTTACTAATCCATCCTTCTACGCCCTCATCCAGGTCATTAATAAAAATGACAAACAGCAGTGGTCCCAAAACAGATCCTTGCGGTACACCACTAGTAACTGGACTCCAGGATGAATATTTCCCATCAACCACCACCCTCTGTTTTCTTTCAGCTATGATGTGGAGATGCCGGCGTTGGACTGGGGCAAACACAGTAAGAAGTTTAACAACACCAGGTTAAAGTCCAACTGGTTTATTTGGTAGCAAAAGCCACACAAGCTTTCGGAGCCCCAAGCCCCTTCGTCAGGTGAGTGGGAATTCTTTTCACAATCAGGGCATATAAAGACACAAACTCAATTTGCATGAATAATGGTTGGAATGCGAATACTTACAACTAATCAAGTCTTTAAGATACAAACAATGTGAGTGGAGAGAGCATCAAGACAGGCTAAAGAGGTGTGTATTATCTCCAGACAAGACAACCAGTGAGACTCTGCAGGTCCAGGCAAGCTGTGGGGATTACAAATAGTGTGACATGAACCCAATATCGCGGTTGAGGCCATCCTCATGTGTGCGGAACTTAGCTATCAGTTTCTGCTCAGCGACTCTGCGCTGTCGTGTGTCGCGAAGGCTGCCTTGGAGAACGCTTACCCGAATATCAGAGGCCGAATGCCCGTGACCGCTGAAGTGCTCCCCAACAGGAAGAGAACAGTCTTGCCTGGTGATTGTCAAGCAGTGTTCATTCATCCGTTGTCGCAGCGTCTGCATGGTTTCCCCAATGTACCATGCCTCGGGACATACTTTCCTGCAGCGTATCAGGTAGTCAACGTTGGCCGAGTTGCAAGAGTATGTACCGTGTACCTGGTGGATGGTGTTCTCACGTGAGATGATGGCATCCGTGTCGATGTTCCGGCACGTCTTGCAGAGGTTGCTGTGGCAGGGTTGTGTGGTGTCGTGGTCACTGTTCTCCTGAAGGCTGGGTAGCTTGCTGCGGACAATGGTCTGTTTGAAGTTGTGCAGTTGTTTGAAGGCAAGAAGTGGGGGGTGTGGGGATGGCCTTGGCGAGATGTTCGTCTTCATCAATCACATGTTGAAGGCTCCGGAGGAGATGCCGTAGCTTCTCCGCTCCGGGGAAGTACTGGACGACAAAGGATACTCTGTCCACCGTGTCCCGTGTTTGTCTTCTGAGGAGGTCGATGCGGTTTTTCGCTGTGGCGCGTCGGAACTGTTGATCGATGAGTCGAGCGCTATATCCTGTTCTTATGAGGGCATCTTTCAGCGTCTGGAGGTGTCTGTTGCGATCCTCCTCATCCGATCAGATCCTGTGTATACGGAGGGCTTGTCCGTAGGGGATGGCTTCTTTAACGTGTTTAGGGTGGAAACTGGAGAAGTGGAGCATCGTGAGGTTATCCGTGGGTTTGCGGTATAGTGAGGTGCTGAGGTGACCGTCCTTAATGGAGATGCGTGTGTCCAAGAATGCAACCGATTCCGGAGAGTAGTCCATGGTGAGTCTGACGGTGGGATGGAACTTGTTGATGTCATCATATAGTTGTTTCAGTGATTGTTCACCATGAGTCCAAAGGAAAAAAATGTCATTGATGTATCCAGTGTATCGCATCGGTTGAAGGTCCCGTGCGGTGAAGAAGTCTTGTTCGAACTTGTGCATGAAGATGTTGGTATATTGAGGTGCGAATTTGGTCCCCATGGCTGTTCCGTGTGTCTGGATGAAGAACTGGTTGTTGAAGGTGAAGATATTGTGGTCCAGGATGAAGCGGATGAGTTGTAAAATTGCATCTGGAAACTGGAAATTTTACAACTCATCCGCTTCATCCTGGACCACAATATCTTCACCTTCAACAACCAGTTCTTCATCCAGACACACACAACAGCCATGGACAGCCATACGGACAAGTCCTCCGTATACACAGGATCTGCTCGGATGAGGAGGATCGCAACAGACACCTCCAGACGCCGAAAGATGCCCTCATAAGAACAGGATATAGCGCTCGACCCATCGATCAAAAGTTCCGACGTGCCACAGCGAAAAACCGCATCGACCTCCTCAGAAGACAAACATGGGACACGGTGGACAGAGTATCCTTCGTCGTCCAGTACTTCCCCGGAGCGGAGAAGCTACGGCATCTCCTCCGGAGCCTTCAACATGTCATTGATGAAGACGAACATCTCGCCAAGGCCATCCCCACACCCCCACTTCTTGCCTTCAAACAACCGCACAACTTCAAACAGACCATTGTCCGCAGCAAACTACCCAGCCTTCAGGAGAACAGTGACCACGACACCACACAACCCTGCCACAGCAACCTCTGCAAGACGTGCCGGATCATTGACACGGATGCCATCATCTCACGTGAGAACACCATCCACCAGGTACACGGTACCTACTCTTGCAACTCGGCCAACGTTGTCTACCTGATACGCTGCAGGAAAGCTTGTCCCGAGGCATAGTCCGTTGGAGAAACCATGCAGACGCTGCAACAATGGATGAATGAACACTGCTTGACAATCACCAGGCAAGACTGTTCTCTTCCTGTTGGGGAGCACTTCAGCGGTCACGGGCATTCGGCCTCTGATATTCGGGTAAGCGTTCTCCAAGGCGGCCTTCGCGACACACGACAGCGCAGAGTCGCTGAGCAGAAACTGATAGCCAAGTTCCGCACACACGAGGACGGCCTCAACCGGGATATTGGGTTCATGTCACACTATTTGTAATCCCCACAGCTTGCCTGGACCTGCAGAGTTTCACTGGCTGTCTTGTCTGGAGACAATACACACCTCTTTAGCCTGTCTTGATGCTCTCTCCACTCACATTGTTTGTATCTTAAAAACTTGATTAGCTGTAAGTATTCGCATTCCAACATTATTCATGCAAATTGAGTTTGTGTCTTCATATGCCCTGTTTGTGAACAGAATTCCCACTCACCTGACGAAGGGGCTTGGGGCTCTGAAAGCTTGTGTGGCTTTTGCTACCAAATAAACCAGTTGGACTTTAACCTGGTGTTGTTAAACTTCTTACTGTTCTTACAGCTAGCCAATTCCTGATCCAAACCACTAAATCACCCTCAATCCCATGTGTCCGTATTTTCTGCAAAAGCTTACCATGGGGAACGTTATCACACGCTTTGCTGAAATCCATATACACCACATCAACCGCTTTACCCTCATCCATCTCTTTGGTCACCTTCTCAAAGAACTCAATAAGGTTTGTGAGGCACAACCTACCCTTCACAAAACCGTGCTGAACATTCCTAATCAAATTATTCCTTTCTAGGTGATTATAAATCCTATCTCTTATAATCCTTTCCAAAACCTTGCCCACAACAGAAGTAAAGCTCACCGGTCTATAATTACCAGGGTTATCCCTACTCCCCTTCTTGAACAAGGGGACAACATTTGCTATCCTCCAGTCTTCTGGCACTGTTCCAGTAGACAACGACACAGATCAAAGCCAAACGCTCTGCAATCTCCTCTCTTGCCTCCCAGAGAATCCTAGGATAAATCCCATCCGGCCCAGGGGACTTATCTATTTTTACCCTTTCCAGAATTGCTAACACCTCCTCCTTATGAACCTCAGTCCCTCCAGTCCAACAGCCTACATCTCAGTACTCCCCTCGACACTGTCCCTCTCCTGTGTGAATACCGACGAAAAATATTCATTTAGTGCCTCTCCTATCTCTTCAGACTCCACGCCCAACTTCCCACTCCTGTCCTTGACTGGCCCTAATCTTACCCTAGTCATTCTTTTACTCCTGACCTAGCTATAGAAAGCTTTAGGGTTTTCCTTGATCCTATCGGGCGGCACGGTAGCACAGTGGTTAGCACTGCTGCTTCACAGCTCCAGGGTCCCAGGTTCGATTCCCGGCTCGGGTCACTGTCTGTGTGGAGTTTGCACATTCTCCTTGTGTCTGCGTGGGTTTCCTCCGGGTGCTCCGGTTTCCTCCCACAGTCCAAAGATGTGCGGGTTAGGTTAATTGGCCAGGTTAAAAATCGCCCCTTAGAATTCTGTGATGCGTAGGTTAGAGGGATTAGTGGGTAAATATGTGGGGGTAGGGGCTGGGTGGGATTGTGGTCGGTGCAGACTCGATGGGCCGAATGGCCTCCTTCTGCACTGTAGGGTTTCTATGTTTCTATGTTTACCTGCCAAAGACTTCTCATGTCCCCTCCTGGCTCTTCTTAACTCTTTCTTTACGCCCTTCCTGGCTAACTTGTAACTCTCAAGCTCCCTAACTGAGCCTTCACATCTCATCTTGATATAAGTCTCCTTCTTCCTCTTCACAAGAGATTCAACCTCCTTAGTAAACCACGGTTCCTTCACATGACTGCTTCCTCCCTGCCAGACAGGTACATATTTATCAAGGACGCATAGTAGCTGTTCCTTGAAGAAGTTCCACATTACAATTGTGCCCATCCCCTGCAGTTTCTTCCCCAACCTATGCCAGCTAAATCTCGCCTAATCGCATCATAATTTCCTTTTCCCCAGCTATATCTCTTGCCCTTTGGTATATACCTATCCCTTTCCATTGCTGAGGTAAATGTACTCGAATTGTGGTCACTGTCACCAAAGTGCTCACCTACCTCCAAATCTCACACCTGGCCTGGTTCATTACCCAGTACCAAATCCAATGTGGCCTCGCCTCTTATTGGTCTATCTACATACTGTGTCAGGAAGCCTTCCTGCACACATTGGACAAAAACTGACCCCTCTAAAGTACTCGAACTATAGCTTTTCCAGTCAATATTTGTAAAGTTAAAGTCCCCCAGAACAACTACCCTGTTACTTTCGCTCCTATCCAGAATCATCTTTGCAATCCTTTCCTCGACATCTCTGGAACTTTTCGGAGGTCTATAAAAGAACTCCCAACAGGGTGACCTCTTTTCCTGTTTCTAACCTCAGCCCAAACTACCTCAGTAGACGAGTCCTCATCAAATGTCCTTTCTGCCACCGTAATACTGTCCGTGACTAACAATGCCACACCTCCCCCTCTTTTACCACCTTCCCTGCACTTACTGAAACATCTAAACTCTGGAACCTGCAACAACCATTCCTGTCCCTGCTCTATCCATGTCTCTGAGATGGCCACAACATCGAAATCCCATGTACCAACCCATGCTGCAAGTTCACCCACCTTATTCCAGATGCTCCTGGCGTTGAAGTACACACACCAAACCGCCTTCCTGCCTGCCAGTACACTCCTGCGACCCTGAAACCTCATCCATGACCTCACAACTCTCAACCTCCTGTACACCGGAGCTACAATTCAGGTACCCACCCCCCTGCTGAATTAGTTTAAACCCTCCCGAAGAGCATTAGCTAATTTCCCCCCCAAGATATTGGTACCCCTCTGGTTCAAGTGCAGACCATCCTGTTTGTAGAGGTCTCACCTACTCCAGAAAGAGCCCCAATTGTCCAGGTATCTGAATCCCTCCCTCCTGCACCATCCCTGTAACCACGTGTTCAACTGCTCTCTCTCCCTATTCCTCTCCTCACTATCACGTGGCACGGGTAACAAACCAGAGATAACAACTTTGTTTGTTCTAGCCCTAAGCTTCCACCCTAACTCGCTGAATTTCTGCCTTGCATCCCCATCCCTTTTCCTACCTATGTCTTGAGTGCCTTTGTGATCCACAACTTGGGGCCAAATGGGCCAAATGCGGGCAATTGGGATTAGCTTAGGGGTTTTAAAAAAAAAGGGCGGCATGGACAAGTTGGGCCGAAGGGCCTGTTTCCATGCTATAAACCTCTTTCACTCTATGTGAGGCAACCTGCCTCTGCCACCTTCCCAGGCAGCGTATTGCAGACTGTCACCACCCCCTGGGTAAAAATGTTTTTCCTCAAATCACCCCCAAACCTCCTGCCCCTCATCTTGAACCTATGTCCCCTCCTGCCTGACCCTTCAACTAACTTAAATCTTAGTCACCAAGAGTGGCTCCGTAGTACCACCACAGACTGAGCTGGCTGAGTCATGAAGGATGCAGCTGCTAGACTGGGACTGCGGCAAGTAGTGAAGGAACTAACAAGAGGGAAATCCATACTTGACCTCATCCTTACCAACCCGTCTGTCGCAGATGCATCTGTCCATGACAGTATAGATAGGAGTGACCACCACACAGTCCTGGTGGAGATGAAGTCCAGTCTTCATATCTTCACATTGAGGATACCCTGCATCATGCTGTGTGACACTATCACCGTGCTAAATGGGACAGACTTAAAACAGATCCAAAAACTCAAAACTGGGTACGCGTGAGGTACTGTGGGCCATCATCAGCAGCAGAATTGTACTCGACCACAATCTGTAAGCTCACGGCCCGGCACATCCCCCACTCTACCATTACCACCAAGCCAGGGGTCAACCGTGGTTCATAGAGTAACATAGACATCGAATAAGATAGAAGATAGGAGCAGGAGGAGGCCATTCGGCCCTTCGAGCCTGCTCCGCCATTCATTACGATCATGGCTGATCATCCAACTCAATAGCCTAATCCTGCTTTTTGCCCATAACCTTTGATCCCCTTCGCTCCAAGTGCTATATCTAGCTATATCTATCTTGAAAACATTCACTGTTTTGGCAGCAACTACTTTCTGTGGCAATGAATTCCACGGGCTCACCACTCTTTGGGTGAAGAAATGTCTCCTCACCTCCAGCCTAAATGGTCTATCCTGAATCCTCAGACTGTAACCCCTGGTTCTTAACTCCCCCACCATTGGGAATATCCTCCCTGCATCTACTCTGTCTAGTCCTGTTAGGATTTTATAAATCTCTATGGGATTCCCCCTCATTCGTCTGAACTCCTGCGAAAACAATCCTAGCCTAGTCAATCTCTCCTCATACATCAGTCCCGCCATCCCCGGAATCAGCCTGGTAAACCTTCACTGCACTCCCTTGAGAGCAAGAACATCCTTCCTCAGAAAAGGAGACCAAAACTGCATACAATACTCTAGATGTGGACTCACCAAGGCCCTGTATAATTGCAACAACACATCCCTGTCCCTGTACTCGAAACCTCTTGCAATGAAGGCCAACATGCCTTTTGCCTTCTTTACTGCCTGCTGCACCTGCATGCTTACCTTCAGCGACTGGTGCACAAGGACACCCAGGTCCTGCTGCACACTCCCCTCTCCCAATTTACAGCCATTCGGGTAGTAATCTGCCGCTTGTTTTTGCTTCCAAAGTGAATAACCTCACATTTATCCAAATTATACTGCATCTGCCATTGATTATCCCACTCACCCAACCTATCCAGATCATTCTGAAGGATCTCTGTATCCTTGTCACAGTTCACCCTCCCACCCAACTTGGTATCATCTGCAAACTTTGAGATGTTACATTTTGTTCCCTCATCCAAATCATTAATATATATTGCGAATAGCTGGGGTCCCAGCACTGATCCCTGTGGCACCCCACTAGTTACTGCCTGCCAATTTGAAAAACAAGTTCAATGAAGTATGCAAGAGGGCATGCCAGGAGCAACAGCTGGTGTAAAAATGAGGTGCCAACCTGGTGAGGCTATAACACAGGATTACTTGCATGCCAAACTGCATAAGCAGCAAGTAATAGACAAAGCTAAATGATCCCATAACCAATGGATCAGTCCTGCCACATCCACCCGTGAATGGTAGTGGACAATTAAACAACTCACTGGAGGAGGAGGCTCCACAAATATCTCCATCCTCAATGATGGAGGAACCCAGCACATCAGTGCAAAAGATAAGGCTGAAGCATTCGCAGCAATCTTCAGCTAGTAGTGCCAAGTGAATAATTCATCTGGGCCTGCTCCGGAGATCCCCAGCATCACAGATGTCAGCCTTCAGCCGATTTGATTCACCCCACATGAAGACACTGGATACTGCAAAGGCTATGGGCCCTGACAATATTCCAGCAATAGTACTGAAGACTTGTGCTCCAGAACTTGCTATGTCCCTAACCAAACTGTTCCAGTACAGCTGCAACACTGGCATTTACCTGGCAATGTGGAATATTGCCCAGGTATGTCCTGTACACAAGAAACAGGACAAATCCAACCCGGCCAATTACTGCCCCATCAGCTTACTCTCAGTCATAAATAAAATGATGAAAGAGATTTATCAACAGTGCTATCAAGTGGCATTTACTCAGGAATAACCTGCTCACGGATGCTCAGTTTGGATTCTGCCAGGGTCACTCAGCTTCTGACTGTATTACAGCCTTGGTTCAAACATGGACAAAAGAGCTGAATGCCAGAGGTGAGGTGAACGGGACTGTCCTTGACATCAAGAAGTCCTAGCAAAACTGAAGTCAATGGGAATCAGGGGAAACTTTCCGCTGGTTGGAGTTATACTTGGCATAAAGGAAGACGGTTGTGGTGGTTGGAAATCAATTATCTCAGTTCCAGGACATCACTGCAGAAGTTCCTCAGGGTAGTGTCCTAGGTCCAACCATCTTCAGCACAATGTTCAGTATCATTCACGACTGCAGTGGTTCAAGTAGGCAGCTCACCACCACCTTCTGATGGGCAACTAGGGAAGGGCAATAAATGTTGGTCTAGCCAGGGTCGCCCACATCCCATTAATGAATTCAAAAGTTTTTTATGACCAACAGTTCTCTGCAGCTCTCACCCAAGCATGCCTAATGAGGGCAGGTGTAAATCCTTTCAGTAAAACTGATGACATCATTATGCATGCTTGGCTGAGAGTCCAGACTCATAACATGATTTCTCAGCAGGGAACTCTGCTTTAACAGCTGCTTTGAGGAACCATGGGGAGTGGTTGGCGGCATGAGTTGGCATGAAGGCTATAAGGGGTCATGGGTTTGGATGGAGAGGCATGAGTTGGTGTGGTGACTTTGGATGTGAGCAAGAGTGAGGGAGAGTGGGCCCATCAACCTTTAATAGAACTAGGACAACGGGGAGGCGATGGCCTAGTGGTATTATCGCTAGACTATTAATCCAGAAACTCAGCTAATGTTCTGGGGACCCAGGTTCGAATCCCACCACGGCAGATGGTGGAACTTGAATTCAAGATAAAATATCTGGAATCGAGAATGTATTGATGACCATGAAACCATTGTCAATTGTCTGAAAAACCTATCTGGTTCACTAATGTCCTTTAGGGAAGGAAATCTGCCGTCCTTACCTGGTCTGGCCTACGTGTGACTCCAGAGCCACAGCAATGTGGTTGACTCTCAACTGCCCTCGAGCAACTAGGGATGGGCAATAAATACTGGCCAGCCAGTGACGCCTATGTCCCACGAATGAATTTTTTAAAAAAGCCAAAGTGGACCTTCTAACTAGCTTATGCTCTGCTTCCAGAGTCAGTGAGCCTGACTCGATCTCAGACCCTCACCCACCTTCCTGAAGCAAAGATTGAGACATAGGGTGGCCTTTCGACTGAGATATGTTAATACAGCCATGGTCCAAACATGGAAAAAAAACGAGTGAATTCAAGAAGTAAGATGAGACCTACAGCCCTTGACATCAAGGCAACATTCGACCAAGTGTGGCATCAAGGAGCCCCAGCAAAATTTAAGTCCACAGGTATCAGTGGGAAAACTGTCTACTGGCTGAAGTCATACCTAGTACAAAGCAAAATGGTGGTGGTTGTTTGAGGTCAATCATTTCAGCTCTAAAGCTTGAGGTACGTGACCAACTGGTCATCTGGGATTTCCATCTCTTTTGCAGGTGGATGCAGAGCAGTACTACAGTGAATTGGAGGAGAAACTAACAGATGAGTTTAATGCTGAGCGGAATCGAATTACCCTGAAAAGGCTGGGAATGGGTTTTGTGACCTTCCAGGATGAGCGAATGACAGCTGTGTGAGTGTCTATGAGTGAGGGAGATATTTGTTTGATTGCTTATTGAACTTTCCATTTGTCAATTTATACAAACTGCCTGACCAAACATGCAGTGCCTTATGCTCCCTGGCACTGGCCCTACATTAACCAACATTGACCATGCACTGTCCCTCCACTCCCTGCTATTGCTCCCTGATCATCCAAAACTATTGTGACGCAAGTGTACCTTTAAGAAATGTACTTTAAAAAAAATCATGTTCTCTGCAGTTACACAGCTTTGGTTTTATTTTATTGTTGCCGGGCTGTCTGGTTAGAAGTCCTTTTATTGCTGCTTCAATGGCTTAAATGGGGTTTTGCTTATTGTTACTCTGGGCCTCCGGTACTTTCTGGGATCTTAAATGACCCTGCATTGTGAGGGGGAAGATTGATTGACAAGTCAAAGTCAGGTTGTTCCTCTCCAGAAAAGTCTAAGGATTCATTTTCAGTTTTAGTTTAGAAAGGGGTGGACATCAGACTGAAAAGCAATGTTTCTCTCCTGGAAGCAAGCCTTCCTTGAGTGAAAAGATCTGCTGTTGTTGGTTGGCTTGCCTGGAGTCTCTCTCTCTCTCTGGTGTTTTGGGAAGCTGTTCTGACTTATAACACTATTGTCTATCTCTTAAACTGTATCAAGTCCAGTTTACCTATCACCACCACTCCCTCGCCCCCCCCAAAATGAATGACTTGCATCGGCCCCCAGTTAAGCAACACCACAATTTTAAGATGCTTATCCTTTTTTTCAAATCCCTTCGTGGCCTCACGCCTCCCAACCTTTGTAATCTCCACAACCCTTATCTGCGCTTCTCTAATTCTGGCCTGTTGTTATCTCCAATTTTAATCATGTCATCATTGGCAGCAGGGTCTTCAGCTGCTAAGACACTAAGCTCTGGAATGCCCTCCCTAAACCTCACAATCTCTATTTCTTATCCTTTAAGATATTCCACAAACACCCTTTGACTTTTGGATAACCTCTGTTGGTTATCGGTTTTATTATATCCTTATGTTTTCCTGTTAAATTCTGCTTCAGGAACTCTCCTGTAAAATACCTTGGGACATGTTAATATAAGTGCAAGGTTCACCACCCGTTCAGGCAGTACATTCTAGATCATAATCACTCTTTTCACTTTTGTCTTAAATGTGTGTTCCCTGGCTACTCTACTGTCAGTGGGAATTCTGATTTACTGTAACAAAAGCATTGATAATTTTAAACAACTCCATCAAATCTCCTTTTAACCGTGTCTGCTCTAAGGAAAACAACCCCAACTTCTCCAGTCTCTCCAAAGTTCCTCATCTCTGGTACATCAGTAAATCTCTGCACTATCCCCAAGGCCAATATCTCCTAAAATGTTATAGGGCCCACATTTATCGCCCATCCCTAATTGCCATAAAACCATAGAACGTTATGGCGAAGAAAGGGGCCATTCAGCCCATTATGTCTGTGCTGGCCAAAAAGAGAAGGAAGAAACTAGCCACATAATTTAGAACATAGAACAGTACAGCACAGAACAGGCCCTTCGGCCCACGATGTTGTGCCGAGCTTTATCTGAAACCAAGATCAAGCTATCCCACTCCCTATCATCCTGGTGTGCTCCATGTGCCTATCCAATAACCGCTTAAATGTTCCTAAAGTGTCTGACTCCACTATCACTGCAGGCAGTCCATTCCACACCCCAACCACTCTCTGCGTAAAGAACCTACCTCTGACATCCTTCCTATATCTCCCACCACGAACCCTATAGTTATGCCCCCTTGTAATAGCTCCATCCACCCGAGGAAATAGTCTTTGAACGTTCACTCTATCTATCCCTTTCATCATTTTATAAACCTCTATTAAGTCTCCCCTCAGCCACCTCCGCTCCAGAGAGAACAGCCCTAGCTCCCTCAACCTTTCCTCATAAGACCTACCCTCCAAACCAGGCAGCATCCTGGTAAATCTCCTCTGCACTCTTTCCAGCGTTTCCACATCCTTCTTATAGTGAGGTGACCAGAACTGCACACAATATTCCAAATGTGGTCTCACCAAGGTCCTGTACAGTTGCAGCATAACCCCACGGCTCTTAAACTCCAACCCCCTGTTAATAAAAGCTAACACACTATAGGCCTTCTTCACAGCTCTATCCACTTGAGTGGCAACCTTTAGAGATCTGTGGATATGGACCCCAAGATCTCTCTGTTCCTCCACAGTCTTCAGAACCCTACCTTTGACCATGTAATCCACATTTAAATTAGTCCTACCAAAATGAATCACCTCACACTTATCAGGGTTAAACTCCATTTGCCATTTTTCAGCCCAACTTTGCATCCTATCTATGTCTCTTTGCAGCCTACAACAGCCCTCCACCTCATCCACTACTCCACCAATCTTGGTGTCATCAGCAAATTTACTGATCCACCCTTCAGCCACCTCCTCTAAGTCATTAATAAAAATCACAAAGAGCAGAGGACCAAGCACTGATCCCTGTGGCACTCCGCTAGCAACCTGCCTCCAATCCGAAAATTTTCCATCGACCACCACCCTCTGTCTTCGATCAGACAGCCAGTTACCTATCCAATCGGCCAACTTTCCCTCTATCCCACACCTCCTCACTTTCATCATAAGCCGACCATGGGGGGACCTTATCAAACGCCTTACTAAAATCCATGTATATGACATCAAGTGGTGGTGTTCCCATGCATCTTCTGCCCTTTTCCTTATATCTGGTTGAGGTCATGGGTTTGGAAGGTGATGTCAAAGAAAAGGTGAGGTGCCTGAAAATTAGAGAGTGGCAAATGTTGTGCCTTTGTTTAAGAAGGGCTGCAGGGAAAAGCCTGGGAACTACAGGCCGTGAGCCTAACATCTGTAGTGGGTAAGTTGTTATAAAGTATTCTGAGAGACATGATCTACAGGCATTTAGAGAGACAACGACTGATTAGGGAAAGTCAGCATGGCTTTGTGGGTGGAAAATCATGTCTCATGAATTTGATTCAGTTTTTTGAAGGGATAACCAAGAAGGTAGATGAGCACAGTGCAGTTTATGTTGTCTACATGGACTTTAGCAAGGCCTTTGACAAGGTGCCGCATGGTAGGTTGTTGCATAAGGTTAAATCTCATGGGATCCAGGATGAAGTAGCCAATTGAATCCAAAATTGGCTTGATGACAGAAGCCAGAAGGTGGTTGTTGAGGGTTGTTTTTCAAACTGAAGGCCTGTGACCTCAGGAATCAGTGCTGGGTCCACTGTTATTTGTCATTTATATTAATTGGAGGAGAATTTAGGAGGCATGGTTAGTAAGTTTGCAGATGACACCAAGATTGGTGGCATAGTGAACAATGAAAAACGTTATCTAGGATTGCAATGGGATCTTGATCAGTTGGGCCAGTGGGCTGACAAATGGCAGATGGAGTTTAATTTAGATAAATGCGAGGTGATGCATTTTGGTAAATCGAACCAGGGCGGGACTAACTTAGTTAATGTAGGGCGTTGGGGAGAGTTACAGAACAAAGAGATCTCGGGGTACAGGTTCATAGCTCCTTCAAAGTGGACAGGATGGTGAAGAAGGTATTCGGCATGCTTGGTTTCATTGGTCAGAACATTGAATACAGGAGTTGGAATATCTTGTTGAAGTTGTACAAGACATGTACAGTTCTGGTCACCCCTTTATAGAAAGGGTATTATTAAACTAGAAAGAGTGCAGAAAAGACTTACTAGGACGCTACTGGGACTTGATGGTTTGAGTAATAAGGAGAAGCTGAATAGATTGGGACTTTTTTACCTGAAGCATAGGAGGCTGAGGGGTGATCTTATAGAGGTCTATAAAATAATGAGGGGCATAGATCAGCTAGATAGTCAATATCTTTTCCCAAAGGTAGGGGAGTCTAAAACTAGAGGGCATAGGTTTAAGGTGAGAGGGGAGATACAAAAGGGTCCAGAGGGGCAATTGTTTCACACACAGGGTGCTGAGTGTCTGGAATAAGTTGCCAGAGGCAGTAGTAGAGGCGGATCCAATTTTGTCTTTTAAAAAGCGTTTAGACAGTTACATGGGTAAGATGGGTATAGAGGGATATGGGCCAAACGCGGGCAATTTGAACTAGCTTAATGGTAAAAACTGGGCGGCATGGAAAATTTGGGCCGAACGATCTGTTTCCATGCTGTAAACCTCTCTGGCTTTATGACTCTAAACCTTGGTGAGGTGCTGCGATGCTGCGATGGTAAATACTGCTGCTACCAAGCATTGGTGTTGGAGGGAGTAGATGTTGAAGGTAATGGATGGGCACCATACAAGTGGGCTGCTATGTCCTCAATGGTGTTGAGTCTCCTGAGTGTTGTTGTTGGCGCTGCACTCATCCCAGGCAAGTGGAGAGTATCCCATCATATTCCTGACTTGTGCCTTGTAGATGATGGACAGGCTTTGGGCAGTCGGGAGGTGAGTTACTCTCTGCAGAATTCCCAGCCTCTGAATTGCTCTTGTAGCCACAGTATTGAATGGCCCATACCTGTTTCTTTGCTCCTGTTATATATTTAAGTAGTTGCATGATTGCTTTAAGAGCCGGTCACATGATTTGATGGTGATGTCATTGAGGTGTTTCAGAGTCTCCTGCTTTTAGTTTTTGTTTATCCTCTGTACAGGCAAGATCTCCTGTTGTTAGTTTGAAACAATGTGTGCAAACCACGTGCTTTTCTTTATCTTAAAACCCACAACCGTAACTGAGAACGAGAGCTCCTCAACCAAACTTCACACTGAGGACATCTCATACATCAGCAACACATTGTTTGATCAAAGGATCTGATGCCTCCTGCCACTTATTTTTCATTCTATTTTTCAGGATAGTGAAGCATTACCAGCACAGTCGGTGCCAGTATCAGCCACAGCAATCCAGTATCACGACTGTTGTCAAGTCTTACCGATGGGATGTCAGATATGCACCAGCATTGAGCGATATTATCTGGTAGGAATCAAATTGATGAAAACAACTGTCCCATAAACCTTCTTAACTATCCTATTCACCTGCTCTGCCGTTTCCAGGGATCTGTGAATAATTACCCTAAGATCTCTTTGTTCCTCTGAGCTACCCAGTGTCATGTTATTCATGTCACTGGGTAGCTCAGGAGCGGCACGGTGGCATAGTGGTTAGCACTGCTGCCTCACAGCACCAGGGACCCACGTTCAATTCCAGCCTCAGGTGACTGTCTGTGTGGAGTTTGCACATTCTCCCCATGTCTGCGTGGGTTTCCTCCGGGTGCTCCGGTTTCCTCCCACAGTCAAACTATGTGCGGGTTAGGTTGATTGGTCATGGTAATTTCACTCTTAGTGTCCCAAGATGTGTAGATTAGGGAGATTAGCAGGGAAAGTACATGGGGTTACGGGGATAGGGGATGGGTGGGATTGTTGTCGGTGCAGGCTTGATGGGCCAAATGGCCTCCTTCTGCACTGTAGGGATTCTATGATTCTATTAAATACTCCCTCATCTTGTTTCTTCTTCCAAGGTGCATCACCTTGCACTTATCAGGGTTAAATACCATCTGCCATCGCTCCGCCCATCTGATCAACCCATCTGTATCTTCCTGTAACCGACAACCCTCTTCAGTATTAACCACCCATCAATCTTGATGTCATCTGCAAACTTGCTTAACATTCCGTCACTTCAACTTAAACTTAAATGTTGAGTTTTAAGTTTAACTTAAACTTAAACATAAAACTCAACATGTTCATCCATGTTGTTTTATGTATACAACGAACAAGGGTCCCATACTGATCCTTGTGGTACCACTGGACGCTGGCCTCCAGTCACTCAATCCGCCTTCTACCACAACCCTTTGTAGTAAACTAGAAAGAGTGCAGAAAAGATTTACTAGGATGCTACCAGGACTTGATGGTTTGAGTTATAAGGAGAGGCTGGATAGACTGGGACTTTTTTCTCTGGGGCGTAGGAGGCTTAGGGGTGATCTTATCGAGGTCTATATGAGGGACATAGATCAGCTCGATAGTCAATATCTTTTTCCAAAGGTCTAAAACTAGAGGGCATAGGTTTAAGGTGAGAGGGGAGAGATACAGAAGGGTCCAGAGGGGCAATTTTTTTCACAGAGGGTGGTGAGTGTCTGGAACAAGCTGCCAGAGGTAGTAGCAGAGGCGGGTACAATTTTGTCTTTTAAAAAGCCTTTAGACAGTTATATGAATAAAATCGAGGGATATAGGCATCGAGGGATATGGGCCACATGTGGACAATCGGGACTAATTTAGTTAAAAAAAAAGGGCGGCATGGACAAGTTGGGCCGAAGGGCCTGTTTCCATGCTGTAAACCTCTATGACTCTAAACCAATTTCTGATCCATCTCACCAAGTTTCCCTGAATTCCATATGCTTCAACCTTCTCAATCAATCTCCTATTTGTCAAAAGCTTTGCTAAAATCCATATAAACTACATCATTCCCTCATCCACACATTGGATCATATTTTTGAAAAATTTTAATAAATGTGTTAGGTATGACTTCCATCTGACGAAGCCATGCTGACTATCCCTAATTAACCCATGCTTTTCCAAGTGGAGATTAATTCTCTCCTTCAGACTTTTCTCCAATAGTTTCCCTACCAATGACATGAGACTCACGGGTCTGTAATTTCCTGGTTCATCTCTACCACCCTTCTTGAAAAGTGTAGCCACGTTAGCCGTCCTCCAGTGCTCTGGCACTTTCCCCGGCAAGAAGGGGCTTGGAGCTCCGAAAGCTTGTGTGGCTTTTGCTACCAAATAAACCTGTTGGACTTTAACCTGGTGTTGTTAAACTTCTTACTGTACTTTCCCCGTGGCCAGAGCCACAAAAATTTGTGTCAGAGCCCCTGCAATTTCCTGCCCCGCCTCCCCTTACCCCTGAGCACAGGTGCCACTCCAGGAATTCCTTCATTAAAAGTTGTTCTCTTTGCAATCTTTCTGGCCACATTAATGTGTACAATGCCTACCTCTTGTACAAAGTAATTTCTGTTCCAACCAGAAACAGATCCAGTTCTCGCTTCAGAAAATTCAGCAGATCAGCATTCACAGCTTGAGTTAGCAGCCTGTTCCACACATCCAATATTTTTCTGGAAAACCTCCCAGCATCTAACCTAGTTCTGGCCTAGAATAATGAGAGAATGTGTCCTGGTCCTCCCTAACCTATTTAGTTGAAACAGATTATTGATGCACAGTCTGGTGACCTGGAGCTTTTACTGTTGGGGAGTAATTAAATGAGTTGGTAGGGCAACCTAAGCATTGATTTATAAGGGAGATTACAAAGTCAAAACAGTAATGGAAAGCAGAAAGTTAGTAAGCAAGTATGGAAGGAAGAAGAAACAGGCTAGAAAATAGGCAAAAAAGAGATTGTTCACTGATCAGTATTGTATACTCCAATGTGAAGAGACTACTCAGTAAGGCAGATGAGCTGAGAATGTTGACAGCACAATATAAATGCAAATTACTATTGTACGAGTACTAATTCTGTAAATGTGATTTTTGTTGCTCTGTTAGGGAGAACCTGTCGGTGCAGGGTAGCACTTGGTGGATCCGCTGCACACTTCTCAATATCTTTCTCTTCATCCTCCTCTTCTTCCTCACCACCCCTGCCATCATCGTCAACACCATGGACAAGTTCAATGTCACCAATCCTGTTGAGAGCCTCAAGGTAGGTGAAGACTGCTGCTGCCTGCCTAGCACCAACACAGTGTGATCACTGGCTGCCATATATCGGAATCCTCAATGAGTCTTACCAAAGTCATCATGTGGCACAGACGGTACCGTGGGTGCTGACTTCAAGGTCCATCATCAAGAATGCCTTGGTAGTATCATTACTGACCAGGCTGGCTGAATCTACATTACTGGGCCTGGTGATAGAACCAACAAAAGGGGAAAACTACTTGACCTCGTTAACAATTTAGCTGTGGCAATGACAGTATCAGGAAGAGTGACTGTGCATGTCATTGTGGAGACAAAGTCCTGTCTTCATATTGAGGATACCCTCCACTGTGCTAATTGGAGAAGATTCAGAATAGATCTAGCATCTCAAAACAGGATATCAAAGAGGTGCTGTGTGTCATCAGGACCAGCAGAATTGTTTTTGATTTTGACTTGATTTGATTTATTATTGTCACATGTATTAGTATACAGTGAAAAGTATTGTTTCTTGCGCGCTATACAGACAAAACATACTGTTCATAGAGAAGGAAAGGAGCGATTGCAGAATGTAGTGTTACAGTCATAGCTGGGGTGTAGAGAAAGATCAACTTACTGCAAGGTAGGTCCATTCAAAAGTCTGACGGCAGCAGGGAAGAAGCTGTTCTTGAGTCGGTTGGTACTTGACCTCAGACTTTTGTATCTTTTTCCCGACAGAAGAAGGTGGAAAAGAGAATGTCTGGGGTGCATGGGGGTCCTTAATTATGCTGGCTGCTTTTCCGAGGTGGCGGGAAGTGTAGATAAAGTCAATAGATGGGAGGCTGGTTTGCATGATGGACTGGGCTACATTCACGACCCTTTGTAGTCTTTTGCAGTCTTGGACAGAGCAGGGCCATACCAAGAATCATAGAAACCCTACAGTACAGAAAGAGGCCATCTGGCCCATCGAGTCTGCACCGACAACAATCCCACCCAGGTCCTACCCCCATGTCCCTACACATTTACCCGCTAACCCCTCTAACCTACGCATCTCAGGACACTAAGGGGCAATTTTAGCACGGCCAATCAACCTAACCCGCGCATCTTTGGGCTGTGGGAGGAAACCGGAGCACCCGGAGGAAACCCACGCAGACACGAGGAGAATGTGCAAACTCCACACAGACAGTGACCCAAGCCGGGAATCGAACCCAGGTCCCTGGAGCTGTGAAGCAGCAGTGCTAACCACTGTGCTACCATGCCGCCCAAGCTGTGATATAACCAGAAATAATGCTTTCTATGGTGCATCTGTAAAAGTTGGTGAGATTCGTAGCTGACATGCCAAATTTCCTTCATCTTCTGAGAAAGTAGAGGCGTTGATGGGCTTTCTTAACTTTAGTGTCGGTATGGGGGGACCAGGCCAGGTTGTTGGTGATCTGGACACCTAAAAACTTGAAGCTCTTGACCATTTTTACTTCGTCTCCATTGATGTAGACAGGGGCATGCCCTCCTGAAATCAATGACTATCTGCTCTGTTTTGTTGACACTGAGGGAGAGATTATTGTCGTCGCACCAGTTCACCAGATTCTCCATCTGATTCCATTGTATTCAGCCACAATCTGTAACTTCATGGCCTGGCATACCCCCACTCTACTATTATTATTCAGCAAGGAGATCACTCTGGTTCAATGAGGAGTGGGGAGAGCATGCCAGGAGCAGCACCAGGCATACAAAAAATAGGTATCAACCTGTGAAAGTACAGCCAGGACAACGTGCCTATTAAACAGCAGAAACAGCATGTTATAGATGAAACTAAGCGATGCCGGCAGATTAGATCAAAGCTTTGCCACGTCCATTCAGAAATGTTGGTGGATAATTAAGGAGTCTAACCAGAGGAGGCCGCTAAAATCTTTTGGCTCTCGTACTTAAGACTTGGACTCCCGAACTAGATGTACCCAAGCCAAGCAGTTCCAGTACATCCACATACTGACATCCACCTGAAATTGCCCAGGTCCTACCCACATATCTCAACACATGGACAAATCCAGTCTGAGCAATCACCGCCTGATCAGTATAATCTCAATCATCAGCAAAGTGATGGATGATGTCATTGGCAGCCCTGGCAAGTGGCACTTACTCAGCAATAAACTGCTCACTGATGTTTAGTTCCAAGAGCACTCAGATTCTGACCATTACAGACTTGGTCAGATTAGCTTTAGCAAACTGATTCTGGGGATGGCGGAACTGAATTATGAGGAGAGATTGACTAGGTTAGGATTGTTTTCACTGGAGTTCAGACGAATGATGGGGGGATCTCATAGAGACTTATAAAATTCTAACAGGACCAGAGTAGATGCAGGGAGGATGTTCTCGATGGTGGGGGAGTCCAGAACCAGAGGTCACAGTCTGAGGAATCAGGGTAGACCATTTAGGATGGAGATGAGGAGACATTTCTTCACCAAAAGAGTGGTGAGCCTGTGGAATTCATTACCACAGGAAGTAATTGATGCCAAAACATTGAATGTATTCAAGAGGCGGCTGGATATAGCACTTGGGGCGAATGGGATCAAAGGTTATGGGGAGAAAGCAGGATTAGGCTATTGAGTTGGACGATCAGCCATGATTGTGATGAATGGCGGAGCAGGCTCGAAGGGCCAAATGGCCTCCTCCTGCTCCTGCCTTCTATGTTTCTATGGTCCAAATATGGACAAAAGAGCTGTACTCCAGCACTGAGGTGAGAGTAACTGCCACTGACATCAAGGCAGCATTTGACAGGATGTGACATGAAGGAACCCGAGCAAAACTGGAGTCAAAGAACAATACAGCACAGGAACAGGCCCTTCGGCCCACCAAGCCCGTGCCGCTCCATGGTCCAAACTAGACCATTCTTTTGTATCCCTCCATTCCCACTCCGTTCATATGGCTGTCTAGATAAGTCTTAAACGTTCCCAGTGTGTCCGACTCCACCACCTTGCCTGGCAGCGCATTCCAGGCCCCCACCACCCTCTGTGTAAAATATGTCCTTCTGATACCTGTGTTAAACCTCCCCCCCTTCACCTTGAACCTATGACCCCTCGTGAACGTCACCACTGACCTGGGGAAAAGCTTCCCACCGTTCACCCTATCTATGCCTTTCATAATTTTATACACCTCTATTAAGTCTCCCCTCATCCTCCGTCTTTGCAGGGAGAACAACCCCAGTTTACCCAATCTCTCCTCATAACTAAGCCCCTCCATACCAGGCAACATCCTGGTAAACCTCCTCTGTACTCTCTCCAAAGCCTCCACGTGCTTCTGGTAGTGTGGCGACCAGAACTGGACGCAGTATTCCAAATGCGGCTGAACCAACGTTCTATACATCTGCAACATCAGACCCCAACTTTTATACTCTATGCCCCGTCCTATAAAGGCAAGCATGCCATATGCCTTCTTCACCACCTTCTCCACCTGTGCCGTACCTTCAAGGATCTGTGGACTTGCACACCCAGGTCCCTCTGCGTATCTACACCCTTTATGGTTCTGCCATTTATCGTATAGCTCCTCCCGACATTATTTCTACCAAAATGCATCACTTCGCATTTATCAGGATTGAACTCCATCTGCCATTTCTTTGCCCAAATTTCCAGCCTATCTATATCCTTCTGTAGCTTCTGACAATGCCCCTCACTATCTGCAAGTCCTGCCAATTTTGTGTCGTCCGCAAACTTACTGATCACCCCAGTTACACCTTCTTCCAGATCGTTTATATAAATCACAAACAGCAGAGGTCCCAATACAGAGCCCTGCGGAACACCACTAGTCACAGGCCTCCAGCCGGAAAAAGACCCTTCCACTACCACCCTCTGTCTTCTGTGACCAAGCCAGTTCTCCACCGATCTAGCCACCTCCCCCTTTATCCCATGAGATCCAACCTTTTTCACCAGCCTACCATGAGGGACTTTGTCAAATGCTTTACTAAAGTCCATATAGACGACATCCACGGCCCTTCCCGCGTCAACCATTCTGGTCACTTCTTCAAAAAACTCCACCAGGTTAGTGAGGCATGACCTCCCTCTCACAAAACCATGTTGACTATCATTAATGAGTTTATTCGTTTCTAAATGCGCATACATCCTATCTCTAAGAATCTTCTCCAACAACTTCCCCACCACGGACGTCAAGCTCACCGGCCTATAATTACCCGGGTTATCCTTCCTCCCCTTCTTAAATAACGGGACCACATTAGCTATCCTCCAATCTTCTGGGACCTCACCTGCGTCCAGTGACAAGACAAAGATTTGCGTCAGAGGCCCAGCGATTTCATCTCTCATCTCCCTGAGCAGCCTTGGATAGATTCCATCAGGCCCTGGGGATTTGTCAGTCTTTATATTCTCTAACAAACCTAACACTTCCTCCCTTGTAATGGAGATTTTCTCCAACGGTTCTACACTCCCCTCCGAGACACTCCCAGTCAACACATCCCTCTCCTTTGTGAATACCGACGCAAAGTATTCATTTAGGATCTCCCCTACTTCTTTGGGCTCCAAGCATAATTCTCCACTTTTGTCCCTGAGAGGTCCGATTTTTTCCCTGACAACCCTTTTGTTCCTAACGTATGAATAAAATGCCTTGGGATTCTCCTTAATCCTGTCTGCCAAGGACATTTCGTGACCCCTTTTTGCCCTTCTAATTCCCCGTTTGAGTTCTTTCCTACTTTCTTTGTACTCCTCCAGAGCTCCCTCCGTTTTTAGCTGCCTGGACCTAACATACGCCTCTCTTTTCTTTTTGACCAGTCCCTCAATTTCCCTGGTTATCCACGGTTCTCGAATCCTACCCTTCCTATCCTTCTTTTTTACAGGCACATGCCTGTCCTGAGTCAGTGGGAATGGGGGGGGGGGGGGGGGGACTCTTCACTAGTCACAGTACATGTTTGTACCAATGACATAGATAGAAAGAGGGATGAGGTCTTGCATCAAGATTCAGGGAGTTAGGCAGTAGACTAAAAGCAGGATCTCTGGGTTGTAATCTCGGGATTACTCTCAGTGCCACTTGCTAGAACTAGGAGAATAGCGCAGATCATCGTGTGGCTTCAGAGTTGGTGCAGGAGGGAGGGTTTTAGATTCCTGTATTACTGGGACCGTTTCTGGGGAAGGTGGGACCTGTACAAGCGAGCCGGTCTACATCTGAAGCAGAATGGGACTAACATCCTTACGGGACGTTTTGCTCGTGTTGTTGGGAGGAGTTTAAACTAATTTGGCAGGGGGAGGGACACAGACTGTTAGCAGAATAAGGGCACGGAATCATACAGCAAAACAAACAAGTCAGAGGGAGTGCAGCTGTATTAAGTTTCAAGGGAGTAAGGCCAGGCTGGATGGCCTCTACTTTAACACCAGGAATATTACAGGTAAAACGGATGAATTAAGGGCGAGGATTGACAGGTGGAATTGTGATATAATAGCCACCACGGAGACATGGTTGAGGGAGGGGCAGGATTGGCAACTCAACATTCCAGGACATAGAATCTTCAGGCAAGACAGGGGAGGGGGTAAAAGAGGAGGAGGCATTGCATTATTCGTTAAGGAGTCAGTTACTGCAGTAAGGAGAGATGATATCTTGGAGGCGGCATCAAATGAAGCTTTGTGGGTGGAGTTTAGAAATAAAAAAGGGGCAGCCACATTGTTAGGTGTTTATTATCGACCCCCAGACAGTCAGAAAAATATTGAGGAACAAATATATGTACAATTCACGAAGATAAGTAAAAATTGGGGCAATTAGGTAATTTCAACTTTCCCAACGTTAACTGGGATATACTTGGTGGTAAGGGCTTGGATGTAGTAGATTTCTTGAAATGTGTACGGGGGAACTTTTTAGGTCAATATGTAGTGGCTCCGACGAGGAAAGGAGCTGCACCAGATCTAATTTTGGGGAATGAAACCGGACATGTGGTTGAAGTGGTGGTGGGGGAGCATTTTAGTGATAGCGATCACAACGTGGTATAATTTAAGCTTGTTACAGACAAAAGAAATAGACATGTTGCAAAAAAAGTTTTGGATTGGGGGAGAGGAGTTTAGGAAAATAAGACAGAATCTGGTCAAGATAGACTGCGAACAGCTACTAATGGGAAAGTGTACAGAAGAACAGTGGGGGGCATTCAAAAAGGAAATGGGGAGGGTACAAGCCCAGCATGTTCCCTCTAGGATGATAGGAAAAAGTAACAAGCCCAGAGAACCATGGATGACCAGAGATATTCAAATTAGATGGGATACAGGGTAATTTGATAAAGTGGATTCAAAATTGGCTCAGTTGTAGGAGACTGAGGATGATGACAGAAGGCTGCTTCAGTGACTGAAAGCCAGTGTCCAGCGGCGTACCACAGGGATCTGTGCTGGGACCCCTATTATTCATCATTTATATAAACGACACTGATGACTGTGTGGGGGATAGGATTAGTAACTTTGCAGATGACACAAAGATTGGCCGGATGGTTAACAGTAAGGCTGAGTGTTTTGGGCAACAAGAAGATATAGATGGGATGGTCAAATGTGCAGATAAGTGGTAAATGGAATTTAACCCTGAAAAGTGCGAGGTGATACACTTTGGAAGGAGTAATTTGACAACCAAGTGTTCAATGAATGGCAGGACACTAGGAAGTTCTGTGGAACAGAGGGACCTTGGTGTATTTGCACCATGGTTGCAACGGGATCTTGATCAATTGGGCCAGTGGGCTGACAATTGGCAGATGGAGTTTAATTTAGACAAATGCGAGCTGATGCATTTTGGTAGATTGAACCAGGGCAGGACTTACTCAGTTAATGGTAGGGCGTTGGGGAGAGTTACAGAACAAAGAGATCTAGGGGTACATGTTCATAACTTCTTGAAAGTGGAATCACAGGTGGACAGAGTGGTGAAGAAGGCATTCAGCATGCTTGGTTTCATCGGTCAGAACATTGAATATAGGAATTGGAATGTCTTGTTGAAGTTGTGCAAGACATTGGTAAGGCCACACTTGGAATACTATGTGCAATTCTAGTCACCCTATTATAGAAAGAATATTATTAAACTAGAAAGAGTGCAGAAAAGATTTACTAGGATTCTATCGGGACTTGATGGATTGAGTTATAAGGAGAGGCTGGATAGACTGGGACTTTTTTCTCTAGAGTGTAGGAGGCTGAGGGGTGACCTTATAGAGGTCTATAAAATAATGAAGGGCACAGATCAGCTAGATAGTCAATATCTATTCCCAAAGGTAGGGGAGTCTAAAACTAGAGGGCATAGGTTTAAGGTGAGAGGGGAGAGATACAAAAGTGTCCAGAGGGGCAATTTTTTCACACAGAGGGTGGTGAGTGTCTGGGACAAGCTGCCAAAGGTAGTAGTAGAGGCAGGTACAATTTTGTCTTTTAAAAAGCATTTAGAAAGTTACATGGGTACGAAGGGTACAGAGGGATATGGGCCAAATGCGGGCAATTGGGATTAGCTTAGGGGTTTAAAAAAAAAGGGCGGCATGGACAAGTTACATAGAACATTACAGCGCAGTACAGGCCCTTTGACCCTCGATGTTGCGCCGACCAGTGAAACCAATCTAACCTACACTATTCCAATATCATCCATATGTTTATCCAATGACCATTTAAATGCCCTTAATGTTGGCGAGTCCACTACTGCTGCAGGCAGGGCATTCCACGCCCTTACTACTCTCTGAGTAAAGAATCTACCTCTGACATCTGTCCTATATCTATCACCCCTCAATTTAAAGCTATGTCCCTTCGTGCGAGCCATCACCATCCGAGGAAAAAGGCTCTCACTGTCCACCCTATCTAATCCTCTGATCATCTTGTATGCCTCTATTAAGTCACCTCTTAACCTTCTCTCTAACGAAAACAACCTCAAGTCCCTCAGCCTTTCCTCATAAGACCTTCCCACCATACCAGGCAACATCCTGGTAAATCTTCTCTGCACCCTTTCCAATGCTTCCTCATCCTTCCTATAATGCGGCGACCAGAACTGTACGCAATACTCCAAGTGCGGCCGCACCAGAGTTTTGTACAGCTGCAACATGACCTCCTGGCTCCGAAACTCAATCCCTCTACCAAAAAAAGCTAACACACCGTACACCTTCTTAACAACCCTATCAACCTGAGTGCCAACTTTCAGGGATCTATGCACATGGACACCGAGATCTCTCTTCTCATCCACATAGCCCAGTACTCTGTAATCCTGTTACTCCTTCCAAAGTGAATCACCTCACACTTTTCCGCATTAAACTCCATTTGCCACCTCTCAGCCCAGCTCTGCAGCTTATCTATGTCCCTCTGTAACCTGCAACAACCTTCTGCACTGTCCACAACTCCACCGACTTTAGTGTCATCCGCAAATTTACTAACCCATCCTTCTACACCCTCATCCAGGTCATTTATAAAAATGACAAACAGCAGTGGCCCCAAAACAGATCCTTGTGGTACACCACTAGTAACTGAACTCCAGGATGAACATTTCCCATCAACCACCACCCTCTGTCTTCTTACAGCTAGCCAATTCCTGATCCAAACCACTAAATCACCCTCAATCCCATGCGTCCATATTTTCTGCAATAGCTTACCGTGGGGAACCTTATCAAACGCTTTACTGAAATTCATATACACCACATCAACTGCTTTACCCTCATTCACCTCTTTGGTCACCTTCTCAAAGAACTCAATAAGGTTTGTGAGGCACGACCTACCCTTCACAAAACCGTGTTGACTATCCTTAATCAAATTATTCCTTTCTAGATGATTATAAATCCTATCTCTTATAATCCTTTCCAAAACTTTGCCCACAACAGAAGTAAGGCTCACCGGTCTATAATTACCAGGGTTGTCTCTACTCCCCTTCTTGAACAAGGGGACAACATTTGCTATCCTCCAGTCTTCTGGCACTATTCCTGTAGACAATGACAACATAAAGATCAAAGCCAAAGGCTCTGCAATCTCCTCCCTAGCCTCCCAGAGAATCCTAGGATAAATCCCATCCGGCCCAGGGGACTTATCTATTTTCACACTTTCCAGAATTGCTAACACCTCCTCCTTATGAACCTCAATCCCGTTTAGTCCAATAGCCTGTATCTCAGTATTATCCTCGACAACATTGTCTTTTTCCTGCGTGAATACTGACGAAAAATATTCATTAGCGCCCCTCCTATCTTTTCAGACTCCACGCACAACTTCCCACTACTGTCCTTGACTGGCCCTAATCTTACCCTCGTCATTCTTTTATTCCTGACATACCTATAGAAAGCTTTAGGGTTTTCCTTGATCCTACCTGCCAAAGACTTCTCATGTCCCCTCCTGGCTCTTCTTAACTCTCTCTTTAGGTCCATCCTGGCTAACTTGTAACTCTCAAGCGCCCTAACTGAGCCTTCACGTCTCATCTTAACATAAGTCTCCTTCTTCCTCTTCACAAGAGATTCAACTTCTTTAGTAAACCACGGTTCCCTCGCTCGACCACCTCCTCCCTGCCTGACAGGTACATACTTATCAAGGACACGCAGTAGCTGTTCCTTGAACAAGCTCCACATTTCAATTGTGCCCATCCCCTGCAGTTTCCTTCCACATCCTATGCATCCTAAATCTCGCCTAATTGCATCATAATTTCCTTTCCCCCAGCTATAACTCCTGCCCTTCGGTATACACCTATCCCTTTCCATCACTAAAGTAAACGTAATCGAATTGTGGTCACTATCACCAAAGTGCTCAACTACCTCCAAATCTAACACCTGGTCTGGCTCATTACCCAGTACCAAATCCAATGTGGCCTTGCCCTTGTTGGTCTATCTACATACTGTGTCAGGAAACCCTCCTGCACACATTGGACAAAAACTGACCCCTCTAAAGTACTCGAACTATAGCTTTTCCAGTCAATATTTGTAAAGTTAAAGTCCCCCGTAAGAACTACCCTGTTACTTTTGCTCCTATCCAGAATCATCTTTGCAATCCTTTCCTCTACATCTCTGGAACTTTTTGGAGGCCTATAGAAAACTCCCAACAGGGTGACGTCTCCTTTCCTGTTTCTAACCTCAGCCCATACGACCCCAGTAGACGAGTCCTCATCAAATGTTCTTTCTGCCACCGTAATACTGTCCTTGACTAACAATTCCACACCTCCACCTCTTTTACCACCTTCCCTGCCCTTACTGAAACATCTAAACCCCGGAACCTGCAACAACCATTCCTGTGCCTGCTCTATCCATGTCTCCGAGATGGCCACAACCTCGAAGTCCCAGGTACCAACCCATGCTGCAAGTTCACCCACCTTATTCCGGAAGCTCCTGGCGTCGAAGTATACACACTTCACACCACCCTCCTGCCCGCCAGTACACTCCTGCGACCTTGAAACCTTATCCATGACCTCACTACTCTCACCCTCCTGTACACTGGAGCTACAATTCAAGTTCCCATCCCCCTGCTGAATTAGTTCAAACCCTCCCGAGGAGCAAATTTCTCCCCAGGATATTGGTACCCCTCTGGTTCAGGTGTAGACCATCCCATTTGTACAGGTCTCATCTACCCCTGAATGAGCCCGAATTGTCCAGGTATCTGACACCCTCCCTAAGTTGGGCCAAAGGGCCTGTTTCCATGCTGTAAACCTCTATGACTCTATTTATCCACAGATCTCTGAAGATGGAAGGATATGTTAGTAGGGTGGTGAAAAAGGCATATGGGACATTTGCCTTTCTCGAGGCATAGATTACAATAGCAGGGAAATCATGTGGGAGTTGTACAGAACTTTAGTGAGGCCACAGCTAGAGTACTGTGTGCAGTTCTGGTCACCACATTAGATAGGGTGCAGAGGAGATTCAATGAAGAATTGATGGGCTGAAGGCTGCATTTCTGATTCTCTGATTCAATGGTTGGAGTCATACCTAGCACAAAAAAAGATGGTTGTAATTGTTGGAAGCCAATCACCTCAGCTTGAGGATATCATTGCAGAAGTTCTGCAGGGTAGCGTCCTAGGCTCAGCTATCTTCGGATGCTTCGTCAATGACTTTCCCTGTCATAAACTGAACTGTGGATGTTCGCTCGTGATTGCACAATGTTTGGTTCCACTTTCACTTCCTCAGATAATAAAACAATCTTTACCTGCATACAGCAAGTCTTTGTCAACATTCAGGCTTGAGTTGATAAATGGCAAATAGCATTTATGCCATACCAGTGCCAGGTAATGATTATCTCCACTGACAGACTAACCACGTTCCCTATACCACCATTGTGGACTCCCCACCATCAATATTTTGGGGGTTACCAAATAAAAACAATTGAACCAGTCATAAAAATATGTGGCTACAAGAGCTGATCTGAGACAGGGAAGTCTGTGGCATGTAACTCCCCCTGACTTCCCAAAGCCTGTCCAACATCTATAAGCAGCAAGTCGGATGTATGATGGAATACTCTCCACTTGCCTGGATGAGTGCAGCTCCAACAATATTCAGACAGACAAATTAGCCCACTTGATCAGCACCGATGGATTTCGACAAGGTCTCACATAGCAGATTACTATATAAAGTTGAAGCACATGGGATTGCGCGTAGTGCCTTGGGCTGGATAGAAAGCTGGTTAGCAGTTAGGAAGCAAAGAGTTGGCATAAATGGGTATTTTTCTGATTGGCAGTCGGTGACTAGTGGGCTTCCTCAGGGATCTGTGCTAGGACCCACATTATATATTAATAATTTGGAAGAAGGAACTGAATGTATTATCTCCAAATTTGCAGATGATACAAAGTTGGGTGGGAGGTGAACTGTGAGGAAGATGCAGAGATTCTTCAGTGTGATTTGGACAGGCTGAGTGTGTGGGCATCTGCACGGCAGATGCAGTATAATGTGGATAAATGTGAGGTTATCCACTTCGGTAGCAATAATAGGAAGACAGATCATTACTTGAATGGGTGTAAAGTGAGAGAAGTGGACACTCAACGAGATCTTGGAGTCCTCATGTATCAGTTGCTGAAAGTAAGCGCGCAGGTACAGCAGGCAGTAAAGAAGGCAAATGGTATGTTGGCCTTCATAGCGAGAGGATTTGAGTATTGGGATAGGGATGTTTTACGGTAATAAGGCGAGGCTGGATAGACTGGGACTTTTTTCTCTGGAGCTTAGGGGTGATCTTATAGAGGTCTATAAAATAGTGAGGGGCCTAGATCAGCTAGGTAGTCAATATCTTTTCCCAAAGGTAGGGGAGTCTAAAACTAGACGGCATAGGTTTAAGGTGAGAGGGGAGAGATGCAAAAGCGTCCAGAGGGGCAATTTTTTCACACAGAGGTGGTGTTGCAGTTGTATAGGTGAGAAGGGGAGAGATGCAAAAGGGTCCAGAGGGGCAATTTTTTCACACAGAGGGTGGTGTTGCAGTTGTATAGAACGTTGGTTTGGCCGCATTTGGAATACTTCGCCCAGTTCTGGTCGCCACACTACCAGAAGGACGTGGAAGCTTTAGAGAGAGTACAGAGGAGGTTTACCAGGATGTTGCCTGGTATGGAAGGGCTTAGTTATGAGGAGAGATTGGGTAAACTGGGGTTGTTCTCACTGGAAAGACGGAGGATGAGTGGTGACCTAATAGGGGTGTATAAAATTATGAAAGGCATAGATAGGATGAACGGTGGGAAGCTTTTTCCCAGGTCGGTGGTGACGTTCACGAGGGGTCATAGGTTCAAGGTGAGGGGGGGAGGTTTAACACGGATATCAGAAGGACGTATTTTACACAGAGGGTGGTGGGGGCCTGGAATGCGCTGCCGGGCAAGGTGGTGGAGGCGGACACACTGGGAACGTTTAAGACTTATCTAGATAGCCACATGAACGGAGTGGGAATGGAGGGATACAAAAGAATGGTCTAGTTTGGACCAGGGAGTGGCGCGGGCTTGGAGGGCCGAAGGGCCTGTTCCTGTGCTGTGTTGTTCTTTGTTCTTTGTTCTTTGAGTGTCTGGGACAAGCTGCCAGAGGTAGTAGTAGAGGCGGGTACAATTTTGTCTTTTAAAAAGCGTTTAGACAGTTACATGGGTAAGATGGGTATAGAGAGATATGGGCCAAATGCGGGCAATTGGGACTAGCTTAGGGGTTAATAAAAGGGCAAGTTGGGACGAAGGGCCTTGTTTCCATGCTGTAAACCTCTATAACTCTAATTGTATACGGTGTTGGTGAGGCCACACCTGGGGTATTGTGTGCAGTTTTGGTGTCCTTACCTGGGGAAGGATGTCCTTGTTATAGAGGAAGTACAGCGAAGGTTTACCAGGCTGATTCCTGGTATGGCAGGTCTGTCATATGAGGAGAGACTAAGTCAGTTAGGATTATACTATATATGCCCCAGGGATCTGTTCTGTTCTGGGACCCTTGCTGTTTGTCATTTTCATAAATGACCTGGATGAGGAAGTGGAGGGATGGGTTGGTAAGTTTGCCGACGACACGAAGGTTGGTGGGGTTGTGGATAGTCTGGAGGGATGTCAGGAGTTACAGAGGGACATAGATAGGATGCAAGACTGGGCGGAGAAGTGGCAGATGGACTTCAACCCAGATAAATGCGTAGTGGTCCATTTTGGCAGGTCAAATGGGATGAAGGAGTACAATATAAAGGGAAAGACTCTTAGTACTGTGGAGGATCAGAAGGACCTTGGGGTCCGGGTCCATAGGACTCTAAAATCGGCCCAGCAGATGGAGGAGGTGGTATGGTGTGCTGGCCTTTATCAATCGAGGGATTGAATTTCGGAGTCCGGGGATAATGATACAGCTATATAAGACCCTCGTCAGACCCCACTTGGAGCACTGTGCTCAGTTCTGTTCGCCTCATTACAGGAAGGATGTGGAAAAGATTGAAAGGTTGCAGAGGAGATTTACAAGGATGTTGCCTGGATTGAGTGGCATGCCTCATGAGGATAGGCTGAGGGAGCTCGGTCTTTTCTCCTTGGAGAGACGTAGGATGAGGGACCTAATAGAGGTATATAAAATGTTGAGAGGCATAGATCGGGTGGACTCTCAGAGGCTTTTTCCCAGGGTGGAAATGGCTGCTACGAGAGGACACAGGTTTAAGGTGCTGCGGGGTAGGTACAGGGGAAATGTTAGGGGTAAGTTTTTCACACAGAGGGTGGTGGGCGAGTGGAATCGGCTGCCGTCAGTGGTGGTGGAGGCAAACTCAATAGGGTCTTTTAAGAGACTCCTGGATGAGTACATGGGACTTAATAGGATGGAGGGTTATAGGTAGGCCTAAAAGGTAGGGATATGTTCGGCACAACTTGTGGGGCCGAAGGGCCTGTTTTGTGCTGTAGTTTGTCTATGTTTCTGTATAGATACCTCACCCTGGATCCCGTGAGATTTAACCTTATGCAACAACCTACCATGCAGTACCTTGTCAAAAGCCTTGCTAAAGTCCATGTCGACAACATCAACTGCGCTGCCCTCATTTACCTTCTTGGTTACCCCTTCAAAAAACTCAATCAAATTTGTGAGACATGATTTTCCACTCACAAAGCCATGCTGACTGTCCCTAATCAGTCCTTGCATCTCTAAATACCTGTAGATCCTGTCTCTCAAAATACCTCCCAACAACCTCCTCGAAGGGCTGAATGGCCAATCCTGCTTCTAGTTTCTATGTTTCTATATTACCCCATCCATCGCCTTAAACGCTCATTTGCTCCACAAGCGCAAAGTGGCAGTCGCTTGTACCATCTAGAAGATGCACTGCAGGAACTCATTAAAAATCCCTTTCTAAATCCCTGATCTCTACCACCTGGAAGGATAAGAGTAGCAGATGCATGGGAACACTACCACCTGTAAGTTTCCCTCCAAGTCACATGCCATCATGAGTTGGAAATTTATCACTGTTCTTTCACTATGGCTGGGTCAAAACCCTGAAAATTACTCTCTAACAACACTATGCGTGTACCTACACTAGATGGCCTGTGGTGGTTCGAGAAGGCAGCTCACCACCGTCTTCTGAAGGGTGTTTGGAGATGGGCACCTAATGCTGGCCTAGCCAGAGATGCGCACATCCACATTTAGAAAGATAAAATGCCTCCGGGTCTGAGCATCGTGGGTCAAACCGCACTCCAGGGACATAACCCATAATCCATGCTGACAGGTTAGGGTGCATTGGCCATGCTAAATTCTCCCTCAGTTTACCCGAACAGGCACCGGAGTTTGGCGACTAGGGGACTTTCACAGTAACTTCATAGCAGTATGAATGTAAGCCTATTTGTGACTAATACATAAACTTTACTAGTGGTTGACTAGGTTTCTGCTGTTACGTGAATGGGTTGCACTGGTGGTTCAATACTGGGGGAAATTCAGCAGTGAGATGCAAGGATGGATGGTGCGTTGTGTGATGAAGTGAACGATTGATTGGTTTACAGGACTCACTGAATTCTAATCCCTACTTTATTTAATGAAGTTATTGGACAGCATTTTACAGCCTCGCTCTTCCTGAAACTGTGAAATCCCACCTGAGGTCAACGGACCTTCCCACTTACCTCCCTTCGCCCGCTCCGATCCCTGAGGCGGAGTGGTAAGTTCCAGTGTTTGACTGAATTGCTGGTCTTCAGACAGTATTTTGCTCCTTGTGCTCTAAGACAGCTTTCTGCTTGATTTTGCGTTTGTCATACTCTTATCAAAACCTTGTGTTTTTCAGAATCCAATTGTAACGCAGTTTTTCCCAACCCTGCTCCTGTGGACATTCTCTGTGCTGCTCCCGTTTATTGTGTACTACTCTGCTTTTTTTGAGTGTCATTGGACCAGGTAAGTGAACTTTATTTGCCTATAATGTTAGGATGTCCTGAACTAATGCAAACTGCTCTTTAAGACTGTAAGATGTCGGAGCAGAAGTATACCATTCGGCCCACCGAGTGCTCTACCATGGTCAAGAAAATAGATGAGCTGTATTTGTATTGTTAAATATTGGAAATAAGGTGTAGCTTTAAAGTGGGTTTAATTTAGTGTTGCTGTGTAATTCAAGTTAGATTCATGCTGGACAAAGGAGTAACAAGTTGTTGCTTCGTAAGCGGGGGCACCTTTAGGTAGGAAGGTTTTTTGAGTTTAGTTTAAGCTGGATTTATCACAATTGGAACTAGGTAGTGAGAGAGAAACAGTTCTCAGCTCTCCTAGAAGCAGAAACAAACAAGCAATGAAGTGAGGTGCTAAAATCAAGTTCCAGGGGAACTGAAGGACAGAGGGTTCTGGAGACCAGGAAATTGAAAAGAAACTACAGGAATATTTAAATAAAAAGGAAATTAGGAGGGCAAAAAAGGGCCATGAGGTAGCTTTGGCTGAGAGGATTAAGGCAAATCCAAAAGGATTCTGTAAGTATATTAACGGAAAAAGAATAACTAGAGAGAGAATAGAACCCCTCGAGGACCAAGGTGGACACATCTGGGTGGAACCGCAGGAAATGGTTGAGGTTCTCAAATGAATATTTCCCCTCTGTGTTCACCGTGGACAAAGACATGGAGACTTGGGAACCTGGGAAGGTTAGTGGCGATATATTGGGGACAGTTCACATTACAGTAGAGGAGGTAATGGACGTATTAAAATGTATGAAGGTGGATAAATCCCCTTGCCCTGACCAGGTATATCCAAGAACTCTGCATGAGGCTATAGAAGAAATTGCGGGAGCCCTGGTTGAGAAATTTGCTGTAAGAGTTTTAGCAACACCAGGTTAAAGTCCAACCGGTTTATTTGGTAGCAAAAGCCACTAGCTTTCGGAGCGCTGCTCCTTCGTCAGATGGAGTGGAAATCTGCTCTCATGAAGGGCACAGAGACACAAAATCAAGTTACAGAATACTGATTAGAATGCGAATCTCTACAGCCAACCAGGTCTTAAAGATACAGACAATGTGAGTGGAGGGAGCATTAAGCACAGGTGAGAAATTTGCATCATTGTTAGCTACGGGTGAGGTACCAGAAGACTGGACGGCAGCAAATGTTGTTCCCTTATTTAAAAAGGGCTGCAAATAGACCGGTCAGCCGACCATCTATGGTGGGTACGTGACTGGAGAGGATTCTGATGGATCAGATATGCAGGCATTTAGAAACAGTAAGAAGTCTCACAACACCAGGTTAAAGTCCAACAGGTTTATTTGGTAGCAAATACCATAAGCTTTCGGAGCACTGCCTCTTCATCAGGTAAGTGGGAGTTCTGTTCACAAACAGGGCATATAAAGACACAAACTTAATTTACAAAATAATGGTTGGAATGCGAGTCTTTACAGGTAATCAAGTCTTGAAGGTACAGACAATGTGAGTGGCAATCACCAGGCAAGAGTGTTCTCTTCCTGTTGGGGAACACTTCAGCGGTCACGGGCATTCGGCCTCTGATCTTCGGGCAAGCGTTCTCCAAGGCGGCCTTCACGACACACGACAGCGCAGAGTCGCTGAGCAGAGACTGATAGCCAAGTTCCGCACACATGAGGACGGCCTCAACCAGGATCTTGGGTTCATGTCACACTATCTGTAACCCACACGACTTGCCTGGACTTGCAAAATCTCACTAACTGTCCTGTCTGGAGACAATACACATCTCTTTAACCTGTGCTTAACGCTCTCTCCACTCACATTGTCTGTACCTTTAAGACTTGATTACCTGTAAAGACTCGCATTCCAATCATTATTTTGTAAATTGAGTTTGTGTCTTTATATGCCCTGTTTGTGAACAGAACTCCCACTCATCTGACGAAGGGGCAACAAGCGCTCCGAAAGCTAGTGGCTTTTGCTACCAAATAAACCTGTTGGACTTTAACCTGGTGTTGTGAGACTTCTTACTGTGTTTACCCCAGTCCAACGTCGGCACCTCCACATCATGGCATTTAGAAAGACAGGGTTTGATTAGGAGCAGTCAGCAAAGCTTCATGTATGGGAGATCATGCCTTACTAATTCGTTAGAGTTCTTTGATGAAGTGACCAGGAAGGTTGATGAGGGCAGGGTGGTAGACGTGGTCTATATAGACTTCAGTAAGGCCTTTGATAAAGTTCCACATGGGAGGTTGTTCTGGAGGTTAAATCACACGGAATCCAGGGAGAGCTGGCTAATTGGACATACAATTAGCTCGATAATAGGAAGCAGAGGGTAATGGTGGAAGGATGCTTGTCAGACTGGAGGCCTGTGACTAGTGGTGTGCCTCAGGGATCAGAACTGGGCCCATTGCTGTTTATCATCTGGATGAGAATGTACAAGGCATGATCAGTAAGTTTGCAGATGACACTAAAATAGATGGTATTGTAGACAATGAGGAAGGTTATCAAAAATTGCAGCAGGATCTTGATTAGCTGGGGAAGTGGGCCGAGAAATGGCAAATGGAGTTATAGAGTCATAGAGGTTTGCAGCATGGAAACAGGCCCTTCGGCACAACTTAAGTTCAATGCAGATAAGTGTGAGGTATTACATTTTGGAAAGTCAAATCAAGGTAGGACTTTCACAGTGAATGATAGGACCTTAGGGGGTATCGTGAAACAGAGGGACCTTGGAGTTCAGATGCACGGTTCTCTGAAGGTGGAGTCACAGGTAGATAGGGCAGTAAAGAAGGCTTTGGCATGCTGGCCTTCATCAGTCAGGGCACTGAGTATAGAAGCTGGGAAGTTATGTTGTAGTTGTACGGGACGTTGGTGAGGCTGCACCTGGAATATTGTGTTCAGTTTTGGTCACCTTGCTATAGGAAAGATGTTATTAAACTGGAGAGAGTGCAGAAGAGATTTATAAGGATGTTGCCATTTATAAGGATGAGTTATAGGGAGAGATTGGACAGGCTAGGACCTTTTTCTTTGTAGCGTAGGGGACTGAGGGGTGATTTTATCCCTCATGTATCAGATCATGAGAGGCAGGGATAGGGTGAATGCACTCAGTCTTTTTCCCAGGGTTGGGGAATCGAGAACTAGAGGGCATAGGTTTAAGTTAAGAAGGAAAAGAATTAATGGGAACCTGAGGAGCAACTTTTTTTACACAGAGTGTGATACATATATGGAATGAGCTGCCGGAGGAAGTGGTTGAGGCAGGGACATTGACAACATTTAAAAGGCATTTGGACAGATACATGGATAGGAAAGGTTTAGAGGAATATGGGCCAAATGCAGGCAAATGGGGTTAGCTTAGATGGGCATTTTGGTTGGCCTGGACCAGTTTGGGCCAAAGAGCCTGCCTCCGTGCCATACATACTATGATTCTATGACTTGGACGAGGGGCAAGTGAATGCGCTGTTACCAAGTTTGCGGATGACACAAAAATAGGTGGGACGGCAAGTGGTGAGGAAGACAAAAGGAGTCTACAGAGGGATATAAACAGGTTAAGTGAGTTGGGCAAAAATTTGGCAAGAGGTGACGTGCATCTTTGTTGGGGGGTGGGTGGTGGACTTATCAGGGATCACATGAACCTCAAGTCTATTGCGGAGAGGCGATTGTTTAACACATGGAATTGTCAGTTGGAGTCTGGGAGTCGTGGAGTTCAGAAGCATTCTTATCTCTGTCCTTTTTATAGTTGTTTCTCTCAATAAGCCCCTTGTTAGTTTATCTGCTGAATTGGTCATCTTTACCTCGCAGCTGTTACATCTGGTGATGAGGTAAACCAGAGCCATATGCTACAGATCAAGAGGGTGGTCCTTGCATCAAACACCTTTGAAAAACATTGCTTTCACAACTTGTAAGTGCCAAAATGCCACGGATCAGGAAACTGCAACAATTTAACCCTGAAATAGAATAGTAGGTCCAATGTGTCGAGCATCTCTGATACTTTTTTAAGGCCAATGAAATCGGGGGGAGGGATGAAAGCAGAAAGTCATCCTTCTAACAACCTGTGGGGTTCAGACTTACAATCATATTCAAAGACTGACATTCCCGAGGCCCGCAATACAAAACCTTTAGAGCAACTCGTTGCATTAATTAAGGAACACTGCATCCCAAAGCCATCAGTAATTATCCAACAACACAAATTTAATTCAACAATGAGAAAATGCAGGGAGACAATTGCAACATTCACCGCAAGGTTAAGGCAGTTGGTTGAGCAGTGTGAATGTGGATCAACACTCACCAATATCTCCAGAGATAGATTAGTCTATGGTGTGAATAAGCTCAATATACACAAAACAATTACTAGCAGAGACAGAAATTTCCTTGACTATAGTATTGGACATTACTCACGCTACAGAAAGTGCCAAAAGAGGTACATTAGCATTGCAGAGTGTGCAGGCAGGTGAGGTAACTTTGATGGGAAACCACTAGTAGTTGTGGTTCCAGGATAAGGGCGCAGAAAGCTGTCAGCCAAGAGTAATGAGCAAGGCAGAGTGCAGAGATACAGAAAATTGGAGCTGGAAGGGTCATCTAGACTCGAAACGTTGGCTCTATTCTCTCTCCACAGATGCTGTCAGACCTGCTGAGATTTTCCAGCATTTTGTGTTTTGTTTCAGATTCCAGCATCTGCAGTAAGTTGCCTTTATTATATAGGCATCAAGGGAAGTCATGACATTCAACAGCCACAAAGGCTTATTTCAATATAGCCAGCTGCCATTCGGACTATCTTCAGCGTGTGTGATATTCCAGCGTATAATGTTGCAGCATTTTCCCAAAGTAGTAATCTATTTAGACAACATGTTAATTACAGGAGCTTCTGAGGAAGAACATTTAGCAAATCTTGAGGAAGTCCTGCAAAGATTTAAAAACAGTAAGAAGTTTAACAACACCAGGTTAAAGTCCAACAGGTTTATTTGGTAGCAAAAGCCACACAAGCTTTCGGAGCTCTTAGCCCCTTCTTCAGGTGAGTGGGAATTCTATTCACAAACAGAGCATATAAAGACACAGACTCAATTTACATGAATAATGGTTGGAATGCGAATACTTACAACTAATCAAGTCTTTAAGAAACGAAACAATGTGAGTGGAGAGAGCATCAAGACAGGCTAAAAAGATGTGTATTGTCTCCAGACAAGACAGCCAGTGAAACTCTGCAGGTCCACGCAACTGTGGGAGTTACAAATAGTGTGACATGAACCCAATATCCTGGTTGAGGCCGTCCTCGTGTGTGCGGAACTTGGCTATCAGTTTCTGCTCAGCGACTCTGCGCTGTCGTGTGTCGCGAAGGCCGCCTTGGAGAACGCTTACCCGAATATCAGAGGCCAAATGCCCATGACCGCTGAAGTGCTCCCCAACAGGAAGAGAACAGTCTTGCCTGGTGATTGTCGAGCGGTGTTCATTCATCCGTTGTCGCAGCGTCTGCATAGTTTCCCCAATGTACCATGCCTCGGGACATCCTTTCTTGCAGCGAATCAGGTAGACAACGTTGGCCGAGTTGCAAGAGTATGTACCGTGTACCTGGTGGATGGTGTTCTCACGTGAGATGATGGCATCTGTGTTGATCTGTGCCGGATCATCGGGTAGAACAAGGACAGGAATGGTTGTTGGACGTTCCAGGGTATAGATGTTTCAGTAAGTGTAGGGAAGCTGGTAAAAGAGGTGGAGGAGTAGCATTGTTAAATCAAGGATAGTTTAACGGCTGCGGAAAGGCACTTCGAGGGGGATCTGCACACTGAGGTAATATGGGCTGAGGTTAGAAATAGGAAAGGAGCGGTCACGTTGTTAGGAGTTTACTATAGGCCCCCAAATAGTAATAGAGATGTGGAGGAAGAAATTGCTAAGCAGATTATGGATGTGTGTGGGGTTCACAGGGTAGTTGTCATGGGGGACTTTAACTTTCCAAATATTGATTGGAACCTTTGTAGGTCAAATAGTTCGGATGGGGCAGTTTTTGTGCAGTGTGTGCAGGAGGGTTTCCTGACACAATATGTGGATAGGCCGACAAGAGGTGAGGCCACATTGGATTTGGTACTGGGAAATGAACCGGGCCAAGTGTTAGATTTGGTTGTGGGAGAGCACTTTGGAGATAGTGACCACAATTCGGTGTCTTTTGTTATTGCAATGGAGAGGGATAGGGCCGTACGGCAGGGCAAGGTTTACAATTGGGGGAGAGGTAATTATGATGCCATTCGGCAAGGATTAGGGGGCATAAGTTGGGAACAGAAACTGTCAGGGAAAGGAACTAATGAAAAGTGGAACTTTTTCAAGGAACAAATACTGGGTGTCCTTGATAGGTATGTCCCTGTTAGGCAGGGAGGAAATGGCCGAGTGAGGGAACCATGGTTCACGAAAGAGGTGGAATGTCTTGTGAAAAGGAAGAGGGAAGCTTATGTAGGGATGAGGGAAGCTTATGTAGGGATGAGGAAACAAGGTTCAGATGGCTCGATTGAGGGTTACAAGTTAGCAAGGAATGAGCTGAAAAAGGGGCTTAGGAGAGCTAGGAGGGGACATGAGAAGTCCTTGGCGGGTCGGATCAAGGAAAACCCCAAGGCTTTTTACTCTTATGTGAGGAATAAAAGAATGACCAGGGTGAGGTTAGGGCCGGTCAAGGACAGTAGTGGGAACTTGTGTATGGAGTCAGTAGAGATAGGCGAGGTGATGAATGAATACTTTTCTTCAGTGTTCACCAAGGAGAGGGGCCATGTTTTTGAGGAAGAGAAGGTGTTACAAGCTAATAGGCTGGAGGAAATAGATGTTCGGAGGGAGGATGTACTGGCAGTTTTGAATAAACTGAAGGTCGATAAGTCTCCTGGGCCTGATGAAATGTATCCTAGGATTCTTTGGGAGGCAAGGGATGGGATTGCAGAGCCTTTGGCTTTGATCTTTGGGTCCTCGCTGTCCACGGGGATGGTGCCAGAGGACTGGAGAGTGGCGAACGTTGTTCCTCTGTTTAAGAAAGGGAATAGAAATGACCCTGGTAATTATAGACTGGTTAGTCTTACTTCAGTGGTTGGTAAATTGATGGAAAAGGTCCTTAGGGATGGGATTTACGACCATTTAGAAAGATGCGGATTAATCCGGGATAGTCAGCACGGATTCATGAAGGGCAAGTCGTGCCTCACAAATTTGATAGAATTTTTTGAGGAGGTAACTAAGTATGTTGATGAAGGTAGGGCAGTTGATGTCATATACATGGATTTTAGTGAGGCGTTTGATAAGGTCCCCCATGGTCGGCTTATGATGAAAGTAAGGAGGTGTGGGATAGAGGGAAAGTTGGCCGATTGGATAGGTAACTGGCTATCTGATCGAAGACAGAGGGTGGTGGTGGATGGAAAATTTTCGGACTGGAGGCAGGTTGCTAGCGGAGTGCCACAGGGATCAGTGCTTGGTCCTCTGCTCTTTGTGATTTTTATTAATGACTTAGAGGAGGTGGCTGAAGGGTGGATCAGTAAATTTGCTGATGACACCAAGATTGGTGGAGTAGTGGATGAGGTGGAGGGCTGTTGTAGGCTGCAAAGAGACATAGATAGGATGCAAAGCTGGGCTGAAAAATGGCAAATGGAGTTTAACCCTGATAAATGCGAGGTGATTCATTTTGGTAGGACTAATTTAAATGTGGATTACAGGGTCAAAGGTAGGGTTCTGAAGACTGTGGAGGAACAGAGAGATCTTGGGGTCCATATCCACAGATCTCTAAAGGTTGCCACTCAAGTGGATAGAGCTGTGAAGAAGGCCTATAGTGTGTTAGCTTTTATTAACAGGGGGTTGGAGTTTAAGAGCCGTGGGGTTATGCTGCAACTGTACAGGACCTTGGTGAGACCACATTTGGAATATTGTGTGCAGTTCTGGTCACCTCACTATTAGAAGGATGTGGAAGCGCTGGAAAGAGTGCAGAAGAGATTTACCAGGATGCTGCCTGGTTTGGAGGGTAGGTCTTATGAGGAAAGGTTGAGGGAGCTAGGGCTCTCTGGAGCGGGGGAGGCTGAGGGGAGACTTAATAGAGGTTTATAAAATGATGAAGGGGATAGATAGAGTGAACGTTCAAAGACTATTTCCTTGGGTGGATGGAGCTATTGCAAGGGGGCATAACTATAGGGTTCGTGGTGGGAGATATAGGAAGGATATCAGAGGTAGGTTCTTTACACAGAGAGAGGTTGGGGTGTGGAATGGACTGCCTGCAGTGATAGTGGAGTCAGACACTTTAGGGACATTTAAGCGGTTATTGGACAGGCACATGGAGCACACCAGGATGATAGGGAGTGGGATAGCTTGATCTTGGTTTCAGATAAAGCTCGGCACAACATCGTGGGCCGGAGGGCCTGTTCTGTGCTGTACTGTTCTATGTTCTAAAAATCCCCTCCAAGTCCATCGCTTCTCTTACATCCCTAATTGATTTTCTTGTGTCTTATGACACAGAAGACAAATGTGTTGGTGCCATTATGCAAAGTTCCTGAGGCATTATTTTCACTGAGGGCTGAATATTGATTCTCCATTTTGATTTTGTTTCAGGTCAACTGAGAACCAAGTGACAATGCACAAGTGTTATTTCTTCCTGGTTTTCATGGTGATCATTCTGCCATCACTGGGCCTGACCAGGTACTGACTCGATGACTATGTCAAGTCTGTGCATAAAGAGCAAAACAGAACCTGGTATTGAGATGAAACATCTGTTGCTATAGATTCATTGTGTTTTCCTGTGACCAGTGAATAAGGAGATCTTCCTTTAGATCGTTGCAATGCAAGTCAGGGCAGTGCAGCACAGACACAGCGCTCAGTTTGTACTCAGCTCAAAGACAGCTTATTGTTAATCTGAATTCCATGTCTCCTCGCACTAATGGCAGTGACCCCATGCCCCCCCACTTGCTGAGAACAATGACCTCAATCCAGCCTTGTACTCACTAATGTCAGTTTACCCCCTCCAACTGCGCCCCACCTCTCCCTCCTCATTGCTGCTGATAAGAACAAGGTTGATGCTAAATGCCAGGTTATGCCAAATCTCACAACATTGAAACAACTACAATCAACTGTCATTTACAATTTGATAGAATGTGAGAAAAGTTTTGAAATTCAAAGAATGATGCCCCAGACATTTTGTGATGATTTTAAAATAAATGTTTATTAAACTAAAGGAAGCAACAATAATGCCAACTACAAGTACACTTAGCTGAAGCAATGGCTATATACATTATCACTAACTTTACCCAGTTTCCAACATCTTGGCCGGGATTCTCCCAAAATGATTCTAAGTGCCGAATTCACGTAAAAACTGGAGGAAATTACATTGTTTTTTTTGGCAGGATTTTCAAAATGAATTTCCCATACTCTGTGCACTGCAGAGTACCTCAGCAAGAATCACAGAGTACCTCAGCGAGAAAATTGAGGGGCAGGTCCTATTCTCGCCCGAGAGCGCTGAGTGGGCCACTGCGCATGTGCTGATCTGTCAGAATGAAGATCGACACATGCACAGTATAGCTCTGCACTGCCGGCCTACTGATCACTGGCCAGCTCAATCGCTGGGCAGCCCTACAACCCCACATTGCTGGTTCACTGACCGCCCCCCCCCACAATGCCCCAATCATTGGCCTCCCAGACCTGCCCCGACCCCCCACATCCCCCTCCCTGGCAGTCTTGATCACCTGATCCCCCCCCCCCCCAACCTCCGCCAGTCCCCCCGCCCCCGGCAATCTCAACCCCCCCCTAATCCCATTGTCCAGCCCGAATCAGACCCTTTCCTCCCGACTGCAGAGTGGCAGCAGGCCGGGACCTTCTGGCCATGCCCCCTTGGCACTGCCTGATGCCCAGTGAGCAGTGCCAAGGTGCCCCTAGGGCAGTGCCAGGAGTCCAGGCTGGCAATGCCCAGGGGGCACCCCCTTACCCCTGACCTCCTGGGGGGCCTAAATGGTCCACCTTCACTCCAGCGGAGATGGGCTGCCAGCTCCCCACTGTTGGGAACCCCACTGGAATGAACCATTCCTGGCGGAGTTGGGGGGGAGAGGTAGCAGGCCCGGAGACTTCAGTCCATGGCGCCCAGCGGAGAACTCGTTAAATTGTCTCCACTGATGGCTCTCAGCAGAGCAGTGGGCTGGGCTAATTCTCCCAAAACCTCCACAACATCCTATAGGTTTTTAAAAGCTGTAAAAGAAGCCAGTAAAGTTAAAACACCGTGCAGCTATATCTCTTTCGGGTTGCCTCTGAGGTAAGTTTAAGTTTAAAGTTTTTGTATTAGTGTCACAAGTAAGGCTTGCATTAACACTGCAATGAAGTTACTGTGAAAATCCCCTAGTCGCCACACTCCGGCACCTATTCGGGAACACTGAGGGAGAATTTAGCACTGTCAATGCACCTCATCAGCACGTCTTTCGGACTGTCGGAGGAAACATAAGGCCTATGGTCTGTCAGAATATAAGAACATGAGAACTAGGAGCAGGAGGAGGCCATCTGACCCCTCGAGCCTGCTCTGCCATTCAATAAGATCATGGCTGATCTTTTCGTGGACTCAGCTCCACTTATCCGCCCGCTCACCATAACCCTTAATTCCTTTACTGTCCAAAAATCTATCTATCTTTGCCTTAAAAACATTCATTGACGTAGCCTCAACTGCTTCACTGGGCAGGGGATTCCACAGATTCACAACCCTTTGGGTGAAGAAGTTCCTCCTCAACTCAGTCAAAGAACAAAGAAAGAAAATTACAGCACAGGAACAGGCCCTTCGGCCCTCCAAGCCTACAGCGACCATGCTGCGCGACTTAACTAAAACCCTCTACCCTTCAGGGGACCATATCCCTCTATTCCCATCCTATTCATGTACTTGTCAAGACGCCCCTTAAAAGTCACTACCGTATCCGCTTCCACTACCTCCCCCGGCAACGAGTTCCAGGCACCCACTACTCTCTGTGTAAAAAATCTGCCTCGTACATCTCCTTTAAACCTTGCCTCTCGCACCTTAAACCTATGCTCCCTAGTAATTGACTCTTCCACCCTGGGAAAAAGCTTCTGACTATCCACTCTGTTCATGCCTCTCATAATCTTGTAGACTTCGATCAGGTCTCCCCTCAACCTCCGTCGCTCCAGTGAGAACAAACCAAGTTTCTCCAACCTCTCCTCATAGCTAATGCCCTCCATACCAGGCAACATCCTGGTAAATCTTTTCTGTAGCCTCTCCAAAGCCTCCACATCCTTCTGGTAGTGTGGCGACCAGAATTGAACACTATATTCCAAGTGCGACCTAACTAAGGTTCTAAATCTGCTTCCCTTTATTTTGAGGCCATGCCCCCTAGTTCTAGTTTCACCCTCCAGTGGAAACAACCTCCCTGCTTCTATCCTATCTATTTCCTTCGTAATCTTATATGTTTGGAGTACCCGGAGAAAGCCCATGCAGACACGGGAGAACATGCAGATTCCGTACAGACAGTGACCCAAGCCGGGAATTGAATCCAGGTTCCTGGCGATGTGAGGCAGCAGCGCTAATCACTGTGCCACCCAACAAAACAACTGTTTTTTTAAGGCAGGCTTTCTTCACATGCATGGCTTGATGGTACTTAAGACAGCTATTCCTACTGTTGGTTGACTTTTCCTATTCTTGCACAGATTGAATGTTTCTGATATAGTTTTTCCCTTTTGATCTTCGCTTATCTGCACTAACCTCTTCAGAATTCAAATTTAATTAGCTTCATTTTGTGAGTCTACCTTGTAGATGTAAATGCAAAGTTCACACCTTGTTTCCTCCTTTGATTCTTTAACACCTTATCCAAACCCTTTCTGTTCTATTCCCCATTGTTACTGGATGAAGAGCATAAAAAATAGGAACAGGAGTAGGTTTTTCAGCACCTTGAACCTCATTCAATAGGATCATGGCTGATTCGGCATTCCTCATGTCCACCTTCCCGTAACCCTTGATTCTCTTGCTGATCAAAAATCTATCTCGGCCTTGAAAACTCTGCCCCACAGTTAGAAACCATAGAAAATTACAGCCTTTTGGCCCTTCTTGTCTGTGCCGAACCATTTTTTGCCTAGTCCCACTGACCTGCACTTAAAGAACAAGAACAAAGAACAAAGAACAGTACAGCACAGGAAACAGGCCCTTCGGCCCTCCAAGCCTGTGCCGCTCCTTGGTCCAACTAGACCAATCGTTTGTATCCCTCCATTCCCAGGTTGCTCATGTGACTATCCAGGTAAGTCTTAAACGATGTCAGCGTGCCTGCCTCCACCACCCTACTTGGCAGCGCATTCCAGGTTCCCACCACCCTCTGTGTAAAAAACGTCCCTCTGATGTCTGAGTTATACTTCGCCCCTCTCAGCTTGAGCCCGTGACCCCTCGTGATCGTCACCTCCGACCTGGGAAAAAGCTTCCCACTGTTCACCCTATCTATACCCTTCATAATCTTGTATACCTCTATTAGATCTCCCCTCATTCTCCGTCTTTCCAAGGAGAACAACCCCAGTCTACCCAATCTCTCCTCATAGCTAAGACCCTCCATACCAGGCAACATCCTGGTAAACCTTCTCTGCACTCTCTCCAATGCCTCCACGTGCTTCTGGTAGTGCGGCGACCAGAACTGGACGCAGTACTCCAAATGTGGCCTAACCAGCGTTCTATACAGCTGCATCATCAGACTCCAGCTTTTATACTCTATACCCCGTCCTATAAAGGCAAGCATACCATATGCCTTCTTCACCACCTTCTCCACCTGTGTTGCCACCTTCAAGGATTTGTGGACTTGCACACCTAGGTCCCTCTGTGTTTCTATACTCCTGATGACTCTGCCATTTACTGTATAACTCCTCCCTACATTATTTCTTCCAAAATGCATCACTTCGCATTTATCCGGATTAAACTCCATCTGCCACCTCTCCGCCCAATTTTCCAGCCTATCTATATCCTACTGTATTGCCCGACAATGCTCTTCGCTATCCGCAATTCCAGCCATCTTCGTGTCATCCGCAAACTTGCTGATTACACCAGTTACACCTTCTTCCAAATAATTTATATATATCACAAATAGCAGAGGTCCCAGTACAGAGCCCTGCGGAACGCCACTGGTCACAGACCTCCAGCCGGAAAAAGACCCTTCGACCACTACCCTCTGTCTCCTATGGCCAAGCCAGTTCTCCACCCATCTAGCCACTTCCCCTTGTATCCCATGAGCCTTAACCTTCTTAACCAACCTGCCATGTGGGACTTTGTCAAATGCCTTACTGAAATCCATATAGACGACATCCACGGCCCTTCCTTCATCAACCGCTTTTGTCACTTCCTCAAAAAACTCCACCAAATTTGTAAGGCACGACCTCCCTCTTACAAAACCATGCTGACTGTCACTAATGAGATTGTTCCGTTCTAAATGCACATACATCCTGTAAATTGAGGTTGTGTCTTTATATGCTCTGTTTGTGAACAGAATTCCCACTCACCTGAAGCAGGGGCTTGCAGCTCCGAAAGCTTGTGTGGCTTTTGCTACCAAATAAACCTGTTGGACTTTAACCTGGTGTTGTTAAACTTCTTACTGTGTTTACCCCAGTCCAATGCCGGCATCTCCACATCATTATATAACCTTACCATAACACTCCAACGTTTAGACTTGATACTCCGATTTATAAAGGCCAATGTACCAAAGGCACTCTTTACGACCCTATCCACCTGTGACGTCACTTTTAGGGAATTCTGTACCTGTATTCCCAGATCCCTCTGTTCGACTGCACTCTTCAGAGTCCTACCATTTACCCTGTACGTTCTTCTTTGGTTTGTCCTTCCAAAGTGCAATATCTCACACTTGTCTGCGTTAAATTCCATTTGCCATTTTTCAGCCCATTTTTCTAGTTGGTCCAAATCCCTCTGCAAGCTTTGAAAACCTTCCTCACTGTCCACTACACCTCCAATCTTTGTATCATCAGCAAACTTGCTAATCCAATTTACCACATTATCATCCAGATCATTGATATCGATGACAAATCCCTCCACACCGGGGATCATCCCAGTGAACCTTCTCTGAACTGCCTCCAATGAAATGATATCTTTCCTTACATAAGGGGAGCAAAACTGCTCACAGTGCTCCAGATGTGGTCTCACCAGTATCTTGTACAGTTGCAGCAAGACTTCCCTACTCTTATACATAGAACATAGAACAGTACAGCACAGAACAGGCCCTTCGGCCCACGATGTTGTGCCGAGCTTTATCTGAAACCAAGATCAAGCTATCCCACTCCCTATCATCCTGGTGTGCTCCATGTGCCTATCCAATAACCGCTTAAATGTTTCTAAAGTGTCTGACTCCACTATCACTGCAGGCAGTCCATTCCACACCCCAACCACTCTCTGCGTAAAGAACCTACCTCTGATATCCGTCCTATATCTCCCACCACGAACCCTATAGTTATGCCCCCTTGTAATAGCTCCATCCACCCGAGGAAATAGTCTTTGAACGTTCACTCTATCTATCCCCTTCATCATTTTATACACCTCTATTAAGTCTCCCCTCAGCCTCCTCCGCTCCAGAGAGAACAGCCCTAGCTCCCTCAACCTTTCCTCATATGACCTACCCTCCAAACCAGGCAGCATCCTGGTAAATCTCCTCTGCACTCTTTCCAGCGCTTCCACATCCTTCTTATAGTGAGGTGACCAGAACTGCACACAATATTCCAAATGTGGTCTCACCGGTCTATAATTATACTCCAACCCCCTTGAAATAAAGGCCAACATTCCATTACCCTGCCTGATGACCTGCTGCTCCTGTGTGCTAGCTTTCTGTGTTTCGTGCACGTTTCCCCTAAGTCCCTTTGTGCTGCTGCTTTCTGCAGTTTTTCTCCATTTTAATAATACCCTGTTCTTTTGTTCTCTCTTCCAAAATGAACAACTTCACATTTTCCCACATTATACTTGCTTTAGGTAAAGATCTGTTTGCAATGTTTCCAGACTTATCAACATCTCAAAGCACTTGTACCATTAGCAGAAGCAAACTGTCCCTGCCTTTAATCAGCTCCTATTTTCCAATAGTTTTTAAAAATATGTAACCAGCAGAAATCATTTCAGTTTATTGAATTTCCCTGATCTTTTGATACCATCACTGTTTTTCCTGACACTGAGTATAACATTTGACAATTTTTTATCTTTCAGTCTTGATGTCTTTTTCCGCTGGCTCTTCGACATACACTTTCTGGATGAAGCAGATATTAAATTCCAGTGAGTATTCCTAGCTTATGATTGCTGAACTAGAACAGCCATATTGATATTGTGATGACAACGGTAGGTGTGAGGTTAGGAATTTTGCATCTTCTGCCTCCCCAAAACTTGTTACTGTCAAAATCCTGGAACTCCCTCCCAAACAGTGGTTAGCACGGCTGCCTCACAGCGACAAGGATCCGGGTTCGATTCCAGCCTCAGGTGACTGTCTATGTGGAGTTTGTACATTCTTCCTGTGTCTGTGGGTTTCCTCCAGGTGCTCCGGTTTCCTCCCACAGTCCAAACATGTGCAGGTTAGGTGGATTGGTCATGCTAAATTCTCCCTTCGGGCGCGAAATCGCGGTAAAGTTGGGTGTCGGGCCTATACTGCGATCTGCACCCGATTCCGAGCAGATCGCGGCTTTACCGACACCGGATACGGGTCCGGCCCGCGCCCGAATCGTCGGCCTGACGATTTAGATGCATTTGCATGCATTTAAATCGACTTAATGAACCGTGCGCCCAACTCTCCCGCCAAATCCCACTTTCCCGTCTTCTGGCCCAATCCGCGTCCGCGCTGTTACCGACCTGCAGAATAAAAGTCTGAAGTCACCGCTGCAGCTTCCGAAGAGCGGAGTCAGAGACTGCAGCGGCTCCCTGACCCAGGTCATCCTCTGGTCGGGGCGGGAGGGGGGTGGGAGGAGGAGTGGGGGTGTGACGTCTCATCCCCTGCCGGGGGGGAAGGGGAGGGGGTGACCGATCATCCCCTGTTGTGGGGGGGGTGGGGGGGGGAGTGGAGGAGAGGGGGTGTGATGTCTCATCCTCTGGTCGGGGGGGTTCCGCTGCCGGTCTGCGGCCGATCCCTCCTGGCACCATCACTGGTTCACTACCAGCCGCAGCCATCTCTCCCGCTCTCTCGCACCTGCAGGGAAGAGTAATCTGTGGCTGGTCGTGTACCAGTGATGGTGCCAGGAGGGATCGGCCGCAGACAGGCAGCGGAACCCACCCCCGACCAGAGGATGACCGGTCAACCCCCTCTCCCCCACCCCCAGGGGATGACCGGTCACCCCCCCCTCCTCCACCCCCAGGGGATGATCGGTCACACACACCCCTGCCACCCCCCCCCCCCCGACCAGAGGAGAGAGCCGCTCTCTCCGCTTTCTGCTTTTTCTTTCACGCCCTGACAGATTTTTTTTGAACTGCGCATGCGCAGTTCAGAGCTCCGATTGGTCAGCGCTAAGCCCCGCCCACAGCGCGGATCGGGCCGGAGCCGACAAAACGTGTACGGGTGCGTTGGAAAGAGAATTCCAGGCGCGGATCTATTTGACGCCCGAATTCGGCACTTAGACTCAAAATGGTAAAATTCCCCCTGTTGTGTCCCAGGATGTGTGTTTATGGGGATTAGTGGAGTAAATATGTCGAATTACAGGGATAGGGCTTGGGTAAGATGCTCTGTTAGAGAGTTGGTGCACTCTTGTTGGGCTGAATGGCCTCCTTCTGCACTGTAGAGATTCTGTGATGGCGAGGCAATGGTGTAATTGCTGGACTATTAATCCAGAAACTCAACTAATGGTCTGGGGACCCAGGTTCAAATCCCAGCATGGCAGATGGTGGAATTTGAATTCAATAAAAAATATCTGGAATTAAGAATCTACAGATGACAATGAAACTATTGTCAATTATCGGAAAAATCCACCTGGTTCACTAATGTCCTTTTGGGAAGGAAATCTGCCGTCCTTACCTGGTCTGGCCTGCATGTGACTCCAGAGCCACAGCAATGGGTTGACTCTCAACTGCCCTCGGGCAATTAGGGATGGGCAATAAATGCTGGCCAGCCAGCAATGCCCATGCCCCACAAATGAATAAAAAAAAGATCCTTCTATGAAGGAGAACTTTTCAGAGTCCACTGGAAAGGTTGTGTCTTTTTTCTATCCACTGCCAGGCCAATGAATGGCTGGCTTAGACCATTTCAGAGGTCAGTCAAGAGTCACATGAAGGCCAGACCAGGTAAGGACTTCCTTCCCAGAAGTACTTTAATGAACTAGATGGTTTTTCCCCATCAATCGGGTAATTTCATGACTACCTGAGATTTTTAAAGTCAGATCTTTAACATAGAAGAAACATAGAAGAAGAAACTCATTGAATTTAAAATCCCAAGCTGCCACGATGGGATTGTAATTCAAATTTTCTCCTGAGCATTAGCTAGACCTCTGGGTTACTCATCTGTTCCTTGATTCACTGCTGGGTATTGGTTCTATATGTAAATTACCCAAACCCCTTGGTTAGACTCCAGCCAGTAACTCATCCTGGATATCTGTCATTCTATAAATAAACCCTCTCGATTAGATTAGCTTGTGATTTACTCCAGGGTTACATCTCCCAGTGTAAATTACTTATTTCTTTCTATCGTAGATGTGTCTTTCTCCCAGATAATGGAGCTTTCTTTGTGAACTATGTGATAACGTCCAGTTTGATTGGCACAGCGATGGAGTTGCTACGAATCCCAGGGCTGCTTGTGTACACAGCACGACTTGCTTTTGCCAAATCAAAGGCTGAGCAAATACACGTAAAAAAGGTAAAGGCCATGGCAAAAATGTTCAAAGGATTCTCATGTGTTATAAAGACCCAATATATAGTGGATAAACAAGTCATTGCCACCTGACACTGGAGAGCCTGTGTGTCTCAGTGTCCTGAGGTTAGTGGGAGGGCATTCATACCCTGGTCCCCACATTTCTGGTTCTGAGGTACCTGTCTTTTAATTAATGATGTTCTGAGGATTGTGAAGATTGAATACTTTGTCACTCATTCTATCCTTCCATCTCTCTCTCTCTCTCTCTCTTTAGAATCAAGCCTATGAATATCAGTTTGGTTTGGAGTATGCCTGGACCATGTGCATATTTGCTGTTGTGATGACATACAGTATCACATGTCCGATAATCGTTCCATTTGGTGAGTGTCTTCAATGAACTGTTCTGTGAATAACCAGCAGCACATATTCCAAGTGATGGCAGTAGACATGCCCCTCCAAGGCCAATCATAGAATCACAGAATCCTGACAGTACAGAAGGAGGCCATTCAGTCCATCAAGCCTGCACCGACAAAAACCCCACCTCGGCCCTATCCCCATAACTCCACGTATTTACCCTGCTGACCCCCTGACAAGAGACAATTTAGCATGGCCAATCAACCTAAGCTGCACATCTTTGGAGTGTGGGAGGAAACCTGAGCACCCGGAGGAAACCCACGCAAACACGGGGAGAACGTGCAAACTCCATGCAATCACACAAGGCTGGAATTGATGCCGGGTCCCTGGCGCTGTGAGGCAGCAGTGCTAACCACTGTGTCACCATGCCTCCCAATGTATAAACTCTTCCACTTTCTATTTCAACTGTATCCCTACGAGCCTTGAATAAAGCCCAACAATCCATTAAAGAATTCCAATAAATTGGTTAAATATGATATCCCTTTCACAAAACCATGTTGACTCTGCCTGATTGTCTTGAATTTTTCCAAATGCCACTCTACAACATCTTTAATAATGGCTTCTAACATTTTTCTTATAACAGATGTTAGGCTAACTGGCCTGTAGTTTTCTGCTTTGACCATAAGAAATAGGCCATTCGGCCCATCAAGTCTGCTCCCCCATTCAATGAGATTATGCCTGATCTGATAATCCTCAACTCCACTTTCCTGCCTTATCCCCATAACCCTTGGTTCTGTTGCTGATTAAAAATCTGTCTATCTCAGCCTTGAACATACTTAGCAACCCAACCTCTACAGCCCTCTGCTGTAAAGGATTCCACAGATTTAGTACTTCTGAGAGAAGAAATGCATCTTCATCTCTGTCTCTCCCCCTTTTTGAATAAAGGAGTCACATTTTCTATCTTCAATCTAATGGAACCTTCCCTGAATCTAGGGAATTTTGGAAAATTAAAACCAATGCATCAATCATCTCATTAGCCACTTCTTTCAAGACCTTACGGTGAAGTCCATCTGGACTCGGGGATTTGTCAGCCTGCAGCTCCAATAATTTGCTCAGTACCACTTCCCTGGTGATTTGTAATTTTCCTGAGTTCCTCCCTTCCTTTCAATTCCTGATTTACAGCTATTTCATGCGGTCATAATTGGTCTAATTTAAGTTTAAAATACTATTTTGGACATGGTCTCTCCTTCAAACTGAATGTAAAATGGATTCATGAAGGGAAAGTCATGGATTCATGAAGGGAAAGTCATGGATTCATGAAGGGAAAGTCATGGATTCATGAAGGGAAAGTCATGGATTCATGAAGGGAAAGTCATGGATTCATGAAGGGAAAGTCGTGTTTGACGAATTTACTGGACTTTTATGAAGATGTCACTAGTGCGGTTGACAGAGGGGAACCGGTGGATGTGGTGTTTTTAGATTTCCAGAAGGCGTTCGATAAGGTGCCTCACAAAAGGTTGCTGCAGAAGATTGGGGTACACGGAGTTAGGGGTAAGGTGTTGGCGTGGATTGGGGATTGGCTATCTAACAGGAAGCAGAGAGTTGGGATAAATGGGTGCTTTTTTGGTTGGCAGTTGGTGACCAGTGGCGTGCCGCAGGGATCGGTGCTGGGGCCTCAATTGTTTACCATTTACATAGATGATCTGGAGGAGGGGACTGAATCTAGGGTATCCAAGTTTGCTGATGACACGAAGGTGAGTGGGAAAGCGAATTGCGTGGAGGACGCGGAAAGTCTGCAGAGAGATTTGGATAGGCTGAGCGAGTGGGCGAGGATCTGGCAGATGGAATATAACGTTAGCAAATGTGAGGTTATCCACTTTGGAAGAAATAATAGTAAATTGGAATATTATTTAAATGGAGAAAAATTACATCGTGCGACTGTGCAGAGGGACCCGGGGGCCTTGTGCACGAATCGCAAAAACTCAGTCTGCAGGTGCAGCAGGTGATCAAGAAGGCGAATGGAATGTTGGCCTTTATCGCGAGGGGGATAGAATATAAAAGCAGGGAGGTCTTGCTGCAACTGTACAAGGCACTGGTGAGGCCGCAACTGGAGTACTGTGTGCAGTTTTGGTCCCCTTATTTGCGAAAGGATATATTGGCCTTGGAGGGAGTGCAGAGAAGGTTCACCAGGTTGATACCGGAGATGAGGGGTGTAGCTTATGAGGAGAGATTAAACAGATTGGGTCTGTACTCGTTGGAGTTTAGAAGGATGAGGGGTGATCTTATAGAGACATATAAGATAATGAAGGGGCTGGATAGGGTAGAGGTGGAGAGATTCTTTCCACTTAGAAGGGAAACCAGAACTAGAGGGCACAGCCTCAAAATAAGGGGGGGCCGGTTCAGAACAGAGTTGAGGGGGAACTTCTTCTCTCAGAGGGTAGTGAATCTCTGGAATTCTCTGCCCATTGAAGTGATGGAGGCTTCCTCGTTGAATATGTTTAAATCACGGGTAGATAGTTTTCTGATCGATAAGGGAATTAGGGGATATGGGGAGCAGGCGGGTAATTGGAACTGATTCGCTTCAGATCAGCCATGATCTTGTTGAATGGCGGGGCAGGCTCGAAGGGCCAGATGGCCTACTCCTGCTCCTATTTCTTATGTTCTTAAAATTCAATCATATTATGATTGCTGTTACTGGGGTGTGCCTTCACTATGAGGTTATCAATTCACCCTATCACATTGCACAATACCAGGTCTAGTATAGTCTGCCCTCTGGTTGACTCCAGAATGTGCTGTTCTGAGAAACTATCCCAAAAACATTCTATGAAGTCCTCATTTATGCTACCTTTGCCCATCTAATTTTTCCAATCTATAGGTAGATTAAAATCCTCCATGATTATCACGGTACCTTTCTGACAAGCTCCCATGATCTCCTCTTTCATACTCTGTCCTACCGTCTAGTTACAACTAAGGGGCCTGGGCACCACTCCCTGAAGTGACTTCTTGTCTTTTTACTTTCTCATTTCAACCCAAACCACGTCTACAACCTGGTTTCCTGAACTTACTCATCCCTCTCTAATGTGCTAATATCATAATTTATTAACATGACCTCCCCCCCCCCCCCGCACCTGTTTTTAACTTCCTAAATGTCATATCAGAATCACAGAATTGTTACAGCGTAGGAGGCCATTTCTCTGCACAACTCTCTCCATCCGTCCTGCCACCTTCAATAGTCTATACACAAGTACACCCAGTCCCACTCCTGCAGCTCTTTAAGAATCTTAGCCCTTATTTTGTATTGTCTCTCCATGTTCTTCCTACCAGAATGACAGATTTGTACTCTCTATCTCTTCCTGTCATGGTATATTTATCATTTCCCAAATTAGTATCTTCCTCTTTGGCCTTGTCTCTCCTCTTTGGTTTACCACATCTTTCCAACTCTAGGCCCTTGCCCCCATTATTCAATGTAAAACTTTCTCTACTTTCGTAGTTATGTGTCTCACTCGAACATCAGCCCCAGCACAGTTCAGCTGTAGACCTTCTGCAGCTGAACTGTCCCTAAGGTACATATTCTACTTTCCCCAGTTCTGTTGCAAGTGCCCCAACAAACTGGAAAGCACTTCTCCCACATTGCACCCCCCCCTCACAACTTTGCCCTACCTCTCAATTTCCCTCTCCCCCAGTCCGTCACATCACTCCCTCCCACGGCCACTCCCTCTCACCCCCGCTCCCTCTCACCCCCGCTCCCTCTCACCCCCGCTCCCTCTCACCCCCGCTCCCTCTCACCCCCGCTCCCTCTCACCCCCGCTCCCTCTCACCCCCGCTCCCTCTCACCCCCGCTCCCTCTCACCCCCGCTCCCTCTCACCCCCGCTCCCTCTCACCCCCGCTCCCTCTCACCCCCGCTCCCTCTCACCCCCGCTCCCTCTCACCCCCGCTCCCTCTCACCCCCGCTCCCTCTCACCCCCGCTCCCTCTCACCCCCGCTCCCTCTCACCCCCGCTCCCTCTCACCCCCGCTCCCTCTCACCCCCGCTCCCTCTCACCCCCGCTCCCTCTCACTCCTGCTCCCACTCACCCCCGCTCCCTTTCGCCCCATTCACTTTTTCTGCACGTCTCTCTCTCCCTCCCTCCCCACTCTCTATCCCTCAACTGGTCTTTCTCTCCTACTCCCCCTCTCGCCTCTCTCTCACCCCCTCTCCCCCAAATACAATTAAGTTAACACTTTAGATTATATATAATGTACACAGTTATATCTCTTTGGGGTTTCCTCTGAGGTAGAACAAACCAACTGGTTTTTCAAGACCAGGGGTCTTCATGTGCACGGCGTAATGACACTTCAAACAGCTATTGCTGCTATTGGCTGATGCTAAAGTTCCACAAAGCAGCATGACGATGTATAACGCTCTGGCAAGTCCTGAGTATCGCTCATTTCAAGTTCCTTCTTTGATCTGTTGAAAGAAATGGATTTTATAACCCTTCAAGTTTTACTGATTACAAATTTAACTCTCAAAACAGAAACATCCCTCTGGACTGCCCTTCCTGCAATGGTTGCAGACATCAGGGGCGGGATTTTCCATCCGCGTCGCCCTGAAACAGGAAAATCCCGCTCAAAGTCAACGGACCTTTCCATGGTCCGCCCTTCTTCCGCTCCGATTCCCGTGGCAGGTGGAACAGGAAAATTCACTTCGAGATCTCCAGTTCTTTAGCTAAGGAAGCCCATCTGCTGTTTTATGATCTCACCTTTCTAGTTGTTAATCTCTTAAGTCAACATGGGCATGGCCCCAATCTTTCATGAATCCCTACAGCGCCATTCAGCCCATCGAATCTGCACCAACTCTCCATACATCTTACCCAGGCCCGCCTGCCTGCCCTATCTCCATAACCCTGTGCATTTACCATGACAAATCCACCTAACCCATGCATCTTTGTGATATGGGAGGAAACTGGAGCATCCAAAGAACAAAGAAAATTACAGCACAGGAATTGACCGTTTGGCCCTCCAAGCCTGCACCGACTGAACTAAAACCCCCTACCCTTCCGGGGACCATATCCCTCTATTCCCATCCTATTCATGTATTTGTCCAGATGCCCCTTAAAAGTCACTACCATATCCGCTTCCACTACTTCCCCCAGCAGCGAGTTCCAGGCACCCACCACCCTCTGTGTAAAAAAACGTGCCCCGTACATCTCCTTTAAACCTTGCCCCTCGCTCCTTATGTGTGCCGGTGATGCCCCTGGTAATTGACTCTTCCATCCAGAGGAAACCCATGCAGACACGGGGAGAATGTGCAAACTCCACACAGTCACCCAAGGCCGGAATTGAACCCAATCCCTGGTGCTGTGAGGCAGCAGTGCTAACCACTGTGCCATGGTGTCACTCTTTAAGTGCACTTTAAGTGTAATAAATTCCAAACCAATGTTAATTGCATTTACCTCATTTTCTACTATTAAAACTTTAATTTTTAAAACCACAAGTTATATTCTGAAACACATGAACAATGGACTAGATACTCACAACTCCCTCTCTCCCCAATCTATTTCTCTGCACTCAGCCCATTCCCTCTCACTGTCTCTCTCCCTCAATCGCTCACACTTCCCTTTCACTCTCTCCCTTCCCCACACACTCTTGGACTGTGCATACTGCTTTCTGATTATCTCTTATACATTATTGTCAGGATTGCTGTACATGTTGCTGAAACACCTGGTGGATCGATATAATATTTACTACGCTTGCTTGCCCACCAAACTGAACTACCGGCTACACTCTGCAGCAATCGGCCAGGTCATCATTGCACCAATCCTGTGCATGTTTTGGCTCCTCTTCTTTTCGGTGCTGAGACTAGGTATGTAAAATCTGCCTGAAATCACCTGAGTGACCAGTGCTCAGCGCGTTAAACTGCAGATCTGACAAGATTCCCCGCCTCTCTCTACCCTGACCCCAAGTGACCAAGACCAGACCCTTTCCCTGACCTCAAGTGACCGAGACCAGATCCTTTCCCTGACCCCAAGTGACCGAGACCAGACTTTCCATGACCCCCAAGTGACCGAGACCAGACCATTCCCCTCCCAACACCAACTGAATGACACCAGACCCGCCGCCCCGCCCCCCCGCCGCCCTGACTAAGAGATTCGGACACCCTCTGAGCCATGAAAAGAAGCTGGGCTTCGTAACTGCTTTTTCTGTTGAAAGTTGACAAGGAATTTGAGCCCCATTTTTGGCATTAATTTGTTTTTATTCCTAGGGCCAGTCCAACCTATCACCCTCTTCACCTTTATCTCTCTGCTGCTCTGCATCATCTTCTCACTGTTTGGATTCTGCATCAAAGGACTCCACAAACTCAAACCTCAAAACTACCAGGTAAATGATGTCCATGCCAGAGTGAGGCAGAATCTGATGGTGATAGAAGGGCAGTGTGGATTGCAGGAAAGGATATGATGCATGAGGACATGGGACATGAGTGGGGGGAGTGGAGTCAGTTATAAAGGGAGGTGGTCTGTGAAATAAGGATGTGGGGGTAGAATGTGTGGGCAGTGAGGGGAAGGGGCAGTATGAAAGAATAGAGGGGAGGAAGGGAGGAAGGAATTTTTGGGGGAGGGGTGCAGTTTGAGCGGAGGAGGGAGTGGCATGGGTTAAGGGAAGAAGGTGGGGTGTGAATTGAGTGGGTGGGCATGTGAATAAAGTGTGTGTGATCCATAGGGGAGAGATAGAAGAGGGTATGGATAAAAAAATGAGGGGAAGGGGAGAGGTGTGGGAGGGGGAGCGGTGTGGGAAAGGGAGCGGTGTGGGAGGGGCAGAGATGTGGGAAGAGGAGAGGTGTGGGAGGAGGAGAAGTTGGGGGGGGGGGAGAGCTGTGGCTGTTACCCAGTCATCATCTCATATTAATTTCACAATGCAATTAGAGTCAATGTGGAAGATAAGCCTCCAGAAAGCATTTGATAGGGTACCATGCAAGCTAAAATTATTGAGCTGGTTAGCTGATTGATGAAGCAATGGGAAACGGGGAGTAGGGATAATGGGTATGTACTCAAATTGGAAGGAAGTGACTCGTGGTATCCATAAGGATCTGTGCTGAGGCCTCAACTATTCCTTGTTTGCTGAGGACACAAAAGAAGTTGTAGAGGAAGCAGTGTTCCAGATACACAATTACAAAGAGACATTGGCCGGAATTTTACTGCCCTGCTTGCCACGGGAATTGGAGTGGATGAAGGGCGGAACATGGAAAGCTCTTTGACCTCGGGCGAGATTTTCCAGTTTCAGGCCGTAAAATCCCGCCCACTGATAGAATTAAATGTGTGGCAAAACTGACTATCAGATGAATTTCAATGCATTTAAGTGTGAGGTCATTCGTTTTAAAGCAATAGGTAATAGGAAAGCTCAGTGTATAAATGTGAATGAAGAAGATTGGAGAGATAACGGGATCCGCATTCACAGCTCACTAAAATATAATGGTCAGGTAAAAAATAATTAAAGAAACTCTTGGAATGTTAGCTGTTTTAAGTAGATAATTAGCATATAAAGCAGAGGGATTTCTGCTGCAGCTGTACAAAAGCCTGGTTAGATCCTACTGGCTCAGTCAGTAGCACCTACTGCCTGTAATCCAGAAATCCCAGAGTGCAAGCTGCCTCCAGGAATTGAAGATGGTCCTGGAAGAAGTGTTCCTAATGTGACTTATCAGATTATTAACCATCCTATGAATCTTTCCAATGCTCCACACCATTCTCCAAAAGCATGTGGAATATTGTGTACAGTTCGAGGCACTTGTACCTTATAAAGGATATTTTGACCTTGGATGCTGTCCAGTACAACTTTACCAGAATCCTACTATCAGAGACTTATTTAAACATAAATTGTAACATGTCTGGTTTTACCTTATATTCTTAACATTCAGAACCAACAGTCGTGAAATGGAATTGCAAGAGAAGGCAAGAGAGTGATTCGAGAAGCAGGTAGATAGAGAGCCTTTGGTACAAAGAGTGATGCGTGACAGCCTTATGCTGTACAATCCCGTAACCAGGTTTTACTCTGGGCAGTTCTGAGCTGTTACTGCATTTACCAGAACAGGGAGACCTCTGTACTCAAGCAACTGAGTCGCTGGTTTGTACATATAGCCATCACCCCCACTGCCCTCTTTAATTAGATCTCAGCTGGTAACTCACTCTGGATCTCTGTTATTCTATATGTAATCCCCCTGAAAGCTCCCAGGTTGTAACTCACTCTAGATATCTGTTATTTGATAGATAATCCTCTTGTACCCTGGAATAGATTCCAGCCTGTAACCTGCTCCTGGTTTTTGTTACCCTTTTCGATGCCCTTTGTCACTTCATCAGTTTCTTGGCCGTAACAGTCTCCTTTTTGTCATGGACATCCCCATCCCCACAACAGAGAGAGCTCCACTTCTTGAATAGTGCATTCTTAAGATAGTGGATGAGGTGCCAATCAAACAGGCTGCTTCACCGTGCATTATGTTGAGCTTCCTTTGAGTGTTGTTGGTGCTGCATTCGTTCAGGCAAGCGGACAGCATTCCATTGCATTCCTGACTTGAGCTTCTGTGGATGATGGGCAGGATTTGGGAAGTCAGGAGGCAAGTTACTCGCTGCAGAATTCTCAGCCTTTGACCTGCTCTTGTAGCCACAGTATTTCTATAGTTGGACCAGTTCAGTTTCTGATCAATGGTAACCCCCAGAATATTGATATTGGGGAGGATCAGTGATGATAATGCCATCACATGTCAAGAGGCAATGGTTGGATTCTCGCTTGTTGGAGATGGTCATTGCTTGGGACCTTGTGGTGTGAATGCTACCTGCCACTTATAAGTCTGCATATGAGCACGTACTTGGATTTAGCAGCCCAAGTCTTGTTGATATGGACACAGGCTGCTTCAGTGGATGAGGAGTTGCAAATGTGCAATCATAAGATCATTTGGTCTATCGAGTCTGCACCACCATTCGATCATGGCCGATAAGTTTCACAACCCCATTCTCCCACCTTTCCCCTGCAACCTTTGATCTCTTTACCAAGAATATTCTCAATTCTGACCTTATAGTGGAAGGGAGGTCATTGATGAAGCAGTTGAAGATGGTTGGGCCTAGGACACTAACCCTGAGGAATCCTGCAGCAATGCCACGGAACTGAGAGATGATTGCCCTGTAACAACCACAACCATCTTGCTTTGTGCTAGCATGACTCCAGTTAATGGAGAGGTTGCCCCACTTCCCATTGACTTCAATTTAGCTAGGATTCGTGGTGCCACATTCAGTCAAATGCTCCCTTAGATGTCAAAGACAATCACTCCCACCTTGAGTTCAGCCCTTTTGTTCACATTTGGATTAAGGCTGTAATGAAGTTTGGAACTGAGTGGCACTGAAAACCCAGAGTGTCAGTCGCTGAATAAAGGGGTTAGTTTAACTCAGCTGGCTGGTTAATGATGCACAGCGCGGGTTCAATTCCCGTACTGGCTTTGCTTTCTCAACCTTGCCCCTCACCTGAGGTGTTGTGATCCTCAAGTTAATTTACCACCAGTCAGCTCTTCCCCTCAAAGGGTCCATGGTCATCTGGGATGATGGTGACTTGACAATTGCTGAATAAATTGCACTTGATAGCACTGTTCTCAATGCCTTCCATCACTTTGCTGATGATCGAGTGTGGACTGATGTGATGATAATTGCCCAGGTTGAATTTGTCCTGCTTTTTTTGTGGATATACCTGGACAATTTTCCATTTTTTAAATTTTATTTTTCCATGGGATGTGGGCATCACTGGTAAGACCAGCATTTGTCGCCCAATCTTAATTGTCCTTGAACTGATTGCTTGCCACACCATTTCAGAAGTCCACTCAGAATCAACCAGATTGCTGTGGGTCTGGAGTCACATCAGGCCAGACAAGGTAAAGGCAGCAGATTTCCCTTCTCTACAATCAGCAATAGCTTTTGATTTCAGATTTATTAATTGGATTTATATTCCACCAGCTGCTGTGATGGGAACACTTATCCCCAGATCATTAACCTGGCCTTCCGTCCAGTGACATTTCCATTCACCATCTTCCCCCAGATTGCCAGGTAGATGCTGGCGTTGTAGCTGTACTGGAACAGCTTGGTTAGGGGTATAGCTAGTTCTGGAGCATCGGTTGTCAGTACGGCAAGGTGGCACAGTGATTAGTACTGTTGCCTCACAGCACCAGGGACCTGGGTTCAATTCCAGCCTCGGGTGACTGTGCGGAGTTTGCACATTCTCCCCTGTCTGCGTAGGTTTCCTCAGGGTACTCCTGTTTCCTCCCAGAGTCCAAAAAATGTGCGGGTTAGGTCGATTGGCCATGTTAAATTGCCCCTTAGTTGTTGGGAGGTGCTAGTGAGAGTAAATACTGGGTGTCATAGGATTAGGGCCTGGGTGAGATTGTGGTCGTTGCAGACTTGATGGGCAAAATGGCCTCAAAGAAAATTACAGCACAGGAACAGGCCCTTCGGCCCTCAAAGCCTGCATCGACCATGCTGCCTGCCTGAACTAAAACCCCCTACCCTTCCGGGGACCATATCCCTCTATTCCCATCCTATTCATGTATTTGTCCAGATGCCCCTTAAAACTCACTATCGTATTAAGGTGTTACAGGCTAATAGGTTGGAGGAAATAGATGTTCGGAGGGAGGATGTCCTGGCAGTTTTGAATAAACTGAAGGTCGATAAGTCCCCTGGGCCTGATGAAATGTATCCTAGGATTCTTTGGGAGGCAAGGGATGAGATTGCAGAGCCTTTGGCTTTGATCTTTGGGTCCTCGCTGTCCACGGGGATGGTGCCAGAGGACTGGAGAATGGCGAATGTTGTTCCTCTGTTTAAGAAAGGGAATAGAAAGGACCTGGTAATTATAGACCGGTTAGTCTTACTTCGGTGGTTGGTAAATTGATGGAAAAGGTTCTTAGAGATGGGATTTACGACCATTTAGAAAGATGCGGATTAATCCGGGATAGTCAGCACGGATTCGTGAAGGGCAAGTCGTGCCTCACAAATTTGATAGAATTTTTTGAGGAGGTAACTAAGTGTGTTGATGAAGGTAGGGCAGTTGATGTCATATACATGGATTTTAGTAAGGCGTTTGATAAGGTCCCCCATGGTCGGCTTATGATGAAAGTGAGGAGGTGTGGGATAGAGGGAAAGTTGGCCGATTGGATAGGTAACTGGCTGTCTGATCGAAGACAGAGGGTGGTGGTGGATGGAAAATTTTCGTATTGGAGGCAGGTTGCTAGCGGAGTGCCGTAGGGATCAGTGCTTGGTCCTCTGCTCTTTGTGATTTTTATTAATGACTTAGAGGAGGGGGCTGAAGGGTGGATCAGTAAATTTGCTGATGACACCAAGATTGGTGGAGTAGTGGATGAGGTGGAGGGCTGTTGTAGGCTGCAAAGAGACATAGATAGGATGCAAAGCTGGGCTGAAAAATGGCAAATGGAGTTTAACCCTGATAAATGTGAGGTGATTCATTTTGGTAGGACTAATTTAAATGTGGATTACAGGGTCAAAGGTAGGGTTCTGAAGACTGTGGAGGAATAGAGAGATCTTGGGGTCCATATCCACAGATCTCTAAAGGTTGCCACTCAAGTGGATAGAGCTGTGAAGAAGGCCTATAGTGTGTTAGCTTTTATTAACAGGGGGTTGGAGTTTAAGAGCCGTGGGGTTATGCTGCAACTGTACAGGACCTTGGTGAGACCACATTTGGAATATTGTGTGCAGTTCTGGTCACCTCACTATAAGAAGGATGTGGAAGCGCTGGAAAGAGTGCAGAGGAGATTTACCAGGATGCTGCCTGGTTTGGAGGGTAGGTCTTATGAGGAAAGGTTGCGGGAGCTAGGGCTGTTCTCTCTGGAGCGGAGGAGGCTGAGGGGAGACTTAATAGAGGTTTATAAAATGATGAAGGGGATAGATAGAGTGAACGTTCAAAGACTATTTCCTCGGGTGGATGGAGCTATTACAAGGGGGCATAACTATAGGGTTCGTGGTGGGAGATACAGGAAGGATATCAGAGGTAGGTTCTTTACACAGAGAGTGGTTGGGGTGTGGAATGGACTGCCGGCAGTGATAGTGGAGTCAGACACTTTAGGAACATTTAAGCGGTTATTGGATAGGCACATGGAGCACACCAGGATGATAGGGAGTGGGATAGCTTGATCTTGGTTTCAGATAAAGCTCGGCACAACATCGTGGGCCGAAGGGCCTGTTCTGTGCTGTACTGTTCTATGTTCTATGTATCTGCTTCCACTACCTCACCCGGCAGCGAGTTCCAAGCACCTACCACCCTCTGTGTAAAAAACTTGCCTCGTACATCTCCTTTAGACCTTGCCCCTCGCACCTTAAACCTATGCCCCCTAGTCTTCCACCCTGGGAAAAAGCTTCTGTCTATCCACTCTGTCCATGCCCCTCATAATCTTGTAGACTTCTATCAGGTCGCCCCTCAATCTCCGTCGTTCCAGTGAGAACAAACCAAGTTTCTTCAACCTCTCATCATAGCTAATGCCCTCCACACCAGGCAATATCCTGGTAAATCTTTTCTGTACCCCCTCCAAAGCCTCCACATCCTTCTGGTAGTGTGGCGACCAGAATTGAACACTATATTCCAAGTGCAGCCTAACTAAGGTTCTATAAAGCTGCAACATGACTTGCCAATTTTTAAACTCAGTGCCCCGGCTGATGAAGGCAAGCATGCCGTATGCCTTCTTGACTACTTTCTCCACCTGCGTTGCCACTTTCAGTGACCTGTGTACCTGTACACCCAGATCCCTCTGCCTATCAATACTCCTAAGGGTTCTGCCATTTACTATATATTTATTGGACCTTCCAAAATGCATTACCTCACATTTGTCCGGATTAATCTCCATCTGCCATCTCTCCGCCCAAGCCTCCAACCGATCCATATCCTGCTGTATCCTCTGATGGTCCTCATCGCTATCCGCAAATCCACCAACCTTTGTGTCATCCGCAAACTTACTAATCAAACCAGTTACATTTTCTTCCAAATCATTTATATATATTACGAACAGCAAAGGTCCCAGAACTGACCCCTGAGGAATGCCACTTGTCACAGCCCTCCATTCAGAAACACACTCTTCCACTGCTACCCTCTGTCTTCTATGATCGAGCCAGTTTTGTATCCACTTTGCCAGCTCACCTCTGATCCCATGCGACTTTACCTTCTGCACCAATTTGCCATGAGGGACCTTGTCAAAGGCCTTACTGAAGTCCATGTAGACAACATCCACTGCCCTACACTCATCAATCATCTTCGTCACTTTCTCGAAAAACTCAAATCAAGTCAGTGAGACATGACTTCCTCTTCACAAAACCATGTTGTCTCTTACATCCACTTATTTCCAAGTGGGAGTAAATCCTGTCACTCCTACACTAGGGTTTCTATGATCCACTTGATCTTTATGCCTGAAGATGGTTGCAAAGCTTTGTCTTTTGTACTGATGTTCTGATCTCCCACATCATTGAGGATGTATTTCTGGCACCATCCCTCTGGTTAGTTAGAAACATAGAAAAACTACAGCACAAAAACAGGCCCTTCGGCCCCACAAGTTGTGCCAAACATATCCCTATCTTTTAGGCCTACCGATAACCCTCCACCCTATTAAGTCCCATATACTCATCCAGGAGTCTCTTAAAAGACCCTATTGAGTTTGCCTCCACCACCACTGACGGCAGCCGATTCCACTCGCCCACCACCCTCTGTGTGAAAAACTTCCCCCTAACATTTCCCCTGTACCTACCCCCCAGCACCTTAAACCTGTGTCCTCTCGTAGTGGTGTGGCTTTTGCTACCAAATAAACCTGTTGGACTTTAACCTGGTGTTGTTAAACTTCTTACTGTGTTTACCCCAGTCCAACGCCGGTATCTCCACATCATGACTCTCGTAGCAGCCATTTCCACCCTGGGAAAAAGCCTCTGAGAGTCCACCCGATCAATGCCTCTCAACATCTTATATACCTCTGTCAGGTCTCCTCTCATCCTATGTCTCTCCAAGGAGAAAAGACCGAGCTCCCTCAGCCTATCCTCATAAGGCATGCCACTCAATCCAGGCAACATCCTTGTAAATCTCCTCTGCACCCTTTCAATCTTTTCCATATCCTTCCTGTAATGAGGCGACCAGAACTGAGCACAGTACTCCAAGTGGGGTCTGACGAGGGTCTTATATAGCTGCATCATTATCCCCGGACTCCTAAACTCAATCCCTCGATTGATAAAGGCCAGCACACCATACGCCTTCTTAACCACCTCCTCCACCTGTGGGGCCGATTTTAGAGTCCTATGGACCCGGACCCCAAGGTCCTTCTGATCCTCCACAGTACCAAGAGTCTTTCCCTTTATATTGTACTCCTTCATCCCATTTGACCTGCCAAAATGGACCACTACGCATTTATCTGGGCTGAAGTCCATCTGCCACTTCTCCGCCCAGTCTTGCATCCTATCTATGTCCCTCTGTAACTTCTGACATCCCTCTAGACTATCCACAACCCCACCAACCTTCGTGTCATCGGCAAACTTACCAACCCATCCCTCCACTTCCTCATCCAGGTCATTTATGAAAATGACAAACAGCAAGGGTCCCAGAACAGATTCCTGGGGCACACCACTGCTGACCGACCTCCATTTAGAAAAAGACCCATCTATACCCACTCTCTGGCTCCTTTGAGCAAGCCAGTTCTGGATCCACAGGGCAGCAGCCCCTTGGATCCCATGCCCTCTCACTTTTTCCAGAAGTCTTGCATGGGGGACCTTTTCGAACGCCTTGCTAAAATCCATATAAACCACATCTACCGCTTTCCCTTCGTCAATGTGTTTAGTCACATTTTCGAAGAACTCCACCAGGCTCGTAAGGCACGATTTGCCTTTGACAAAGCCATGCTGAGTATTCTTGAGCATACTAAACATCTCTAAATGCTCATAAATCCTGTCCCTCAGGATCTTCTCCATCAGCTTACCAACCACTGAGGTTAGACTCACCGGTCGGTAATTTCTTGGGCTATCCCTATTCCCCTTCTTGAAAATAGGAACCACATCCGCAATCCTCCAGCACCTCTCCCGTCTCCATCAACGACGCAAAGATCATCGCCAGAGGCTCTGCAATCTCTTCCCTCGCCTCCCACAGTAACCTGGGGTACATCCCATCCGGACCCGGCGACTTATCTATCTTGATGCCATTCAAAGATTCCAGCACAACCTCTTTGTTAAAGTCCACATACTCAATCTTTTCAGTCCACTGCAAGCCCACAGTACATCCACCCAGGTCCTTCTCTGGAAAACCGAGGCAAAATACTCATTAAGCACCTCTGCCATTTCTACTGGTTCCGTACAGATTTTCCCGCCTTCACCTTTTATAGGCCCTATTCCTTCACGTCTCATCCTTTTACTCTTCACATATTTATAGAACACCTTAGGGTTCTCCTTAATCCTACCTGCCAAGGCCTTCTCGCGACCCCTTCTGGCTCTCCTAATTTCCTTCTTTAGTCCCTTCCTACAAGCCGTATACTCATCGAGATCCCTATCTTCACCAAGTTGTTTAATTGTCCACCATTTACAACTGGATGTGGCAAGATTGCAGACCTTAGATCTGATCCGTTGGTTGTGGAATCACATCTCTGTCTATTGCTTGCCGTTTCCCCTGTGTGGCAGACAGCCAATACTGCTATGTTTTGCCTTGCACCATGAAATAGTGTTATTTAATCTCTCCTGACTTCCACCTTAGCACAGAGCTTCTCTTTTGTTCTTAACACCTCCCTGCCTATCATTTGCTGAAAATCTATTGCATTGCTAACTGCTCCCAGTTCTGATGAAAGGTCACACAGAGCTAAACATTAACTCTTCCCCTCTCCACTGATGCCTTCAGACCTGCTGTGCATTTTCAGCATTTTCTGTTTTTATTTTTATCTCTTTGAGTCCTCACACATCGGCTCACACTCTGTTTCCCCACCCTCCGTTGCAGATCTTTGGGTTCCCTTGCTTTTATAACTCTGTGACAGTTCCTCTGAATCCACCTTCGGATACATGCTCAATTTCTGCTCCCATCTCAATTTGTTATTGAATCATAAGCTGCCTCTTGTGTTCATGCTGGCTCTCTGCAAGTGCAACTCACCTAGACTCACTGACCTGCCTTTTCCCCAGAGCCCTGCAATGTTCCTTCAAATCTGACGGTGTATATTTGATTCTCACCTGTTACCTTGTCCTCAGATGGCGGACCAGGAATCAGATAGTGCGTTTACAGATGGAGAACGGAGTAGTGTGTCGTCAACACCAAATTCCAACGTAAGTTATGAACAGGGAGGAGACAGGGCAGGAAATAAAACAACTTCAGTGGAGCTCAGGTCAACTCTGTGCTATCCTGGTATTTCTATCAAATTCTCTTGTATTTAAATGCTGAGAGTTTGGGATTACACAGAATGAGTTTCAGGCACACTCTTATTTTCAGTTGCTACTGGACACGAAGCGGTGGCATTTGGTCAACATTAAACTGATTCTTGAACTGTCCAATGTAGTTGAGACGCTTCTGGGCAGAAACCAAACCCAATCAATAAATGGATTCAATGGCCAATGTCTGATGGTGAAAGTCGCTACCAATGAACAGGACACAGATTGCTCAAGTCAAAGGTTGCTGGAAGATGGAAACCAGTCTCAATCCTCGCCCTTCCATTGCTGATTTTGCCCGTCTGCCATGCAGTGGTCATTATTTAATTCCCTTGATTCTGGTAAGGTCCCAATGGATTGGAATATTGTAAATTTAACCCTTCAATTCAAGAAAGGAAGAAGACAGAGAGCAGGAAACTATAAGCCAGTTAGCCTAATGTCTGTCAGTGGGAAATAGCTTCAATCCATTATAAAGGAGGTAATAGCAGGACATTTAGAAAATCATAATCCAATCAGGGAATGTCAACATGGTTTTATGAAAGGGAAATCTAGATTGGCAACTTTATCAGAGATTTCAAGGAAGTAACAAGCAGTGTTAATAAAGGACAGCCGGTAGATATGGTGTAAGAGACATTCGATAAGATACAACATAAAAGGTTACTGGACAAGAGCTGACGGAGTTGGGGCTGATATTTTAGCTTGGATATAGGAATTGGTTATGCTAACTAGAAGCACAGAATCAGATTAAATGGATTGGCAAACTGTAACTACTGGATCAGTGCTGCGGCCTCAACTGTTTGTAATCTATATCAATGACCTGGATGAACACAAGAAATAGAAACAGGAATGGCCATCAGGCCCTTCAAGCCTGCCCACCATTTATTTGGATCATGGCTGATCTCGCCACCCTTAACTCCTTTTAGACAAAGGAGACCCTGTTTGTTAGCTACTTGGATTTCCAGAAGGCCTTTGACGAGGTGCCACACTGGAGTCTGCTGATTAAGATAAGAGGCGATGGTGTTAGAGGCAAGGTACTAGCATGGATAGAAGATTGGCTGACTGGTAAAGAGGTCCTTTTCAGGATGGCAGCCGGTGACTAGTGGAGTTCCACAGGGGTCAGTGTTGGGACCACAACTTTTCACTCTATACATCAATGATCTAGATGAAGGAAATGAGAGACCTTTGCTGTTTGTAATATATATATATATAAATCATTTGGAGGAAAATGTATCTGGTTTGATTAGTAAGTTTGCGGACGACACAAAGGTTGGTGGATTTGCGGATAGTGATGAGGACCATCGGAGGATACAGCAGAATATAGATCGATTGGAGACTTGGGCGGAGAGATGGCAGATGGAGTTTAATCCGGACAAATGTGAGATAATGCATTTTGGAAGGTCTAATACGGATAGGAAATATACAGTAAATGGCAAAACCCTTAAGAGTATTGATAGGCAAAGGGATCTGGGTGTACAGGTATACAAGTTACTGAAAGTGACAACGCAGGTGGAGAAGATAGTCAAGAAGGCATACGGCAGGCTTGTCTTCATCGGCTGGGGCACTGAGTTTAAAAATTGGCAAGTCATATTGCAGCTTTATAGAATCTTAGTCAGGCCGCACTTGGAATATAGTGTTCAATTCTGGTCGCCACACTACCAGAAGGACGTGGAGGCTTTGGAGAGGGTACAGAAAAGATTTACCAGGATGTTGCCTGGTATGGGGGGCATTAGCTATGAGGAGAGGTTGGGGAAACTTGGTTTGTTCTCACTGGAACGACAGAGGTTGAGGGACGACCTGATAGAAGTCTACAAGATTATGAGAAGCATGGAGTTAGTGGATAGTCAGAAGCTTTTTCCCAGGATGGAAGAGTCAATTATTAGGGGGCACAGGTTTAAGGTGCACGGGGCAAGGTTTAAAGGAGATGTACAAGGCAGATTTTTTACACAGAGGGTGGTGGGTGTCTGGAACTCGTTGCCGGGGGAGGTAGTGGAAGCGGACACGGTAGTGACTTTTAAGGGGCGTCTTGACAAATACATGAATAGGATGGGAATAGAGGGATACGGTCCCCGGAAGGGTAGGGGGTTTTAGTTAAGTCGGGCAGCATGGTCGGTGCAGGCTTGGAGGGCCAAAGGGCCTGTTCCTGAAGTGTAATTTTCTTTGTTCTTTGTGCCTAAGTTTGCAGATGATACAAAGATAGGTGGGGGAACAAGTAGCATTGAAGAGGCAGGGAGGCTGCAAAAGGATTTGACAGGTTAGGAGAGTGGGCAAAGAAGTGGCAGATGGAATACAATGTGGAGAAGTGTGGGATTATGTACTTTGGTAGGAGGAATAGAGGCTTAGACTATTTTCTAAATGGGGAGAGAATTCAGAAAGCTGAAGCAGAAAGGGACCTGGGAGTCTTAGTTCAGGATTCTTTTAAGGTTAAAGTGCAGGTTCAGTCGGCAGTTAGGAAGGCAAATGCAATGTTAGCATTCATTTCGAGAGGACTCGAGTACAAAAGCAGGGATGTACTGCTGAGGCAGTATAAGGCTCTGGTCAGACCCCATTTGGAGTATTGTGAGCAATTTTGGGTCCCATATCTAAGGAAGGATGTGCTGGCCTTGGGAGAGGGTCCAGAAGGGGTTCACAAGAATGATCCCTGGAATGAAAAGCTTGATGTATGAGAGGTATTTGAGGACTTTGGATCTGTACTCGCTGGAGTCTCGAAGGATGAGGGGGGATCTCATTGAAACTTACAGAATACTGAAAGGCCTGGATAGAGTGGATGTGGGGAAGTAGTAGAAGAGACCAGTATTTGAGGGCACAGCCTCAGAATAAAGGGACGACCCTTTAGAACTGAGATGAGGAGGACGTCTTCAGCCAGAGGGTGGTGAATCAATGGAACTCATTGCCACAGAAGGCTGTGGAGGCCAGATCATTGAGTGTATTTAAGACAGAGATAGATAGGTTCTTGATTAATAACGGGATCAAAAGTTATAGGGAAAAAGTGGGGGAATGGGGCTGAGAATCATATCAGCCGTGATTGAATGGCAGAGCAGACTTGATGGGCCAAATGGCCCAATTCTTCTCCTATATCTTATGCTATTTCCTCATTGCCCTCTATTCCTTGATCTATTCTCTTTAAATACTTCTAATGATCCAGCCTCTCGCACCCTTTAGAACATAGAACAGTACAGCACAGAACAGGCCCTTCGGCCCACGATGTTTTGCCGAGCTTTATCTGAAACCAAGATCAAGCTATCCCACACCCTGTCATCCTGGTGTGCTCCATGTGCCTATCCAATAACCGCTTAAATGTTCCTAAAGTGTCTGACTCCACTATCACTGCAGGCAGTCCATTCCACACCCCAACCACTCTCTGAGTAAAGAACCTACCTCGGACATCCTTCCTATATCTCCCACCATGAACCCTATAGTTATGCCCCCTTGTAATAGCAAAAGATTCCAGAGATTCACCACCCTCTGAGAGAGGAAATTTCTACGTACCTCAGCTATCTTGGAGCTATGTCTCCTTGTTCAAGACTCTCCCACTCGTGAAAACATCTCACCATCTACCCTGTCAAGTCCTCTCAGGTCACTCCTTACTCTTCTAAACTCCAAGGAATACAAACCCAGACTATTTAATCTCTCTTGATAGGACAACCCTCTCATCCCAGGAATTAGCTTGGTGATTCTCCTCTGGACTGCCTCCAATGTTACCATAGCCTTTTAAAGGCAAGGGAACCAAAACTATGCAGTATTCCAGTTGAGGCCTCACCAACACCCTGTACAATTGCAACAAAACTTCCCTATTTTAAACATCAAGTCCTTTGCAATAAAGGCCTGAATGCCATTTGCCTTCTTAACTACCTGTTGTACCTGCCTGCTCGCTTGCTTGCTAGGGACCAATGTATGGTAGCCAAGTTTACTGATGATACAAAATGGGTAGAAAGCAAGTTTTGAATAGGGATGATCTGACTGAAACCTGTAAAATTCCGAGGGGACTTTAAAGGGTGGATGCTGAGAGGATTTTTCCCCTTGGGGAGTAGAAAAATAAGGGTGTCCAATTGAAGATGGCAAGGAGGACGACTTTTTTTTCGGAGGGTCGTTAAACTTTGGAATTCTCTTGTCTGGACAGAAGTGGAGGCTGAATATATTCAGGACTGAGTTAGACAGATTGTTGATAGATCAGAGAATCAAGGGTTATGGGCCAGGGGTGGGGGGGCGGTGGAGAGAAGAGTTAAGACCACAATCAAATTAGCCATGATCTTATTGATTGGTGGAACAGGCTTTGAGTGGCCTACTCCTGCTCCTATCACGATCTTACATTCTTATGATCTTAACATGTTACTCTGACTACTTTCTGTGCTAACCACATTCTCTCATTGACTTCTAGGTGTTTGTTGCAGCTGTTCTCCAGGATTCTGAACTGGGACTAACACCTGCTGCATCCCCTGCGCATCACACGTACGGAACCATGGAAAATCGTGTTGATGAGACCAAATCTGAGGACTCTGCAAGAATACAAAGTTTTGAAACAGATTTGGGAAGTCAGCAATGTGAGCCCACTGGTGGATCAGTGATGGACAGCGAGATTCACTATCACTAGAAGCTGTGGATAACCATACAATAGCAGGTTTGAACTGAAGATTGTATCTCTCTGGAGGCTCTTGATTTTAACGCCACAGACATCTGCTGACTGTGGAGGCAATCGAGGCTATGGAGCTTTAGTGAAGAGTTGGGTTGGACCCAAATGTCTGATTGCTTTGTTCTGTAACTCTGCCTGTGATAGCAACGAGGCTGAGAATGTACAGGCTACCAGCATGTCCCAGTGAATGCTGCATGTTTCTGAGTGCCCAGACAGTGTGCGGCACAAAGTCTGTCTCTACATGGGAGCTGGAACGCTGCTGAAACATGCTCCTATCAAAAGGTGCCTCACTAGATAGAAAACAATGTGGCTGAAGGCCAGCATCCTCTTTCACTGACCAAATATATCAACAAGGCCTGGCATCCTGTGATCTGATTCAGTTTTCTATATATTATTGCTTTAATCTGTACAGTTTCAGAACAATTGTCTTTTGCTTTGTTGATGCATAATTTCTTGATTTAAATTGAGCAAGTGATAAATATTCTGGTGTTTCTCTCAATCCTGCAATATTGCTTCTGGATTTCACTGGCTGCAACATTCTGTCCTCTTCCCCAATGTTAGGTGCAACCCCCCCCCCCTGGATTTCTTTCCCCACTGTACTTTTTACTGATTCCTTTTAATTTCTACATTTATCATATTTGTGAATTCCTAATGCTCCATTCCTGTGTTTACATTCCCAGTTATACTTGTATTCCTGCATTCCCAGTAATCTTGAATATTTGCATTATCTTTCCCCTATTGGCACTGTGCAGCGGTATAATTGGACAGGCCAGAGAAGGGGGGTGGTGCTTCAGCTTGACAGACGTGCTGTAGCGATCAGACAGGCGAGGAGGCTGCAGTTGGACAGAGTTGTTTTTGAAGTGGAAAAAGCTGTAATTTGACACCGCCATTCTGGACAGTTTTGGACTGTGAGCACTCAGTTACACAGTGAACATGGACAACAAGGTGGAAAGCAGAGGTTGATACATTCACATTATTCAAACTAATAATTGGGACCTTATATTTACTATAAAGAAAGGCAACTTGTGCGCAACCACTCTCAGGCTGAGGAATCAAGTAATACCAGTAGGGACATGAGGATGCTGTCTCGCCCCCTCCATGAGATCATGGCTGATCTGCAACCTAACTTCATAGAACTGTCTTTGGCCAATATCTTTAGATTCTGATAAATCTATGCTGCCAATCCCTTCATAGCCAATAAATATATCCTATCTAAACACCCAGACTGCTCAAATTAACACCAGGTGTGATCTATCCAGAGCTAAAGCATGATCTCTACCCCTTTGTGTTCTTGTCCTCTAGATATAAAGACCATTAACCATTTTGATTTTCTTCTCTATCCGTTCATGATGCTTTAATGATCTACACACTTTCTGTACCATTGTTTAAGTTGTTAATAGTTGAGGCAGTGTTTTGGCAGCAGTAAGTCCATCTCCACTGTGTGTTGCTGATCTATGAAGGTGCTCGGACCAGCCTGACCCAGTTTGATTCGTGTAGAAGTCAGTTCAAAAAGTATAATCTTTAAAATCTATTTGAAGAAAAAACTCAAGATACCCAAGTTCCATTATTGTAAAATTAAATAATTATTTTCTTATATAATAATCCAAATTTATTATAATAAAGAATTACAAAACCTCATAGCCAAATAATGGTTCATTTTAATGAATCTATCCTGATCTTTTTCTTTGAGGCATTTTGTTTAATTCTACTCTCCATGCCCATTCCCCTGTTACCCGACTCCATCTAATCCCACTCTCCGCATAACCATGCTAAATTGCCCCTTAGTGTCCCGGGATGTGTAGGTTAGGGATTAGTGGGGTAAATATGTGGGATTACGGGGATAGGGCTTCGGTGGGATTGTTGTCGGTGCAGACTTGATGGGTGGAATGGCGCCCTTCTGTACTGCAGGGTTTCTATGATTCTAACCTTGAACATCCCACTCCATCTAATCTCACTCTCCACACCCATAATATCCCTCTCAGTCTAATCCCAGTTTTGGTGCCATGAGATAACTTGAAATGTACTTGCCAGCGTGAAATGTGGCTCTATTCTGGAGATGGACAAATCAAGGAAATGAATATCAGAATTAAGGTGGGAGCTTGTTGTCTGATGTACCAGATGGCAGATGTAAGAACCACAGAAACAACAAACTCAAGTGACCAAATCAAAGTAGCAAGCTTCCGAGGTTATTGATGAAGCTGTGAGTGTATCTGTATTAATTAATCAGACTCTTAACATATCCTTCAGCCTTGTTCAGTGAAATTCTTAAGACTCTTTATATAAAGTTTGTCTAGGTATAAATTAAATTCTTGGCCTTTGAAATCGGTATTACCTTAAATCAGAGCTATTACTAACTTCCAGGGAATTATCGCAACTGCCTTTGTAACCTCAATTATTACATGCACTAATATCTGCTAAATAGTTTATGTATTTCAATGCTGCAAGTTGTATTATAAGATTAATAAACAAATGTAATTGTGACTTCACAGTCTGACTTTCTCTTTGAACGCATTAACCCATCTGGCCAAATCCTAATAGAAAACTAGTGATGGAATCTGCATAGATAACCAACACACACAATGGGAGAAGAAGCGAACTATTCAGCCCCTCGAGCCTCCCCATTCAAAAAGATCACGACTGTTTTGAATTCCATGTTCACATCTATTCCTGATAACCTTTCATTCTTTTGAGTTAAAGAAAAAACTAGTGTTGATTGGCCAAAAACACCTGGCTTGGACAAGTGCTCCATGGCATTTTATTCTGAACCCACCCTGTCTGTCTGTCTCTCCTATATTGCCTGCAGCCCAAAGTGATTAACCTTCAGTCGGAAAATTCTCACCTTAGAATAACTCATCTGTATTTTTGAAAACCTGCCAGCTGAAAGACGTGCTGGTAAGGTGCATTGACCTGAACAGGTGCCAGAGTGTGGCGACGAGGAGAATTTCACAGTAACTTCATTGCAGTGTTAATGTAAGTCTTACTTGTAACTAATAAATAAACTTTAACTTAGCTGCGACAAACAAGAGTTATCAAAGACAGTGTTTCACCAAGGACCCACCTGAAAGGACTTCCAGAACTATCCTAACCAGAATTCTGTTGGAACAGAATGGGGCAGTTTTTGTGCAGTGTGTGCAGGAGGGTTTCCTGACACAATATGTGGATAGGCCGACAAGAGGTGAGGCCACATTGGATTTGGTACTGGGAAATGAACCGGGCCAAGTGTTAGATTTGGTTGTGGGAGAGCACTTTGGAGATAGTGACCACAATTCGGTGTCTTTTGTTATTGCAATGGAGAGGGATAGGGCCGTACGGCAGGGCAAGGTTTACAATTGGGGGAGAGGTAATTATGATGCGATTAGGCAAGAATTAGGGGGCATAAGTTGGGAACAGAAACTGTCAGAGAAAGGAACTAATGAAAAGTGGAACTTTTTCAAGGAACAAATACTGGATGTCCTTGATAGGTATGTCCCTGTCAGGCAGGGAGGAAATGGCCGAGTGAGGGAACCATGGTTCACGAAAGAGGTGGAATGTCTTGTGAAAAGGAAGAGGGAAGCTTATGTAGGGATGAGGAAACAAGGTTCAGATGGCTCGATTGAGGGTTACAAGTTAGCAAGGAATGAGCTGAAAAAGGGGCTTAGGAGAGCTAGAAGGGGACACGAGAAGTCCTTGGCGGGTCGGATCAAGGAAAACCCCAAGGCTTTTTACGCTTATGTGAGGAATAAAAGAATGAGCAGGGTGAGGTTAGGGTGGGTCAAGGACAGTAGTGGGAACTTGTGTATGGAGTCAGTAAAGATAGGCGAGGTGATGAATGAATACTTTTCTTCAGTGTTCACCAAGGAGAGGGGCCATGTTTTTGAGGAAGATAAGGTGTTACAGGCTAATAGGCTGGAGGAAATAGATGTTCGGAGGGAGGATGTCCTGGCAGTTTTGAATAAACTGAAGGTCGATAAGTCCCCTGGGCCTGATGAAATGTATCCTAGGATTCTTTGGGAGGCAAGGGATGAGATTGCAGAGCCTTTGGTTTTGATCTTTGGGTCCTCGCTGTCCACGGGGATGGTGCCAGAGGACTGGAGAATGGCGAATGTTGTTCCTCTGTTTAAGAAAGGGAATAGAAAGGACCTGGTAATTATAGACCGGTTAGTCTTACTTCGGTGGTTGGTAAATTGATGGAAAAGGTTCTTAGAGATGGGATTTACGACCATTTAGAAAGATGCGGATTAATCCGGGATAGTCAGCACGGATTCGTGAAGGGCAAGTCGTGCCTCACAAATTTGATAGAATTTTTTGAGGAGGTAACTAAGTGTGTTGATGAAGGTAGGGCAGTTGATGTCATATACATGGATTTTAGTAAGGCGTTTGATAAGGTCCCCCATGGTCGGCTTATGATGAAAGTGAGGAGGTGTGGGATAGAGGGAAAGTTGGCCGATTGGATAGGTAACTGGCTGTCTGATCGAAGACAGAGGGTGGTGGTGGATGGAAAATTTTCGTATTGGAGGCAGGTTGCTAGCGGAGTGCCGCAGGGATCAGTGCTTGGTCCTCTGCTCTTTGTGATTTTTATTAATGACTTAGAGGAGGGGGCTGAAGGGTGGATCAGTAAATTTGCTGATGACACCAAGATTGGTGGAGTAGTGGATGAGGTGGAGGGCTGTTGTAGGCTGCAAAGAGACATAGATAGGATGCAAAGCTGGGCTGAAAAATGGCAAATGGAGTTTAACCCTGATAAATGTGAGGTGATTCATTTTGGTAGGACTAATTTAAATGTGGATTACAGGGTCAAAGGTAGGGTTCTGAAGACTGTGGAGGAACAGAGAGATCTTGGGGTCCATATCCACAGATCTCTAAAGGTTGCCACTCAAGTGGATAGAGCTGTGAAGAAGGCCTATAGTGTGTTAGCTTTTATTAACAGGGGGTTGGAGTTTAAGAGCCGTGGGGTTATGCTGCAACTGTACAGGACCTTGGTGAGACCACATTTGGAGTATTGTGTGCAGTTCTGGGCACCTCACTATAGGAAGGATGTGGAAGCGCTGGAAAGAGTGCAGAGGAGATTTACCAGGATGCTGCCTGGTTTGGAGGGTAGGTCTTATGAGGAAAGGTTGCGGGAGCTAGGGCTGTTCTCTCTGGAGCGGAGGTGGCTGAGGGGAGACTTAATAGAGGGTTATAAAATGATGAAGGGGATAGATAGAGTGAACGTTCAAAGACTATTTCCTCGGGTGGATGGAGCTATTACAAGGGGGCATAACTATAGGGTTCGTGGTGGGAAATATAGGAAGGATATCAGAGGTTGGTTCTTTACGCAGAGAGTGGTTGGGGTGTGGAATGGACTGCCTGCAGTGATAGTGGAGTCAGACACTTTAGGAACATTTAAGCGGATATTGGATAGGCACATGGAGCGCACCAGGATGATAGGAGTGGGATATCTTGATCTTGGTTTCAGATAAAGCTCGGCACAACATCGTGGGCCGAAGGGCCTGTTCTGTGCTGTACTGTTCTATGTTCTATGGAACAACAAACTTTCGAACTTTAACCTTTTTTAAAGTGCCCCTTACACCAATCGCTGCAGAGACTTTATTTCTCTTGCCCTTTGGTGTGGGAATTTAAAAAAAGGGAAATCATTACACTCTCAAATTATAAATTGTATGTTCACCAGTTTTGCAACTTATTTTGAAAGAAGCTTGTCTTATAATAAATCAATCATTCTGTGTTTATTGAAAGAAGCCTGGTTGAGGTCTCTTATGCAAGGCATAGCAGTAGCAAAGGTAAACAATTGGCCAGTTTGTAAGTGAATTAAACATTTAAATTATTGTAACCTGTGGAGAAACGGGGCTAGAATGAACTCCACACTCTTTCCATCACTGTCATAACGAAAGATTAGCTCCCTGTAGTTAAAATCTTTTTCTGCGCTTTGCGCTAGCAGGTTGCAAATACCGGCAACCTGAGAACAGGAAAAAAGGAAGAATAATTTCCAAAACCTCCCAGGCATTATTTCTCAGTTCTATGAGTTCACATTTTTCATATGTTTAAGGTTACTTTTATTACACAATTACACACAATGTTAAAGAAAATCTACATTAGCTTGGATTTCCTACAAAGTATTAGATTCCTGAATAACTGACAGTCCTATCAATTGATAGTTTGTGTGCACAGTTCCACAACAGGCAGTTTTAAGTTGGTTCTGCAGCATCCTACAAACAAGCAGTCAGTTTTGCAAAAGGTAGTATGTTTTTAATTCCATCATTGCAGTTCACACCTATGTGAAAGCTGTAGCAGTCTGGCTAGTTCCAAGTTAAAGAAAAATATCTTGAGAATAAAGCATATGCTTTATTAATTGACTATTACACACGTCAGTTCCAAAGGGACAACGATAAGTGCATCACCAACTTTGAAGACAAAAGAACATATCAAAAGCTTAAGGCAAAGGCAGAGATCCTGTCTCCATTCATCAATGTCTTTGGTCCAACCTTATGCCGGTGACAGTAACAGCTGCCACGTCCCTTTTTTGACTTCTGGTAAGGTTTAGAACTCCCAAGAATCGAGCCACCTCAATCCTGCCATTGGACTGCGAGGATCCTGAGCAAGTGGACCGATCATTCCATAGGATAAGGGGTGGAACAAGTAGAAACTGGAATAAAAAGGCAATTATTTCCAGTGTAATTTTAACCACATCTGGAGAATCCATTTGTCGCTAGGCAGAGTTTGGGGGGGGGGGGGGGGGGCTAGGAGGTACTGAGCTAAAATTCGACTCATTACAGCACAAAGATTGACCATTTGTCTCAATAAGTCTCTGTTGGTTCTCTGGAGTAATACTGTCAGTTTCACTCCTTGTTCTTTCTTTGCATCCTGAATGGTTATTTTCCTCAAGTGCCTATCAAATTTCCATTTGAAGCAATTTATTATCTCGGTTTCCACCATCCTTGCAGACAACAGGTCATTACCACTCTGCATCATACTAGCTCTTCATCACATGTTTGGAGAGGGTACAGAAAAGATTTACCAGGATGTTGCCTGGTATGGAGGGCATTAGCTATGAGGAGAGGTTGGAGAAACTTGGTCTGTTCTCACTGGAACGATGGAGGTTGAGGGGCGACCTGATAGAAGTCTACAAGATTATGAGAGGAATGGACAGAGTGGATAGTCAGAAGCTTTTTCCCAGGGTGGAAGAGTCAATTACTAGGGGGCATAGGTTTAAGGTACGAGGGGCAAGGTTTAAAGGAAAAGTTAAAGTTATTTTATTAGTCACAAGTATGCTTACATTAACACTGCAATGAAGTTACTGTGAAAATCCTCTAGTCACCACACTCAGGCGCCTATTCGGGCACACTGAGGAAGAATTTAGTATGGCCAATGCACCTAACCAGCACCTCTTTCGCACTGTGGGAGGAAACCGGAGCACCCGGAGGAAATCCACGCAGACATGGGGAGAACATGCAGACAGTGACCCAAGCCGGGAATTGAACCCGGGTCCATGGAGCTGTGAGGCAGCAGTTCTAACCACTGTGCCACCGTGCGTATAAGATGTACGAGGCAAGTTTTTTTTTACACAGAGAGTGCTGGGTGCCTGGAACTCATTGCCGTGGGAGATAGTGGAAGCAGATACAATAGCGACTTTTAAGGGGCATCTTGACAAATACATGAACAGGATGGGAATAGAGGGATATGGTCCCCGGAAGCGTAGGGGGCTTTAGTTCAGTCGGGCAGCATGGTCAGTGCAGGCTTGGAGGGCTGAAGGGCCTGTTCCTGTGCTGTAATTTTCTTTGTTCTATTCCTCTCCATCTTTTGCTCAACACCTTAAAACTGTGTCCTCTAGTCTTTGTACCATCAATTAATGGGAATCTTGTAGCTAAAATCATGGAATCTCTTCTGCACCTTCTCAAGGGCCTTTGTGTACTTTCTAAAGCTACACTGCAATTCATCACCTAGGCTGACCAGGCAGTCCACTACTCCAATAGGTGAGAATAAACATGGGATGGGTTGGTGCTGATGGAAGGGGGAAAAGCATATTTGTATTTTAGGATTCCACTTGGCAAAATAAGGTGCAAGTGGAAGATTTAAAAACCACAAATTACCAGGCATCGAGGGAATGCAATGCTGGCGATTCAGTACTCACCTGGTCTCAATTTGGGACTATATAACCATGGAATCCCTACAGTGCAGAAAGGGGCCATTCGGCCCATCAAGTCTGCACCAATTATCTAAAAGAGCATCGCCTCCCACACATTTACCACGGCTAATCCACTTAATTTATACATCTTTGGACACTATGGGGTAATTTACCTTGGCCAATCCATTTAACCTGCACACGTTTGGATTGGAGGAGGAAATAGGAGCACCCGGAGGAAACCCTCGCAGACATGGGGAGAATGTGCAAACTCGACAGAGAAAGTCACCCAAGGCTGGAATTGAATCTGGGTTGATGGCGCCGAGAGGCATCAGTGCTAATCGCTGTGCCATCGTGCCACAGGGACAGTCAAATCCAATCAAAACATCTGCCACTGAAACTACTTTTCTGTGCTTCTCAACACCAGGAAACTGTTACATTTCATTGATTTTATATCCAGTTCTGGGGAGGTTACATAGCAAACACTCCTCTTAAGCCTGTTTATCATCCTCACAGCACAGATAGCTGCATCTCACTCCTTCAGGTCACCATTGCTTCTTCTGCCATGTGCCTTAGAGTTCTCAATCCTTCGGCCAAGGGGGACAGTTTCTCCCCATCTACTCTGTCCAGAACCCTCACGATTTTTAACACCTGCCAAATTACCTCTTAATTTTCTCTTTTCCAAAGAGAACTGCCCTAGCTTCTGCAATCTAACCATATTACTGGAGCTCCTCATTGCTGGAACCATTCTCGTGAATCTTTTCCACACTTTAATGCTTCACATCATTCCTAAAATTTCTTTTGAATGCTTTGTTCATTCACTTACATCCTACTCAACCTTACCTTTTGACTACTCTCCCTCGCTACCCCAAGAAATTCTTACAAATGTCCTGCAATGGATTTTCCCCAGGACCAGGAATGGATCCCAGTTGTGAATGGAACAGGGTGACTATTTCCTGATTACCGAATTCCCCACAAAGGCCCCTCCAATTCTTGGCTCAACTTTGTTGCTCCAGACCCCCAACTCGCCCCCTCACCCCAGCCGCCCCCAACTCGCCCCCTCACCCCAGCCGCCCCCGACCCGCCCCCTCACCCCAGCCGCCCCCAAACCGCCCCCTCGCCCCAGCCGCCCCCGACCTGCCCCCTCACCCCAGCCGCCACCGACTCGCCCCTTCGTCGCCCCCTCCGCCCCCAACTCGCCCCCTCACCCCAGCCACCCCCAACTCGCCCCCTCACCCCAGTCACCCCCAACTCGCCCCCTCACCCCAGCCATCCCCAACTCGCCCCCTCACCCCAGCCACCCCCAACTCGCCCCCTCACCCCAGCCACCCCCAACTCGCCCCCTCACCCCAGCCACCCCCAACTCGCCCCCTCACCCCAGCCACCCCCAACTCGCCCCCTCACCCCAGCCACCCCCAACTCGCCCCCTCACCCCAGCCACCCCCAACTTGACCCCTCACTCCAGCCACCCCCAACTCGCCCCCTCACCCCAGCCACCCCCAACTCGCCCCCTCACCCCAGCCACGCCCAACTCGCCCCCTCACCCCAGCCACGCCCAACTTGCCCCCTCACCCCAGCCACCCCCAAATCGCCCCCTCACCCCAGCCACCCCCAACTCGTCCCCTCACCCCAGCCACCCCCAAATCGCCCCCTCACCCCAGCCACCCCCAAATCGCCCCCTCACCCCACATACTCTATTAGTTATTTGCTACGTTATATGATAAAGCACACATAATACGCTTGCCAGAAAAGCTGAAGTCCATGGAATAAAATGGAATACCAGAATGGATGTGAAGTTGTCCGAGTGACAGGAAATAGAATCATAGAGTCATAGAGGTTTACAGCATGGAAACAGGCCCTTCAGCCCAACTTGTCCATGCTGCCCTTTTTTAAAAAAGAAACCTCTAAAGCTAATCCCAATTGCCTGCATTTGGCCCATATCCCTCTATACCCATTTTACCCATGTAACTGTCTAAATGCTTTTTAAAAGATAAAATTGTACCGGCCTCTACTACTACCTCTGGCAGCTTGTTCCAGACACTCACCACCCTGTGTGTGAAACAATTGCCCCTCTAGACACTTTTGTATCTCTCACCTTAAACCTATGCTCTCTGGTTTTAGACTCCCCTACCTTTGGGAAAAGATATTGACTATCTACCTTTTCCATGCCCCTCATTATTTTATAGACCTCTATAAGGTCACCCCTCAGCCTCCTACACTTCAGAGAAAAAAGTCCCAGTCTATTCAGCCTCTCCTCATAACTCAATCTATCAAGTCCCGGTAGCATCCGAGGAAATCTTTTCTGCACTCTTTCTAGTTTAATAATATCCTTTCTAAAATAGGGTGACCAGAATTGCACACAGTATTCCAAGTGTGGCCTTACCAATGTCTTGTACAACTTCAACAAGACGTCCCAACTCCTGTATTCAATGTTCTGACCGATGAAACCAAGCATGCCAAATGCCTTCTTCACCACTCTGTCCACCTGTGACTCCACTTTCATGGAGCTATGGACAAGTACCCCTAGATCTCTTTGTTCTGTAACTCTCCCCAATGCCCTATCATTAACTGAGTAAGTCCTGCCCTGGTTCAATCTACCAAAATGCATCAGCTCGCATTTGTCTAAATTAAACTCCATCTGCCATGCGTCAGCCCACTGGCCCAATTGATCAAGATCCTGTTGCAATTGGAGATAACTTTCTTCACTGTCCACTATGCCACCAATCGTGGTGTCATCTGCAAACTTACTAACCAAGAGAGGAGTGGTAAATGGTTATTTTACAGGCTAGGATTACCCAAGGGTGGGTATTGGGCTGCACAGTGGCCCAGTGGTTAGCACTGCTGCCTCACAACGCCAGGGATCCAGGTTTGATTCTGGCCTTGGTCACTGTCTGTGTGGAGTTTGCACTTTCTCCCCATGTCTGCGTGGGTTTCCTCCGGGTGCTCCAGTTTCTCCCCACAGTCCAAAGATGTGCAAGTCAGGTTGATTGGCCATGCCAAAATTAACCCTAGTGTCAGGGGGATTAACAGGGTAAATGTGAATTTGCAAATCATACAAAATTTGGAAGTATTGTGAACTGTGAGGAGGATAGTGATTGAAAGGTAAATACGTGGGGTTATGGGAATAGGGCCAGCGTGGGATTATTGTTGGTGCAGACTCGATGGACCAAATGGCCTCCTTCTTCACTGTAGGGATTCTATGAACTGTTCAGGACCACACTTTGATGAATCATTTTTACTGATCATATCATATCTGTCCAACATGGAGAATATGGTGGATAATTCCAGTAACTCAATGGTTCCCTGCCTGTGAATGTCTATCTCTGTGGCCCTTCTCCCATGTAAAAGTGGGAAGGCATAGGAAATTTGAAAGTCTAAAAAGGGAATAGAAAAAAAGAACTTACAGGTAAAATAATAAGGAACTAGTAAGTGTTTTTCTCAACAAAAAAGTTCAAATAGAGGGTGGGATCATTGGAGATGAAAAGGTGTTGGCCACAGTGGAAGATGAAGGAATGGCAGAGGTAATAAAGAGATGCTTTTTCTAAACAATACAAATAATATTGCAGCTGCAAAGCTAAACCAATTGTCAGGTGGCTGCATAAAAATTGTTTCTAAAGTAGTAGCAGAATTCAAGGTGCAGGAGTTGTACTTTTGATCTGAAAATTCTCACTTACCTGTACAGACAGGCAAGGACCAGGAACGTCATTCCAGCAGAGTAAACTCTCTGGGCTGCTCCGTGACTTAAGAGGAGGTCAAAGCTTTGCAGGAAGACATGCCAAGTGATTGCTAAATAGGACAAAAAAAAACTATTTGGTGGGAACACATGCATTTCATTTTAAAAAATGAATTTGGCATCTGAAAGACTGAATATGGAATTAAAGAACAATTGAGTTTCTGATTCTGCCTCAAATAGGCTACCTTGTCCATGCCCCTCATTGTTTTATAGACCTCTATAAGGTCACCCTTCAGCCTCCTACGCTCCAGAGAAAAAAGTCCCAGTCTATTCAGTCTCTCCTCATAACTCAATCCATCAAGTCCCGGTAGCATCCTAGTAAATCTTTTCTGCACTCGTTCTAGTTTAATAACATCCTTTCTATAATAGGGTGACCAGAATTGCACACAGTATTCAAAGTGTGGCCTTACCAACGTCTTGTACAACTTCAACAAGATGTCCCAACTCCCGTATTCAATGTTCTGACCGATGAAACCAAGCATGCCGAATGCCTTCTTCACCATTCTGTCCATCTGTGACTCCACTTTCAAGGAGCTATGAACATGTACCCCTAGATCTCTTTGTTCTGTAACTCTCCCGTGTTAATGTAAGCCTAGTTGTGACACTAATAAAACTTAAAACAGTTTTGGTCTCCTTATTAAAGAAAGATATTATTTCATTGGAAGCAGTTCAGAGAAGGTTCACTGGGATGATCCCGGTATAGAGGGATTGTCTAATGAGGAAAGGTTAAACAGGTTGGGACTCTACTCATTGGAATTTAGAGGAATGAGAGGTGATCTCATTGAAACATATCGGATTCTTAAGGGTTTGACAGGGTAAATGCTGAGAGGATGTTCCCCTCATGGGAGAGTCTAGAACCAGAGGGCACAATCTTAGAATAAAGAGGCACCAATTTAAGACTGAGATGAAGAGGAATTTCTTCTCTCAGAGGACTGGGCGCCTTTGGAACTACTTGCCACAGAGAGCTGTGGGGCAGAGTCCTTGGTGTATATTCAAGGCAGAGATTCATAGAATCTTGATCAGCAATGGAATCAAGGGTTATGTGGGAAAAGAGCAGGAAAGTTTATGGCCACGACACATGCTCAGTTTGGACCACATTGCAGCCTTGATCCAAACGTGAATATGACATTTCACTTCAACGGAAGAGGAATAGGCAGAATAGATAGATATACCGAACACAGAGGGGCAGTGAATGGATCAATCAGAAAGAACAAATTAGGGGATGTTTGGAATGGACAGTCCAAGGGCATTGGTCAATGCTTGATGGTACTAATAATTCTTGATGGTATCAATAATTAGGGCAGGACGGTGGCACAGTGGTTAGCACTGCTGCCTCAGGGACCCGGCTTGGGTCACTGTCTGTGTGGAGTTTGCACTTTCTCCCCGTGTCTGTGTGGGTTTCCTCCGGTTTCCTCCCACAGTCCAAAGATGTGTGGATTAGGTTGATTGGCCATGACAAATTGACCCTAGTGTCAGGAGGATTAGCAGGGTAAATGTGTGGGGTTATGGGAATAGGGCCTGGGTGGGATTGTGGTCAGTACAGACTTGATGGGCCGAATGGCCTCCTTCTGTTCTGTAAGGATTCTATGGGGTTCTATGATTCTTGGAGGGAATTGGACAGGCATGAGGTGAGAAACATCAACCGAGGAATATAGGGAGTGACCAGTTTGCTGTTCAAACTCTGCAACCAATCTTCTGAAGCCAAATGACCTCTCTATTCCCATAGTTACCAAACTTCCATTGTTTCTGTCTTGTGCAGTTTTACTCAGACCATCTCACCGCATTTTAATCTCTGCCCAAATCAGGATGGGCAGCGTCATGAACCTAGATGATGTTCAAAGAACTATATCGGATCTATCTGTCCACCAGAGTTCCAGATGAAGATAATTGCTCCATCGCAATGCAAACATTAGCAACTGGAAACTGAAGCAGCAATGAGTTAGGAAGACAACAGTAATTCAGGGCAGGATAAAACTGTGTGCCATAATACAAGACGTTTAAAAGTAGAGAAACATGCCCAACATGCAAATGGTCTATTTTAATACACTGGTCATAAGATCCTCGAAATCTCCCAGTTAGATCAGTAGGATGTTAGCGAGATAGTTACACACCTGTCAACATGCTGCTGAAAAGCATTGCAGGGAAGTAATGATGATAATAGAGGATTCGGCCCATCAGGTAGAATGGTAGATAATGTAGCAACCACCCCAGCAGCACCAGGCTGGCTCCACTCCGAATAATACAAGCGCGCTCTGAATCAAAATAAATTAGTGTTAATGCGCTATTTTTGCCTTCTGAAAGTGTGGCGCAAACATATTATCTGTTCTTCTCTCCACCCTAAATAATAACAACTTGTTTTTATATAGAGTCTGCAATGTAGAAAAATGTCCCATGATGTTTCACAAATATCTGATTCCAAGCTATAGAGAGAGAGCGATCAGGACAAATCAAAGGGATAGGCATTACAGGCGGAAAGAGGCAAGGATGTTATAAATATAGAACGATATAAACCCCTACAATGCAGAGGGAGGCCATTTGGCCCATCAAGTCTGCACCAACCCACTTTTTAAAAATCTTACCCAGGTCCTTTCCCCGTAACCCCACTTATTTACCCCACCAATCTCCCTAACCTACACATCTTGGGGTACGAAGAACAAAGAAAAGCACAGCACAGGAAAAAGCCCTTTGGCCCTCCAAGGCTGAGCAAATCAGGATGCCCTAACTAAACTAAAAAAAAACCTTCTGCCCTTACTCGGCCCATATCCCTCTATTCGCTCCTTATTCATGTACCCATCCAAATTCCTCTTAAATGTTGTGAACGTGCCTGCTTCCACCACCACCTCTGACAGCGCATTCCAGGCACCCACCATTCACTGCATGAAAATCTTCCTCTGCACATCTCCCTTCAACTTTCCCCCTTCCCCCTATAAAATAATGAGGTGCACAGATCAGGTAAATAGTCAATATCTTTTCCCAAAGGTAGGGGAGTTTAAAACTAGAGGGTATAGGTTTAAGGTGAGAGGGGAGAAATACAAAAATGTCCAGAGGGGAATTTTTTTCACACAGAGGGTGGAGTGTCTGGAACAAGCTGCCAGAGGCAGTAGTACAGGTGGGTACAAGTTTGTCTTTTAAAAACATTTGGAGAGTTACATGGGTAAGATGGGTATAGAGGGATATGGGCCAAATGTGGGCAATTGGGACTAATTTAGGGGTTTAAAAAAAAAGGACGGCATGGACAAGTTGGGCCAAAGGGCCTGTTTCCATGCCGTAAACCTCTATGACTCTATGACTATGATTCACCTTGAACCTGTGCCCCCTTGTAATTGACACTTCCACCCTAGGAAAAAGCCTCTGACTATCCATCCTGTCTATGCCTCTCATAGTTTTGGAGACCTCCCTCAGCCTCCTTCTTTCCAGTGAAAACAATCCCGAGTTTATTGAAGCTCTCCTCATAGTCAACACCCGAGACTAGGCAACATCCTGGTGAACCTTCTTTGCACTCTCTCCAAAGCTTCCATGTCCTTCTGATAGTGTGGTGACCAGAACTGCACACAATATACCAAATGCAGCCTAAGTAAGGTTTTATATAGCTGCAACAAGATTTCCCAACTCTTCTACTCAATGCCCTGGCTGATGAAGACAAGCATGCCATATGCCTTCTTAATCACCTTGGCCAACTATGTTGCCACTTTTAGGGAACTGTGGACCTGCACGCCCAGATCCTTCTGTATGTTAATGCTCCTGAGAGTTCTGCCATTTACAATATAATTCACACCTAAATTTGATCCTCCAAAATGTATCACCTCACATTTGTCCAGATTAAACTCCATTTCTGTGCCCAAGTCTCCAATCTATTTATATCCTGTTGCATCCTCTGACAATCCCCGGCATTTTCAGCAACTCCACCAATCTTCGTGTCATCCGCAAATTTACTAATCAGACCACCCACATTTTCCTCCAGATGATTTATATATACTACAAATAACAGAGGTCCCAGCACTGATCCCTGCAGAACATCACTAGCTACAGATCTCCATTCTGAAAAACACCCTTCCATCGCTATTCTGTTTTCTATAACAAGCCAGTTCTGTATCCATCTAGCCATCTCACCCCGAATCCCATGCGATTTTAGTTTTTGTTTCAGTTTGCCATGTGGGTTCGTGTCAGACACCTCACTAAAGTCCATATAAACTTCATCCACAGCCCTTCCCTCATCAATAATCTTTGTCACCTCTTCAAAACAGTCAGTCAAGTTGGTGAGACAGGACCTTCCCCAGACAAAACCATGCTGCCCGTCACTAACTAGTCCATTTTCCTGTCCCTCAGTATCTTCGCCAAAAGCTTCCCCACCACTGATGTCAGGTTGATAATTTCCTGGATTATCCCTGCTTCCCTTCTTAAACAAGGGAACAACATTGACTATTCTCCAATCCTCTGGAACCTTGCCCGTGGTCAAAGAAACGTGAAGATATCTGTTAAGGCCCCAGCTATTTCTTCCCTTGCTTCCTGCAGTAACCTGGGATAGATCCCATCTGGCCCTGGGGATTTGTCCACCTTAATGCAATTGAGGATACTCAACACTTTCTTCTTCGATATATTAATATTCTCTAGAGCGGTCACACACCTATCCCTGACCTCAACATCCGTCAACATCTTGATCAATTGGGCCAGTGGGCTGACGAATGGCAAATGGAGTTTAATTTAGACAAATGCGAGGCGATGCATTTTGATAGATTGAACCATGGCAGGACTTAGTTAATGGTAGGGCGTTGGGGAGAGTTACAGAACAAAGAGATCTAGGGGTACATGTTCATAGCTCCTTGAAAGTGGAGTCATAGGTGGACAGAGTGGTGAAGAAGGTATTCGACATGCTTGGTTTCATCGGTCAGAACATTGAATACAGGAGTTGGAATGTCTTGTTGAAGTTGTATAAGACATTGGTACGGCCACACTTGGAATAGTGTGTGCAATTCTGGTCACCCTAATATAGAAAGAATATTATTAAACTAGAACGAGTGCAGAAAAGATTTACTAGGATGCTACCGGGACTTGAGGGATTGAGTTATAAGGAGAGGCTGGATAGACTGGGACTTTTTTCTCTGGAGCGTAGGAGGCTGAGGGGTGATCTTATAGAGGTCTATAAAATAATGAGGGGCACAGATCAGCTAGATAGTCAATATCTTTTCCCAAACGTAGGGGAGTCTAAAACTAGAGGGCATAGGTTTAAGGTGAGAGGGGAGAGATACAAAAGTGTCCAGAGGGGCAATTGTTTCACACAAAGGGTGGTGAGTGTCTGGAACAAGCTGCCAGAGGTAGTAGTAGAGGCAGGTACAATTTTGTCTTTTAAAAAGCATTTAGATAGTTACATGGATAAGATGGGTATAGAGGGATATGGGCCAAATGCAGGCAATTGGGATTAGTTTACGGGTTTAAAAAAAAGGGCGGCATGGACAAGTTGGGCCGAAGGGCCTGTTTCCATGCTGTAAACCTCTTTGACTCTATGTCCTTCTCCTTGGTGAATACAGATACAAAGTACTCATTAAGGATCTCACCCACTTCCTCTGGTTCCACGCATAACTTCCCTCCATTGTCCTTGAGTGGGCCTACTCTTTCTCTTGCTAACCTCTTACTCTGAATGTATGGATAAATAGCCATAGCCAATCAACATCATTGGACTGTGGGAGGAAACCGGAGCACCCGGAGGAAACCCACGCAGACACGGGGAGAATCTGCAAACTCCACACAGACAGTGACCCAAGGCCGGAATTGAACCTGGGTCCCTGGCGCTGTGGGGCAGCAGTGCTAACCACTGTGCCACCATGCCACCCTTAGGTTGAGAGAGTAAATTTAAAATCTCAGAGCCTAGCTACAACAGCTATAATCCGGATCCAGAATTATTTAACTCATGACTGATTAGCTATGAACAGCAAAAAGGCAGGAAAATGTGAGCCTCTGCGAAGTAGCAATTAAGCATCACAAATCCCTGCTCTTACTATCTAGTGCCTGACAGGCAAAAGAAAACAGCCAAATTTAGTGAAAAAGAACTCAGGGAATTTGCTCTGATAATCCAATATTTCTCCCACCTGCCTTTGACAGGCAGTGATGTACATCTCAGCCAGGAACTTGACCACCACCTCTCTGAGCACTGAAAACAGATTTAAAATGCTAGCTGACAACTTTCTTCATCGGCAATGAAAAGCCAGACATCTAATCTATACTTTCACCAGAACATCTGGCCAAACTTTCCCTTGCCCAAGCCCTGATAAACTGTTCTCTAGTTTCTCTCCTATCGTCCCTTTTGCCTTTTCCAAGCTCATTTTGAGCACGAGGCCCAGGTCCCTTTCTTGCAACCCTATTTCTGCTGCTGGCCAGCCTACCTCCCCTCCTGGCGCCCCACGTTTGCCAATATTGTTAACATCTCTCACTCTTCATCCCTGCTGCCATCAGACTTTTGAATGGACTTACCTTGCATTAAGTTGATCTTTCTCTACACCCTAGCTATGACTGTAACACTACATTCTGCACTCTCTCCTTTCCTTCTCTATGAACGGTATGCTTTGTCTGTATAGTGCACAAGAAACAATACTTTTCACTGTATACTAATACATGTGACAATAATAAATCAAATCTTCAGTTGCTGTCTCTTTCTCCCTTAAATCTGCTGTTATCTCCACTCTTCAATAACTAAATTCTTGACATTACCATTTTTTCAGATTATCACCCTATCTCCAACCTCCCTTTTCTCTCCCAAGTCTTTAAATCATTGTCACTTCCCAAATCTGTTCCCATTATTCGCAGCAATTGAATGTCTCCAATATGGTTCCCAACTCAGCCACAGTACAGAAACAATTTATACTAAATCATAAGTGTCATCCTAGGTGACTGTGACAATGGTGAACTATCCCTCCTCAACCTGTTTGTTGCCTTCCACACAATTGAAAAAAACATCCTTTTCCAACATCTCATCACTGTTAACCATCTGTGTGGGCCTGCTCCCATTGGGTTCCATTCTTGCTTAGGAGTGCAGGAGCAGGTCATTAGACCCTTCAAGCCTGCTCCACCACTCAATATCATAGCCAATCTGAACAAAGAACAATACAGCACAGGAACAGGCCCTTTGGCCCTCCAAGCCCACACCGCTCCCTGGTCCAAACTAGACCATTCTTTTGTATCCCTCCATTCCCACTCCGTTCATGTGGCTATCTAGATAAGTCTTAAACGTTCCCAGTATGTCCGCCTCCACCACCTTGCCCAGCAGCGCATTCCAGGCCCCCACCACCCACTGCGTAAAATACGTCCTTCTGATATCCGTGTTAAACCTCCCCCCCCCCCTCACCTTGAACCTATGACCCCTTGTGAACGTCACCACCGACCTGGGAAAAAGCTTCCCACCGTTCACCCTATCTATGCCTTTCATAATTTTATACACCTCTATTAGGTCACCCCTCATCCTCCGTCTTTCCAGTGAGAACAACCCCAGTTTACCCAATCTCTCCTCATAACTAAGCCCTTCCATACCAGGCAACATCCTGGTAAACCTCCTCTGTACTCTCTCTAAAGCCTCCATGTCCTTCCGGTAGTGTGGCGACCAGAACTGGGCGCAGTATTCCAAATGCGGCCGAACAAATGTTCTATACAACTGCAACATCAGACCCCAACTTTTATACTCTATGCCCCGTCCTATAAAGGCAAGCATGCCATATGCCTTCTTCACTACCTTCTCCACCTGTGACGTCACCTTCAAGGATCTGTGGACTTGCACACCCAGGTCCCTCTGCGTATCTACACCCTTTATGGTTCTGCCATTTATCGTATAGCTCCCCATACGTTAGTTCTACCAAAATGCATCACTTGGCATTTATCAGGATTGAACTCCATCTGCCATTTCTTTGCCCAAATTTCCAGCCTATCTATATCCTTCTGTAGCCTCTGACAATGTTCCTCACTATCTGCAAGTCCAGCCATTTTCGTGTCGTCCGCAAACTTACTGATCACCCCAGTTACACCTTCTTCCAGATAGTTTATATAAATCACAAACAGCAGAGGTCCCAATACAGATCCCTGCAGAACACCACTAGTCACAGGCATCCAGCCGGAAAAAGACCCTTCCACTACCACCCTCTGTCTTCTGTGACCAAGTGTGGAGATGCCGGTGTTGGACTGGGGTGAACACAGTAAGAAGTCTCACAACACTACAATAATGCTACCAAATAAACCTGTTGGACTTTAACCTGGTGTTGTGAGACTTCTTATTCTGTGACCAAGCCAGTTCTCCACCCATCTAGCCACCTCCCCCTTTATCAACCTTTTGCACCAACCTACCATGAGGGACTTTATCAAACGCCTTACTAAAGTCCATATAGACAACATCCACGGCCCTTCCCTCGTCAACCATTCTAGTCACTTCTTCAAAAAACTCCACCAGATTAGTGAGGCATGACCCTCTCACAAAACCATGCTGGCTATCGTTAATGAGTTTATTCCTTTCTAAATGCGCATACATCCTATCTCTAAGAATCCTCTCCAACAACTTCCCAACCGTGGACGTCAAGCTCACCGGCTTATAATTTCCGGGGTTATCCTTCCTACCCTTCTTAAATAACGGGACCACATTAGCTATCCTCCAATCCTCTGGGACCTCACCTGTGTCCAGTGACTGATTGTAGTCTTAACTCAACTTTCCTGTTTGCATCCCATAACCTTGATTCCTTTGTCTAATAAAAATCTGTCGAACTCAGTCTTGAATAAATTTAAAGATGCTATCTTCCTACCTTTTGGAGAACAGAATTTCACATTCTAATGACCCTCAGAGAAAGAAATTCTCTTCTTGGTCTTAAAAGGGACACTTTTTATTCTTAAACGATGTCCCCGAGTTCTGGTTTGTTGACAACAGGAAACATCCTATTGGTATCCGCCCTATCCAGTCCCCCCTCAGGATCTCAATAAGTTCACCACTTATTCTGCGAAACTCCAATGGGCATAAGCCTAACCTCTTCATCCTTTCTTCATAAGATAAGCCTCCTAAATTGTAGTCAAAATATCCTTACAATGGTTTCTCTTCCTGCTCCAGTACCATTATCTATGGTGTCCCCAAGGATCCACTCCAGGCCCCTCCCTTATTTTTCATCTACATGCTGCCCCTCAGCCACAACATCCTAAACCACAGATAGTTTTCATGTGCATTGGTGACACCCAGATCTATGTCACACCACATCTCTCAACTCCACCACGTTTGCTAAATTATCAGGTGACTTATCTAAAACCCAGTACTGAATGGGAGTCAGTTTGGTTCAGTTGGCTGGACAGGTATTTAGTGATGCCAACAGCACAGGTTCATTTCCTGTACCGGCTGAGATTATTCATGAAGGCCCCCCTTCTCAACCTTGCTCCTCGCCTGAGGTGTGGTGATCATCAGGATAAATCACCACCAGTCAACTCTCCCCGTCAAAGAGAGCAGTCAATGGTCATCTGGGACTATGGGAGCTTTACCTTTTACTGGATGAGCAGAAATTTTCTTTAGTTAAATACTGGAAAAATTAAAGCTATTGTTTTCAGTCCCCATTCAACTCCATTCCCTGGCTACCAACTCCATCCTTCCCAAGCAAAAGTCTGAAATAAAGTCCTTTAGTTTGCAACCTTCTTCTCCTATTTAACAAGGCATAGAGTCATAGAGGTTTACAGCATGGAAACAGGACCTTCGGCTTGTTCATGCTGCCCTTTCTTTTTTAAAACCCCCAAGCTAATCCCAATTGCCCTCATTTGGCCCATATCCCTCTATACTCATCATACCCATGTAACTATCTAAATGCTTTTTAAAAGACAAAATTGTACCAGCCTCTACTACTACCGCTGTTTGAATGAAGTGGATTTCTTGTAATATATACAGGAGAACGTGTTAGGCCAATATGTAGAGGTCCAACAAGGAAAGGAGCTGTACTGGACCTAATTCTGGGGAATGAAGTCAGACAGGTGGTTGAGGTGGATAGCGATCACAACACGGTACAATATAAGCTTGTTATGGATCCTACCCACTCACCATAACCCTTAATTCCTTTACTGTTCAAAAATGTATCTATCCTTGCCTTAAAAACATTCAATGAGGTAGCTTCAACTGCTTCACTGGGCAGGGAAATTCAGACATTCACAACCCTTTGTGTGAAGAAGTTCCTCCTCAACTCAGTTAGGCGAGACAGAGAAGGGGCTAGGAGAGGTGGGGGAGTACCAATGCTGGTTAGGGAGCATATTACAGCGGTACAGAGGGTGGACAATTTGGAAGGGTCAGGTAACGAGTCACTGTGGGTGGAGCTCAGAAACAGGAAGGGCGCAGTCACTATGCTGGGGGTATGCTACAGGCCTCCCAACAGCCCACGGGAAGTTGAGGAACGGATATGCAAGGAGATTCTGGACAGGTGCAGAACAAATAGGGTTGTTGTAGTGGGAGACTTTAATTTCCCTCACATAGACTGGAAATCGCTTAGGGCTGGGGGCCTGGACGGGGAAGAATTTATAAAATGCGTACAGGAAGGTTCTTTGGAACAATATGTTGACAGTCCAACTGGAGAGGGGGCTATACTGGACCTAGCACTGGGGAATGAGCCCGGTCAGGTCATCAAAGTTTCAGTAGGGGAACATGTGGCAAATAGTGACCACAATTCTGTAAACTTTAGGACAGTAATGGAAAAAGATGAGTGTTGTCCTATGGGTAAAGTGCTGAATTGGGGGAAGGCTAACTACAGCCGGATGAGGCAGGATTTGGTGGCTGTTGATTGGGAGAGGCTGTTCGAGAGTAAATCCACATCTAGCATGTGGGAGTCTTTTAAGGAGCAGTTGATAGGACTGCAGGACAGGCAAGTGCCTGTAAAGAGGAAGGATAGGAAAGGTAGGATTCGAGAGCCGTGGATAACCAGTGAAATTGTGGGTCTAATCAAAAAGAAAAAAAAGAGGCATACATGAGGTCCAGGCAGCTAAAAACAGATGGAGCACTGGAGGAATACAGAGAAAGTAGAAAAGAACTCAAACAGGGAGTTAGAAGGGCAAAAAGGTGTCATGAAATGTCCTTGGCAGACAGGATTAAGGAGAATCCTAAGGCATTTTATACATACGTTAGGAACAAGAGGGTTGTTAGGGAAAGAATCAGACCTCTCAGGGACAAAGGAGGGGAATTATGCTTAGAACCAAAGGAAGTAGGAGAGATCCTAAACGAATACTTTGCATCAATATTCACAAAGGAGAGGGACATGTTGACTGGTAGTGTCTCAGAGAGATGTGTTGACCCGTTAGAAAAAATCTCAATTACAAGGGAGGAAGTGTTAGGTTTTTTAGGAAACATTAAGACAGACAAATCCCCAGGGCCAGATGACATCTATCCTAGACTCCTCAGGGAGGCAAGAGATGAAATTGCTGGGCCTCTAACAGAAATCTTTGTCGCTTCACTGGACATAGGTGAGGTCCCAGAGGATTGGAGGATAGCAAATGCGGTCCCGTTATTTAAGAAGGGTAGCAAGGATAATCCGGGTAATTATAGGCCGGTGAGCTTGACGTCCATGGTAGGGAAATTGTTGGAGAAGATTCTTAGAGATAGGATATATGCGCATTTAGAACTGAATAATCTCATTAGCGACAGACAGCATGGTTTAGTACGAGGTAGGTCATGCCTCACAAATTTGGTTGAGTTTTTTGAGGAGGTGACAAAAACGATTGACGAGGGAAGGGCCGTGGATGTCGTCTATATGGATTTTAGTAAAGCATTTGACAAGGTCCCACAGGTGGAGAGGGTGGTGAAGAAGGCATATGGCATGCTTGCCGTTATTGGACGGGGCATAGAATATAAAAGTTGGCATATCATGTTGCAACTGTATGGAATGTTGGTTAGGCCACATTTAGAATACTGCGTCCAGTTCTGGTCGCCACACTACCAGAAAGACGTGGAGGCTTTGGAGAGAGTACAGAAAAGGTTTACCAGGATTACAGAAAAGGTTTACCAGGATGTTGGCTGGTATGGAGGGTCTTAGCAATGAGGAGAGATTGGGTAAACTGGGGTTGTTTCTCCCTGGAAAGACGGAGGATGAGGGGCGACCTAATAGAGGTGCATAAAATTATGAAGGGCATAGATAGGGTGAACAGTGGGAAGCTTTTTCCCAGGTCGGGGGTGACGAACACAAGGGGTCACGGGTTCAAGATGAGGGGGGCAAGGTTCAACACAGATGTCAGGGGGACGTATTTTACACAGAGGGTGGTGGGGGCCTGGAATGCACTGCCAAGCAAGGTGATTGAGGCGGACACGCTGGGATCGTTTACGATAGCCACATGAACAGACTGGGAATAGAAGGATACAAACGAATGGTCCAGTTGGGCACATGAGCGGCGCAGGCCTGGAGGGCCGAAGGGCCTGTTCCTGTGCTGTATTGGTCTTTGTTCAGTCCTAAATCTGCTCCCCCTTATTTTGAGGCTATGCCCCCAAGGTCTAGTTTCACCCGCCAGTGGAAACAACTTCCCTGCTTCTATCTTATCCATTCCCTTCATAATCTTATATGTTTCTATAAGATCTCCCCTCATTCTTCTGAATTCCAATGAGTATAACACCAGTCTACTCAGTCTCTCCTCATAAGCCAACCCTCTCAACTCTGGAATTAACTAAGTGAATCATCCGAGTGAATCGAGCTCCATTAGAGACCAACCTATGGGTGGAGCCAGAGGACACTGGTAGAATGTTGAGTGAATATTTCACATCTGTCTTCACCCAAGTGAATGAGGATGATGGTATGGAATTCAGACAGAGAGACTGTGAGGTTCCTGAACAAATTGACATAGGGAAGGACAAAATATTGGAGGTTTTGGCAGCCTTAAAGGTGGATAAATCTCCAGGTCCAGATGAATGGTGCCCTAGGTTGCTGTGGGAGGCAAGGGAGGTGATTGCAGAGGCTCTGACTCAAATTTTCAATTCCTCTCTGACCACGGGGGAGATACCTGATGACTGGAGAATAGCTAATTTTCAATTATACAGGGGCTTGGTGAGGCCACACCGAGAGTATTGTGTGCAGTTTTGAGGATGTTCTTGCTCTCGAGGGAATGCAGCGAAGGTTTACCAGCTGATTCCAGGGATGGCGGGACTGATGTATGAGGAGAGATTGACTAGGTTAGGATTGTTTCCGCTGGAGTTCAGACGAATGAGGGGGGGATCTCATAGACTTATAAAATTCTAACAGGACTAGACAAGGTAGATGCAGGGAGGATATTCCCAATGGTGGGGGAGTCTAGAACCAGGGGTCACAGTCTGAGGATACAGGGTAGATCATTTAGGATGGAGATGAGGAGACATTTCTTCACCCAAAGAGTGGTGAGCCTGTGGAATTCACCACCACAGGAAGTAGTTGATGCCAAAACATTGAATGTATTCAAGAGGTGGCTGGATATAGCACTTGGGGTGAAAGGGATCAAAGGTTATGGGAAAAAGCAGGATTAGGCTATTGAGTGGACGATCAGCCATGATGGTAATGAATGACGGAGCATGCTTGAAGGTCCAAATGGCTTCCTCCTGTTCGTATCTTCAATGTTAATGTGGTTCTGCTATTTAAGAAAGGTTATCGAGATAAACCAGGGAACTATAGACCAATGAGTCTCACATCAGTGAAAAGGAAATTACTGGAGAAAATTCAAAAGGAGAGCATCTAATTCCACTTGGAGAGGCAAAGCTTGATCAGGGATAGTCAGCACGGCTTCGTCAGAGGGAGGTCATGCCTAACAAATTTGATTAAATTTTTTGAGGTGACCAGGTGTGTGGATGAGGGTAGTGCAGTCGATGTAGTTTATATGAATTTCAGCAGAGCTTTTGACAAGGTCTCACATGGGAGACTTGTAAAGGCGGCAAATGCACATGGGACACTGGGTAATTTGATAAGTGGATTCAAAATTGGCTCAGTTGTAGGAGTAAGAGAGTGATGACAGAAGGCTGATTTAGTGACTGGAAGCCAGTAGCCAATGGTGTATTCCAAGGATCTTGCTGGGCCCCATATAAATGATGTGGAGATGCCGGTGTTGGACTGGGGTAAACACAGTAAGAAGCTTAACAACACCAGGTTAAAGTCCAACAGGTTTATTTGACCAAATAAACCCGTTGGACTTTAACCTGGTGTTGTTAAACTTCTTACCCCATATAAATGACATGGATGACTATGTGGGTGGTAGGATTAGCAGGTTTGTGGATGACACAAAGATTTGCTGTGTGGTTAGCAGTGAGGTTGAGTATCTTGGGCTACAAAAAGATATAGACAAGATGGTCAAATGGGCAGATAAGTGGCAGATGGAATTTAACCCTGAATAGTGTGAGATAATACACTCTGGAAGGAGTAATTTGACAAGGAAGTATTCAACGAAAGGCATGACACTAGGAAGTTCTGTGGAACAAAGGGACCTTGGTATGTTTGTCTACTGATCTCTGAAGGCGGAACGGCATGTTAGTAGGGTGGTTAAAAAAAGGCATATGGGACACTTGCCTTTATCAATCAAGGCATAGATTACAAAAGGAGGGGAGGGCAGTCATGTTGGAGTTGTATAGAACTTTGGTGAGGCCACAGCTAGCGTACTGTATGCAGTTCTGGTCGCCACATTATAGGAAGGATGTGATCGCTCTGGAAGGAGTGCAGAGGAGATTCACCAGGATGCGGCCTGGGATGGAACATTTAAGTTATGAGAAGAGGTTAGATAGGCTTGGGTTGTTTTCTCTGGAGCAGAGAAGAGTGAGGGGCGACCCGATCTAAGTGTATAAGATTATGAGGGGAATGGACAGAGTGGATAAGGAGCAGCTGTTTCCCTTAGTTGAAGGATCAGTCACGAGGGGACATAGGTTCGAGGTGAGGGGCAGGAGGTTTAGGGGTATGTCAGGAAAAACTATTTTCACTCTCTGGAATGCGCCACCTGGTTGTGTTAAATCCTTTAAAAAGTGCCTGGATAAGCACTTGGCATATCATAAAATTCAAGACTATGGGCCAAGTGCTGGTAAATGGGATTAGGTAGGGAGGTCAAGTGTTTCTCAGCCGAGGAGCACCTTTTTCCATTTCCATAACATCAACCCAACTTCCTACTTCAGCTCTTCTACTGCTTAAACCCTCATTTATGGTTGTGTCCCCTCTAGACCTGAACTGTTCCAATCCAAGCCTGATCGGTCCCCCATGTTCTCTCCTCCGTAAACTTGATATTACCCAAAACTTTGCAGCCTGCATCCTTACATGCATGGACTTCTGTTCTCCTATCACTCCTATGTTTGCTGACTTTTTTTATTCAGTCATGAGATGTGGGCTTCGCTGGCTGGACCAGCATTTATTGCCCATCCATGAGGGCATTTAGAGTCAACCACATTGCTGTGGGTCTGGAGTCACAGGTAGGCCAGGCCAGGTAAGGACAACAGATTTCATTCCCTAAAAGGGCATTAGTGAACCAAATGGGTTTTTATGACAATTGAAAATGGTTTCATGGTCATCATTAGACTTTTAATTGCAGATTTTTATTGAATTCAAATTTCACCATCTGTCAAGGTGGGATTTGAACCCGGGTCTCCAGAGAATTACCCTGGGTCTATGGATTACTACTCCAGCGACGATACCACTACTCCACCGCAATCTTAATTTCAAAATGCTCACCTTTGTTTTCAAATCCTTCCATCCCCCCACTCCCCCATATCTATAATCTTTTGCAGTCCAATAACATAGAAACATAGAAACCCTACAGTGCAGAAGGAGGCCATTCGGCCCATCGAGTCTGCACAGACCACAATCCCACCCAGGCCCTACCCCCACATATTTACCCACTAATCCCTCTAACCTACGCATCCCAGGACACTAAGGGGCAATTTTAGCATGGCCAATCAACCTAACCCGCACATCTTTGGACTGTGGGAGGAAACCGGAGCACCCGGAGGAAACCCACACAGACACGAGGAGAATGTGCAAACTCCACACAGACAGTGACCCGAGCCGGGAATCGAACCCGGGACCCTGGAGCTGTGAAGCAGCAGTGCTAACCACTGTGCTACCGTGCCGCCAGAGATATTTGTGCTCCTCTAATTTTGCGCATCCCAATTCTAATTGCTCCACCTTTCATGTATGCACCTTCAGCGGTCTTGGACCTAAACTCTGGAAATTTCTCTCTGCACCCCTCTACCTCATTTTCCTTAAAATTTACCTCTTTGACTAAGGTTTTTGTCATAGAATCATAGCATGGAGACAGGTCCTTCGGCCCAAACTGGTCCATGCCAACCAAAATGCCCATCTAAGCTAACCCCATTTGCCTGCATTTGGCCCATATTCCTCTAAACCTTTCCTACCCATGTATCTGTCCAAATGCCTTTTAAATGTTGTCAATGTCCCTGCCTCAACCACTTCCCCCGGCAGCTCATTCCACACACGCACCACCCTCTGTAAAAACGTTGCTCCTCAGGTTCCCATTAATTCTTTCCCCTCTTAACTTAAACCTAGGCCTCTTGTTCTCAATTCCCCAACCCTGGGAAAAAGACTGAGTGCATTCACCCTATCCTTGCCTCTCATGATCTGATACACCTCTATAAGTTCACCCCTCAGTCCCCTATGTTACAAAGAAAAAGGTCCTAGCCTGTCCAATCTCTCCCTATAATTCAGTCGCTTAAGTCCTGGCAACATCCTTGTAAATCTCTTCTGCACTCTCTCCAGTTTAATAACATTTTTCCTATAGCAAGGCAACCAAAACTGAACACAATACTCCACATATTCCAGGCCTCACCAACGTCCTGTACAACTGCAACACAACTTCCCAACTTCTATACTCAATGCCCTGACTGATGAAGGCCAACATGCCAAAAGCCTTCTTCACTGCCCTATCTACCCGGGACTCCACCTTTAGAGAACTATGCACCTGAACTCCAAGGCCCGTCTGTTCCACGATATATGGATTTCAGTAAGGCATTTGACAAAGTCCCACATGGCAGGTTGGTTAAGAAGGTTAAGGCTCATGGGATACAAGGAGAAGTGGCTAGATGGGTGGAGAACTGGCTTGGCCATAGGAGACAGAGGGTAGTGGTCGAAGGGTCTTTTTCCGGCTGGAGGTCTGTGACCAGTGGTGTTCCGCAGGGCTCTGTACTGGGACCTCTGCTATTTGTGATATATATAAATGATTTGGAAGAAGGTGTAACTGGTGTAATCAGCAAGTTTGCGGATGACACGAAGATGGCTGGAATTGCAGATAGCGAAGAGCATTGTCAGGCAATACAGCAGGATATAGATAGGCTGGAAAATTGGGCGGAGAGGTGGCAGATGGAGTTTAATCCGGATAAATGCGAAGTGATGCATTTTGGAAGAAATAATGTAGGGAGGAGTTATACAGTAAATGGCAGAGTCATCAGGAGTATAGAAACACAGAGGGACCTAGGTGTGCAAGTCCACAAATCCTTGAAGGTGGCAACACAGGTGGAGAAGGTGGTGAAGAAGGCATATGGTATGCTTGCCTTTATAGGACGGGGTATGGAGTATAAAAGCTGGAGTCTGATGATGCAGCTGTATAGAGCGCTGGTTAGGCCACATTTGGAGTACTGCGTCCAGTTCTGGTCGCCGCACTACCAGAAGGACGTGGAGGCATTGGAGAGAGTGCAGAGAAGGTTTACCAGGATGTTGCCTGGTATGGAGGGTCTTAGCTATGAGGAGAGATTGGGTAGACTGGGGTTGTTCTCCTTGGAAAGACGGAGAATGAGGGGAGATCTAATAGAGGTATACAAGATTATGAAGGGTATAGATAGGGTGAACAGTGGGAAGCTTTTTCCCAGGTCGGAGGTGACGATCACGAGGGGTCACGGGCTCAAGCTGAGAGGGGCGAAGTATAACTCAGACATCAGAGGGACGTTTTTTACACAGAGGGTGGTGGGGGCCTGGAATGCGCTGCCAAATAGGGTGGTGGAGGAAGGCACGCTGACATCGTTTAAGACTTACCTGGATAGTCACATGAGCAGCCTGGGAATGGAGGGATACAAACGATTGGTCTAGTTGGACCAAGGAGCGGCACAGGCTTGGAGGGCCGAAGGGCCTGTTTCCTGTGCTGTACTGTTCTTTGATAATCCCTAAGGTCCTATCATTCACCGTGAAAGTCCTACCTCGATTTGACTTTCCAAAATATAACACCTCACACTTATCTGCATTGAGCTCCATTTGCCATTTCTCAGCCCACTTTCCCAGCTGATCAAGATCCTGCTGCAATTTTTGATAAAATTTCCTCACTGTCTATAATACCACCTATTTTAGTGTCATCTGCAAACTTACTGATCATGCCTTGTACATTCTCACTCAAGTCGTTGATATAAATAATAGCACAGTGGCACAGTGGTTAGCACTGCTGCCTCACAGCGCCAGGGACCCAGGTTCCATTCCCGGCTTGGGTCACTGTCTGTGTGGAGTTTGCACATTCTCCATAGAACCCACTGACAAGTCCCACTGACCTGCATTTGGACCATATCCCTCCACACCCCTCTCATCCATGAACCTGTCCAAGTTTTTCTTAAATGTTAAAAGTGACCCCGCATTTACCACTTTATCCGGCAGCTCATTCCACACTCCCACCACTCTCTGCGTGAAGAAGCCCCCCCTGATATTCCCTTTAAACTTTTCTCCTTTCACCCTTAACCCATGCCCTCTGGTTTTTTTCTCTCCTAGCCTCAGCGGAAAAAGCCTGCTTGCATTCACTCTATCTATACCCATCAAAATCTTATACACCTCTATCAAATCTCCCCTCAATCTTCTACGCTCCAGGGAATAAAGTCCCAACCTATTCAATCTCTCTCTGTAACTCAGCTTCTCAAGTCCCGGCAACATCCTTGTGAACTTTCTCTGCACTCTTTCAACCTTATTTACATCCTTCCTGTAACTAGGTGACCAAAACTGTCCACAATACTCCAAATTCGGCCTCACCAATGCCTTATATAACCTTACCATAACACTCCAACTTTTATATTCGATACTCCGATTTATAAAGGCCAATGTACCAAAGGCACTCTTTACGACCCTATCCACCTGTGACGTCACTTTTAGGGAATTCTGTACCTGTATTCCCAGATCCCTCTATTCAACTGCACTCTTCAGAGTCCTACCATTTACCCTGTACGTTCTTCTTTGGTTTGTCCTTCCAAAGTGCAATATCTCACACTTGTCTGCGTTAAATTCCATTTGCCATTTTTCAGCCCATTTTTCTAGTTGGTCCAAATCCCTCTGCAAGCTTTGAAAACCTTCCTCACTGTCCACTACACCTCCAATCTTTGTATCATCAGCAAACTTGCTGATCCAATTTACCACATTATCATCCAGATCATTGATATAGATGACAAACAACAATGGACCCAACACCGATCCCTGCGGCACACCACTAGTCACAGGCCTCCACTCAGAGAAGCAATCCTCCACAACCACTCTCTGGCTTCTTCCATTGAGCCAGTGTCTAATCCAATCATAGAATCATAGAAACCCTACAGTGCAGGAGGCCATTCGGCCCATCGAGTCTGCACCGACCACAATCCCACCCAGGCCCTACCCCCATATCCCTCCATATTTACCCACTAATCCCTCTAATCTACGCATCCCAGGACACTAAGGGGCAATTTTAGCATGGCCAATCAACCTAACCCGCACATCTTTGGACTGTGGGAGGAAACCGGAGCACCCAGAGGAAACCCACGCAGACACGAGGAGAATGTGCAAACTCCACACAGACAGTGACCCAAGCCGGGAATCGAACCCAGGTCCCTGGAGCTGTGAAGCAGCAGTGCTAACCACTGTGCTACCGTGCCTCACAGTGGCAGGGGGGTGGGGATCAAAATATTAGGTCTACAAGTGTAGAGGCTGGGGACGAGCTTGGGGCTGGGACAAGGCTGGCAAAGAAGAAGAGCACTCTGGGGGAGGATGACCTCACTGGGCCTAGAGGTCTGGAGTGCTTATACTTCAATGCAAGGAGCATAGCAGGTAAGACAGACGAACTTAGGGCCTTAATGCTCACGAGGAATTTGGATGTGGTTGCGGTGACAGAGACTTGGTTGAAAGAGGGACAGGACTGGCAGCTGAATATTCCGGGGTACAAGTGTTTTAGGCGAGACAGAGGAGGGGACAAAAGAGGTGGGGGAGTAGCAGTATTAGTTGGAGAGCATATTGCAGCGGTGCAGAGGGAGGACAATTCAGAGGGGTCGTGTAACGAGTCACTCTGGGTGGAGCTTAGAAACAGGAAGGGCGCAGTCACTATGTTGGGGGTGTACGACAGGCCCCCCAACAGCCCAAGGGAAGTGGAAGAACGGATATGTCAGGAGATACTGGATAAGTGCAGGAAAAATAGGGTTGTTGTAGTGGGAGACTTCAATTTCCCTGGTATAGACTGGAAATCGCTGAGAGCAGGGACTCTGAATGGGGAGGAATTTGTCAAATGCGTACAGGAGGGTTCTTTGGAACAATATGTAGATAGCCCGACTAGAGAGGGGGCTATACTGGACCTCGTACTGGGGAATGAGCCCGGTCAGGTCTTCAAAGTTTTGGTAGGGGAACATGTGGCAAATAGTGACCACAATTCTGTTAGCTTTAGGATAGTGATGGAAAAGGATGAGTGGTGTCCCAAGGGTAAGGTGTTGGATTGGGGGAAGGCTAACTTTAGTGGGATTAGGCAGAAATTGGCAGCTCTTGATTGAGAGAGGCTGTTTGAAGGTAAATCCACATCTGGCATGTGGGAGTCTTTTAAGGAACAGTTGTTAGGGCTACAGGACAGGCATGTGCCTGTAAAAAAGGATAGGAAGGGTAGGATTCGAGAACCGTGGATAACCAGGGAAATTGAGGGACTGGTCAAAAAGAAAAGAGAGGCGTATGTTAGGTCCAGGCAGCTAAAAACGGAGGGAGCTCTGTAGGAGTACAAAGAAAGTAGGAAAGAACTCAAACGGGGAATTAGAAGAGCAAAAAGGGGTCACGAAATGTTCTTGGCAGACAGGATTAAGGAGAATCCCAAGGCATTTTATTCATACGTTAGGAACAAAAGGGTTGTCAGGGAAAAAATCGGACCTCTCAGGGACAAAAGTGGGGAATTATGCTTGGAGTCCAAAGAAGTAGGGGAGACCCTAAATGAATACTTTGCGTTGGTATTCACAAAGGAGAGGGATGTGTTGACTGGGAGTGTCTTGGAGGGGAGTGTTGAACCGTTGGAGAAAATCTCCATTACAAAGGAGGAAGTGTTAGGTTTGTTAGAGAATATAAAGACTGACAAATCCCCAGGGCCTGATGGAATCTATCCAAGGCTGCTCAGGGAGACGAGAGATGAAATCGCTGGGCCTCTGACGCAAATCTTTGACTCGTCACTGGATGCAGGTGAGGTCCCAGAGGATTGGAGGATAGCTAATGTGGTCCCGTTATTTAAGAAGGGTAGGAAGGATAACCCGGGTAATTATAGGCCGGTGAGCTTGACGTCCGTGGTGGGGAAGTTGTTGGAGAAGATTCTTAGAGATAGGATGTATGCGCATTTAGAAAGGAATAAACTCATTAACGATAGTCAGCATGGTTTTGTGAGAGGGAGGTCATGCCTCACTAACCTGGTGGAGTTTTTTGAAGAAGTGACCCGAATGGTTGACGAGGGAAGGGCCGTGGATGTCGTCTATATGGACTTTAGTAAAGCGTTTGACAAAGTCCCTCATGGTAGGCTGGTGCAAAAGGTTGGATCTCATGGGATAAAGGGGGAGGTGGCTAGATGGGTGGAGAACTGGCTTGGTCACAGAAGACAGAAGGTGGTAGTGGAAGGGTCTTTTTTCGGCTGGAGACCTGTGACTAGTGGTGTTCCGCAGGGCTCTGTATTGGGACCTCTGCTGTTTGTGATTTATATAAATGATCTGGAAGAAGGTGTAACTGGGGTGATCAGTAAGTTTGCGGACGACACAAAATTGGCAGGACTTGCAGATAGTGAGGAGCATTGTCAGAAGCTACAGAAGGATATAGATAGGCTGGAACTTTGGGCAAAGAAATGGCAGATGGAGTTCAATCCTGATAAATGCGAAGTGATGCATTTTGGTAGAAATAATGTAGGGAGGAGCTATACGATAAATGGCAGAACCATAAAGGGTGTAGATACGCAGAGGGACCTGGGTGTGCAAGTCCACAGATCCTTGAAGGTGACGTCACAGGTGGAGAAGGTGGTGAAGAAGGCATATGGCATGCTTGCCTTTATAGGACGGGGCATAGAGTATAAAAGTTGGGGTCTGATGTTGCAGATGTATAGAACGTTGGTTCGGCCGCATTTGGAATACTGCGTCCAGTTCTGGTCGCCACACTACCAGAAGGACGTGGAGGCTTTGGAGAGAGTACAGAGGAGGTTTACCAGGATGTTGCCTGGTATGGAGGGGCTTAGTTATGAGGAGAGATTGGGTAAACTGGGGTTGTTCTCACTGGAAAGACGGAGGATGAGGGGAGACTTAATAGAGGTGTATAAAATTATGAAAGGCATAGATAGGGTGAACGGTGGGAAGCTTTTCCCCAGGTCGGTGGTGACGTTCATGAGGGGTCATAGGTTCAAGTTGAAGGGGGGGAGGTTTAACTCAGATATCAGAAGGACATATTTTACACAGAGGGTGGTGGGGGCCTGGAATGCGCTGCCAGGCAAGGTGGTGGAGGCGGACACACTGGGAACGTTTAAGACTTATCTAGACAGCCATATGAATGGAGTGGGAATGGAGGGATACAAAATAATGGTCTAGTTTGGACCAGGGAGCGGCGCGGGCTTGGAGGGCCGAAGGGCCTGTTCCTGTGCTGTATTGTTCTTTGTTCTTTGTTTGTGCCGCCCCTGTACGTCCCCATGTATTCCTAGCGACTGAACCTTCCTAACTAACCTCCCATGAGGGACCTTGTCAAAGGCTGAAATCCAGGTAGACAACATCCACTGCCTTCCCTTCATCCACTTTCCTGGTAACCTCCTCGAAAAACTCGAATAGATTGGTCAAACATGACCTACCACGCACAAAGCCTTGTTGACTCTCCCTAATAAGTCCCTGTCTATCCAAATATTTGTAGATCCTATCCCTTATCACACCTTCCAATAACTTGCCCACCACTGACGTCAAACTTACTGGCCTATAATTTCCTGGATTTCTTTTGGAACCTTTTTTAAACAACGGAACAACATGAGCCACCCTCCAATCATCCGGCACCTCCCCCGTGAATACTGACATTTTAAATATGTCTGCCAGGGCCCCTGCAAGTTCAACACTAGCTTCCCTCAAGGTCCGTGGGAATACCCTGTCTGGTCCTGGGGATTTATCCACTCTGATTTGCCTCAAGACAGCGAGCACCTCCTCCCCTTTAATCTGTAAAGGTTCCATGGCCTCCCTACCTGTTTGCCCTATTTCCGTAGACTCCATGCCCGTTTCCTCAGTAAATACGGATGCAAAAAAACCATTTAGTATCTCCCCCATCTCTTTTGGTTCCATACACAGTCTACCACTCTGGTCTTCAAGAGGACCAATTTTATCCCTCACTATCCTTTTGCTCCTAACATACCGATAGAAGCTCTTTGGATTTTCCTTCACTCTGTCTGCCAAAGCAACCTCATGTCTTCTTTTAGCCCTCCTGATTTCCCTCTTAAGTAGCTTCTTGCACTTTTTATACTCCTCGAGCATCTGTTCCTTGCTGCCTGTACATTTCATACAACTCTCTCTTCCTCTTAATCAGTGTTACAATCTCCCTTGAGAACCAAGGTTCCTTATTCCGATTTACTTTGCCTTTAATCCTGACAGGAACATACAAACTCTGCACTCTCAAAATTTCTCCTTTGAAGGCCTTCCACTTTCCATTTACATCCTTACCATCCTTCTCCTAATGTCTACGTTGGTTTCCTCCAGGTGTTCCGGTTTCCTCCCACCCTCCAAAGACGTACGGGTTAGGTTGATTGGCCATGCTAAATTGACCCTAGTTTCGGGTGGATTAGCAGGATAAATATGTGGGGCTGCGGGGATAGGGTGGGATTGTTGTTGGTGCAGGCTCGATGGGCTGAAAGGCCTCGTACAGAATACTGTAGGGATTCTATGATAACAAACAGCAATAGGCCCAGCACTGAGTCCTGAGGCACACCACTCGTGGCTTTTGCTATCAAATAAACTTGTTGGACTTTAACCTGGTGTTGTTAGACTTCTAGAACATAGAACATAGAAAAAATACAGCACAAACAGGCCCTTCGGCCCACAAGTTGCGCCGGTCATGTCCCTACCTACCTTGGCTTATATATAGGCTTACCTATAACCCTCAATCCTATTAAGTCCCATGTACTCATCCAGAAGTCTCTTAAAAGACCCTACCGAGTTTGCCTCCACCACCACTGACGGCAGCCGATTCCACTCACCCACCATCCTCTGAGTGAAAAACCTACCCCTGACATCTCCTCTGTACCTACTCCCCAGCACCTTAAACCTGTGTCCTCTCGTAGCAGCCATTTCAGCCCTGGGAAAAAGCCTCCGAGAATCCACCCGATCTATACCTCTCAACATCTTGTACACCTCTATCAGGTCACCTCTCATCCTACGTCTCTCCAAGGAGAAAAGACCGAGCTCCCTCAGCCTATCCTCATAAGGCATGCCAACCAATCCAGGCAACATCCTTGTAAATCTCCTCTGCACCCTTTCAATCATTTCCACATCCCTCCTGTAATGAGGCGACCAGAACTGAGCACAGTACTCCAAGTGGGGTCTGACGAGGGTCTTATAAAGCTGCATCATTATCTCCCGACTCCTAAACTCAATCCCTCGATTGATGAAGGCCAGCACACCATACGCCTTCTTAACCACCTCCTCTACCTGCGAGGCCGATTTAAGAGTCCTATGGACCCGGACTCCAAGGTCCTTCTGATCCTCTGCACTGCTAAGAGTCTTACCCTTGATATTATACTCCTTCATCCCATTTGACCTGCCAAAATGGACCACTACACATTTATCCGGGTTGAAGTCCATCTGCCACGTCTCCGCCCAGTCTTGCATCCTATCTATGTCACGCTGCAGCTTCTGACATCTCTCCAAACTATCCACTACACCACCAACCTTCGTGTCGTCGGCAAACTTACCAACCCATACCTCCACCTACTCATCCAGGTCATTTATGAAAATGACAAACATCAAGGGTCCCAGAACAGATCCCTGGGGCACACCACTGGTGACCGACCTCCATTCAGAAAAAGACCCGTCTACAACCACTCTCTGCCTTCTGCAGGCAAGATGTGGAGATGCCGGCGTTGGACTGGGGTAAGCACAGTAAGAAGTCTCACAACACCAGGTTAAAGTCCAACAGGTTTATTTGGTAGCAAATACCATAAGCTTTCGGAGCGATGCCCCTTCGTCAGATGGAGTAGTTATCTGTTCTCCAACAGTACACAGACACAGAAATCAAGTTACAACAGCATGCCAGTTCTGGATCCACAAGACAACAGCCCCGTGGATCCCATGCCCTCTCACGTTCTCGAGAAGTCTTGCATGGGGGACCTTATCGAATGCCTTGCTGAAGTCCATGTAAACCTCATCTACCGCTTTTCCTTCGTCAATGTGTTTAGTCACATTTTCAAAGAACTCCACCAGGCTCGTAAGGCACGATTTGCCTTTGACAAAGCCGTGCTGACTACTTTTGAGCATACTAAACTTCTCTAAATGTTCATAAATCCTCTCCCTCAGGATCTTCTCCATCAACTTACCAACCACTAAGTTTAGACTTACTGGTCGGTAATTTCCTGGGCTATCCCTATTCCCTTTCTTGAATATAGGAACCACATCCTCAACCCTCCAATCCTCCGGAACCTCTCCCGTCTCCATCGACGACGCAAAGATCATCGCCAGAGGCTCTGCAATCTCTTCCCTCGCCTCCCACAGTATCCTCGGGTACATCCCATCTGGTCCCGGCGACTTATCTTGATGCTATTCAAAATTTCCAACACATCCTCTTTCTTAATGTCCACATACTCAATCTTTTCAGTCTGCCGCAATCCTGTAGTACAACCACCCAGGTCTTTTTCCACCGTGAATACCGAGGTAAAGTATTCATTAAGTACCTCTGCTATTTCTTCCGGTTCTGTACAGACTTTCTCACCTTCACATTTTATAGGTCCTATTCCTTCACATCTCATCCTTTTACTCTTCACATATTTATAGAACGCCTTAGGGTTCTCCTTAATCTTATCTGCCAAGGCCTTCTCGTGACCCCCTTCTGGCTCTCCTAATTTCTTTCTTAAGTCCCTTCCTACAAACCGTATACTCATCTAGATCCCTATCATCGCCTAGCTCTCTGAACCTTTTGTACACTTACTGTCTTTACCCCAGTCCAATGCCGGCATCTCCACATCATGCACACCACTAGTCACAGGCCTTCAGTCAGACAAGGATCCTTCCACCATTACCCTCTGCTCCCTACCATCAAGCCAATTGTATATCCAATTTGCCAGCTCTCCCTGGATTCCATGTGATCTAACCTTCCAGAGCAGCCTACCATGTGGAACTTTATCAAAGGCCTTACTGAAGTCCGTATAGACTACATCAACCGTCCTGCCCTCATCAATCTTCCTGGTCACTTCATCAAAGAACCCTAACGAATTAGTACGGCATGATCTCCCATGCACAAAGCCGTGCTGACTGCTCCTAATCAAATCCTCTCTTTCCAAATGCCTGTATATCTTATCCCTCAGAATCCTCTCTAGTAACTTACCCAGCACAGATGTTAAGCTGACCGGTCTATAATCTCAGGTTTTTCTTCGTCATCTAACCCAACATCTCCTTCATGGTTGAGAGTCACATTGTTTTATAATGATCCTGTGATGTAGCTTGGGACATTTAATTACATTAAAGGCGCTGTATAAAAACTGTTGTAGGCAAACATGCTATTGCTATCTGTCCCGGATGTGATAACGCATCAATTTATTGGTTTACTGACCTCTAACACGTTGAACTGGCTTATATCCTCGCTGCATGTAGATGGCTGCAATGCTTAAGAGAATCATGTAGAGAATGAGGCTGCACAGATTCAGCCACCAAATTACCTAAGCAGGTGAAAGTATAGTTAGTCTACGTCCAAAGAATTCCTTAAATTCAGGCTCCTCATATGGGCAGAACAGTAGCAAATGGAATTTAACCCTGAAAATGTGAGGAGGTATTTTGGGAGGATTAACAAGGCAAAGGAATACACAATGTACGGTAAAATGCTAGGAAGTACAGAGGACCAAAGAGATCTTGGGGTGCAGGTCCAAAAATGCCGAAAAGCAGCAAGACAGGTAGGTGAGGTGGTTATCAAGACATATGGGATACTTGACTTTGGGGCAGCATGGTGGCACAGTGGTTAGTTCTGCTGCCTCACAGTGCCAGGGACCCTGGTTCAATTCTGGCCTTGGGTGACTGTGCGGAGTTTGCACATTCTCCCTGTGTCTGCGTGGGTTTCCTCTGGGTGCACTGGTTTCCTCCCACATTCTAAGGATGTGCAGGTAGGTGGACTGACCATGCTAAATTACCCCTTAAGTGTCCCAAGATGTGTAGGCTAGATGGATTAGCCATGGGAAATGTGTGGGGTTATGGGGATAGGGTAGGGAGAAGGACTGGGGTACAATACTCTGTCAGAGAGTTGGTGCAGATGCGGTGGGCCGAAAGGCCTATTTTGAACTGTAGGGATTCTATGATTAACCGAGGTATAGAATATAAGAGCAGGGAGGTTATGATGGAGCTGTATAAAATGCTCGTTAGTTAAAGCTAGAGTACCGTGTGCAGTTCTAGTCACCACACTTTAGGAAGGGTGTGATTGCACTAAAAAGGATGCAGAGAAGATTCACCAGGACGTTGCCTGAGCTGGATCATTTCAGCTATGAAGAGAGGCTGGTTAGGCTGGGGTTGTTTCTGAGAAGCGACTTCATAGTGGTGTACAAAATTATGAGAGATATGGATAAGAGTAAGAAGAAGAATAGGAAGAAACTTTTCCACTTAGTGGAGAGGTCAATAACCAGGGAGCATAGATTTTAGATAAGGAGTAGGAAATTTAGAGGGTGTTTGAGGAAAAACCTTTTCACTCAAAAGATGGTGAGAATCTGGTACTCACTGAAAGGCTGGTAGAGGCGGGAACCCTCACAACATCTACAAAGCATTCAGATGAGCACTTGAAACACCATAGGATACGAGACTATAGACCAAGTGCTAGAAAATGAGATTAGAATAGATAGGTGCTTGATGGCCAGCAATGACTTGATGGGCCAAAGGGTCTCTTTCTGTGCTATAAAACTCTCTGATTCTATTTGATAGGATCTGAGCAGCATCTTGAAAACATTCATTAACAATGTGATAGATCAGGGAGATTTCCAGAAACTGACATTACTTCACCAAACAGCATCAAAGTAACTCAATAACAGCACTACACACATTCAACAATCCTCAGTGATGTGATTGTGGGCAAGTTTAGGCTCCTCTCACCTCACAAAGTATGCAGCAGATTAGGAATCCTGGACATGAGAGCCAACTAAGTAACATTTGTCCCATCTAAGCACTGGGAAAGGACCATCCCCAACAAGAAAGAATTAAACCATCTCCCCCTGAAATTCCAAGACTGATTCACCTTGTCAACATCCAGGGAGTTACCACAGACCAGAAACCAAACTGGACCAATCACATAAATACTTAGGCTTCAAAAGCAGTCAGAGGCTGGGAATTCTGCAATGAGTAATTGACCTCCTGGTTCCCCAAAGCCTCGCCATCATCTACAAGGATGGAGGAGTGTAATGGAATACTGTCCGCTTGTTGGGATGAGTATAGCTCTTATCAACACTCAAAAAACACAGACTATACAGGACAAAGCAGCCTGCTTGATTTGCACCCCACCCACCACCCAAAACATACACTCCCTCCCCCGCTGGACAGTGGTAGCAGTGTGCACCAACTACAGGATGTCCTACATCAACTCACCAAGGATTCTTTGACAACACCTTCAAAATCCAAAACTTCTAACAACTAGAAGGACAAGGGCAGTAAATGCATGTGAACAATCCACATATACATTCTTCTATACACCATCCTGATTTGGAACTATATCACCGTTCCTTCCCTGCAGGAGAGTCAAAATCCTAGAACGCCGTTCCGAACAGCATTGTGGGTGTGGTTCAAGAAAGCAGCTCACCACCACCTTCTCAAAAGGTACTTAGGGATGAGCAACAAATGCTGGCCTTGCCAGAAATGTTCAAATCCAATGAAAGAACACAGAAAAATCTTCATGGCAGCATTTGACCAAAATTGATACTAAGGAGCCTTTATAGAAGATCAAATGGAACCAAGGAGAAAGCTCTGTCTGGGGAAATGCCTGACACAGCAAAAAGATTTAGTCATTAGAGATCAACCACAACCCCAGGACATCACTGCAGCTGTCCTTCAAAAGCATCCTTGATCCAACCACCCAACCTTTTAGAAGGAGATGGTTCTGATGCAGTTGAGAAACATCACTATGAGCAGAATGGTAGGGCAAGCAATGCCAGAACTTCCTGAAAACTAGAGATTAGAGACCAAAATTAAACAGAAAAAAAGATGCTTATGATGGAAGCCAGGTAGATAATACAAGTGAGAACCATGCTGAATATTGGAAATTCAAAGAGGAAGTGAAAAGGAAAGAGGGGGGCAGAGAGGGGGGCAGAATGAGAAGATACTGGCAGCTAACGCAAAAGGGAATCCAAAACTCAGTTATATTAAATAGTAAAAAGATACAGAAAGGAGAGGTGGTCTGATATGTACAAAATAGACCATCTCCACATGGAAGTGGAGATATGATTAATTGATAACGGAGTCATAAAAACAGAAAATGCTGGAAATACTCAGCAGGTTTAACAGCATGTCTAGAGAAAGAAACAGTCTGTAACCTTCGATCAGAACTGGGAAAGCTAACAGATAATAGTCTCAAGGTTGTTTGCAATAACTCCCAAATAGTAAATTACACTAGGTTCCACAAGACTTAACCATCTGGCAAGAATGGACAGTTTAAATGGTGAATTCAGAAAGTTTGACCATTATAAAGGAACAATTCAGAAAATAAAAAGCAGTGTCAATTAACAGTAATTAGTTATCAACAGTAATTAACAATAAGAGGAAAAGCTCAACTTTACCAATTAAACAGACTTCTCACCACCTTCCTTGGCTGACCAGACCAAGACGTGAAGTGAGTTCCGAAAATGTAGATATCACCACCGAACTGTTATAGCACAGGAAGCCGCCATTTGGCCCATCATTTTCTACCAGCTCTCTAAATAAACATCACAACTGAATGCCATCCCCCTGTCTTTCCCCCATACCCATGCACATCTAATGTTCTCTTGAATGCCTCAATTGAACTTGCCTCCACATTTTCCAGACCTGAACCATTTGCTGTGTGAAAATGTATTCTCACCTCACATTTGCTTCTTTTGCAAATCATTTTACATCTGTGCCCTTGCATTCTTGATCCTTTTACAAGCCAAATAGTTCCTCCCTATCTAATCTCTTAACAAAGATAGCTTCGAGATCTTTATTTTATACCTTAAAGATGTTTTAACTGACTGTAGCCAGGATGTTGGAAATAGCCAAATGGTCTATAATTTGTTACTAATGAAATAAGAGCTATCCATTGGTTTTAGCTAATTACTCACCTTGTCTTAAACTTTATCTCTTGGGCAAACTCAAGATGAGATAGCTCAAGTGTCGAACAACAACTAGTTAACATAAACTGTCAATTTATATTTAAGACAGCCTGAATAAAGTCCTATTAATTAAATAATGGCTAATAAAGGTCTCAAATGCTCCATCTTACCTTTCCAGACTGCCTGGGAAGACAATATTTTACCTTTCTCATAATTTAATACTGGTATACTTAGTGTTAATTATGTACAATTATAAAACATTATAGACTTGTATTGCAAGTTATATTATCAGCTTTACTAATACATCTATTAATTAATGGGGCAGCACGGTGGCACAATTGTTAGCACTACTGCCTCACAGTGCCAGTAGCTGGTTTCCAATAATGCAGTAACTGGTTGAGCTTTATTAAAAATGTCTTCCAGGATAACTCAAAATGGCTTCAGCCATGTTAAGTTTATTATGCTAAATAACACATCAATTCAGACTACAAAATTATTTTCACACTATTGATTTTGAAACTACCAACAATAGGTTTTGAATAATTGAAAGGAGGGTAGAAAAAAGATCGGGGGGGGGGGGGGGAGAGAGAGAGAAGGTCTGTGATCGGGTGGAGAACAGGAGAGATTAACATTACAAAAGAAGTGGCAATGGGGCAAGAATCAAAAAATGTGTTATCGGCCTCCCATTACTCGTACAAAACATTTCTAACTTTTCTCAATTCTAATGAAAAAGCATAGACCTGAAACATTAACTGTTTCTCTCTCAACAGACCTGCTGAGTATTTCCAATATTTTCTGATGTTATTTCAGATTTCCAGTGTCCACAATAATTTAGAAGGCTACTAAAAAAAATGGGATCTTTGCCTTCATTATGAAGAGTTACGGGTACAAAAGCACTGAAGCTGCAGTAAACGATTATAAATCACTTGTTGGAGTATTCAGTTCAATTCTGGACACCATACCTTCAGAAAGATGAAGAGGCTGTGAAGGAGGTGCAGTGACAATTTTCAAGAATACCAGGGTGAAGGATTTCAGTTACATACAGACGCTGTGCTACCGTGCCGCATACAGGGCGGCACGGTAGCACAGTGGTTAGCACTGCTGCTTCACAGCTCCAGGGACCTGGGTTCGATTCCCGGCTCGGGTCACTGTCTGTGTGGAGTTTGCACATTCTCCTCGTGTCTGCGTGAGTTTCCTCCGGGTGCTCCGGTTTCCTCCCACAGTCCAAAGATGTGTGGGTTAGGTTGATTGGCCAGGTTAAAAATTGCCCATTAGAGTCCTGGGATGTGTAGGTTAGCGGGATTAGTGGGTAAATATGTGGGGGTAGGGGCTGGGTGGGATTGTGGTCAGTGCAGACTCGATGGGCCGAATGGCCTCCTTCTGCACTGTAGGGTTTCTATGATTTCTATGATAAAGAAACCAATGCTGTTCACCTTAGAGCAGAGAAGGCCAAGAGAAAATTTAATAGAAGCATAAGAGTTTTGATACAGTAATAAGGAGAACTGGTTTCCAGTTGCAAAAGGATCAGTAATTAGAGATCATAGATTTAAGGTAATTTGTAAAAGAATCAGAGGTGGCATGAAACGACAGTGTTATTATTTTAAACGCAGCAAGTTGTTGCGATCTGGAATGCACTGTTTCAGTAGTATTCAGTATTAGATTCAATCATAAACTTACAAAGGAAAATGGATTATTATTTATAGCAAAAACATTTGCAGGGCTATGGGGAAAAAGCATGGAAGTGGGACTAATTGGATATCTCAACCAAAGAGCTGGAACAGGCAATTGGCTTTCTTTCATGCTATTATTTTATAAAATTCACATTCGGAAAAGCAATATCTTGTGGGATAGTTATCTAACAGTGCCTGGCTTATTGGAAGAGGCTAGAAATATGATCTGTTATTTCATAGGCCACGTTGAATAGTGTTGGCCAGTGAGTTTGCACAAGCCAGTGGGAGTGAGACTGCAGGCTGAGAGAGATTCAGCCAGAGTGAGGGTATCGGGAATTTGGAGCTGAGGGGAAAGAGGAGCTCAACTGGAAGGAGGTATTCTCAGGGAAATCTACTGAAGAGAGGTGGCAGTTTTTCAAGGATTGTCTGTCTAGGGTTCTACAGGACAATGTTCCGAGCAGACAGGGAGGAGTTGGTAGGTGAAAGGAACCGTGGTGCACGAAAGCTGTGCGGGACCTAGTCGAGAAGAAAAGGAAAGCGTACAAAAGGTTCAGAGAGCTTGGCAAAGATAGGGATCTCGATGAGTATACGGCTTGTAGGAAGGGACTAAAGAAGGAAATTAGGAGAGCCAGAAGGGGTCACGAGAAGGCCTTGGCAAGTAGAATTAAGGAAAACCCTAAGGCGTTCTATAAATGTGTGAAGAGTAAAAGGATGAGACGTGAAGGAATAGGGCCTATAAAAGGTGAAGGCGGGAAAATCAGTACGGAACCAGTAGAAATGGCAGAGGTGCTTAATGAGTATTTTGCCTCGGTTTTCACAGAGGAGAAGGACATGGGTGGATGTACTGTGGGCTTGCGGTGGACTGAAAAGATTGAGTATGTGGACTTTAACAAAGAGGTTGTGCTGGAATCTTTGAATGGCATCAAGATAGATAAGTCGTCGGGTCCGGATGGGATGTACCCCAGGTTACTGTGGGAGACGAGGGAAGAGATTGCAGAGCCTCTGGCGATGATCTTTGCATCGTTGATGGAGACGGGAGAGGTGCCAGAGGATTGGAGGATATCCCTACCTTTTAGGCCTACCTATAACCCTACATCCTATTAAGTCCCATGTACTCATCCAGGAGTCTCTTAAAAGACCCTATTGAGTTTGCCTCCACCACCACTGACGGCAGCCGATTCCACTCGCCCACCACCCTCTGTGTGGAAAAATTTCCCCCTAACATTTCCCCTGTACCTACCCCCCAGCACCTTAAACCTGTGTCCTCTCGTAGCAGCCATTTCCACCCTGGGAAAAAGCCTCAGAGTCCACCCGATCTATGCCTCTCAACATCTTATATACCTCTATTAGGTCTCCTCTCATCCTACGTCTCTCCAAGGAGAAAAGACCGAGCTCCCTCAGCCTATCCTCATAAGGCATGCCACTCAATCCAGGCAGCATCCTTGTGAATCTCCTCTGCACCCTTTCAATTTTTTCCACATCCTTCCTGTAATGAGGCAACCAGAACTGAGCACAGTACTCCAAGTGGGGTCTGACGAGGGTCTTATATAGCTGCATCATTATCCCCGGACTCCTAAACTCAATCCTTCGATTGATAAAGGCCAGCACACCATACGCCTTCTTAACCACCTCCTCCACCTGCGGGGCCGATTTTAGAGTCCTATGGACCCGGACCCCAAGGTCCTTCTGATCCTCCACAGTACTAAGAGTCTTTCCCTTTCTATAGTACTCCTTCATCCTATTTGACCTGCCAAAATGGACCACTACGCATTTATCTGGGTTGAAGTCCAACTGCCACTTCTCCGCCCAGTCTTGCATCCTATCTATGTCCCTCTGTAACTTCTGACATCCCTCCAGACTATCCACAACCCCGCCAACCTTCGTGTCGTCGGCAAACTTACCAACCCATCCCTCCACTTCCTCATCCAGGTCATTTATGAAAATGACAAACAGCGAGGGTCCCAGAACAGATTCCTGGGGCACACCACTGGTGACCGACCTCCAATTAGAAAAAGACCCATCTATACACACACTCTGCCTCCTTTGGGCAAGCCAGTTCTGGATCCACAGGGCAGCGGCCCCTTGGATCCCATGCCCTCTCACTTTTTCGAGAAGCCTTGCATGGGGGACCTTATTGAACGCCTTGCTAAAATCCATATAAACCACATCTACCGCTTTCCCTTCGTCAATGTGTTTAGTCACATTTTCGAAGAACTCCACCAGGCTCGTAAGGCACGATCTGCCTTTGACAAAGCCATGCTGAGTATTCTTGAGCATACTAAACCTCTCTAAATGCTCATAAATCCTGTCCCTCAGGATTTTCTCCATCAGCTTACCAACCACTGAGGTTAGACTCACCGGTCGCTAATTTCCTGGGCTATCCCTATTCCCCTTCTTGAAAATAGGAACCTCATCTGCAATCCTCCAGCACCTCTCCCGTCTCTATCAACAATGCAAAGATCATTGCCAGAGGCTCCGCAATCTCTTCCCTCGCCTCCCACAGTAACCTGGGGTACATCCCACCCGGACCCGGCGACTTGTCTAGATGCCATTCAAATATTCCAGCACAACCTCTTTGTTAAAGCCCACATACTCAATCTCGGTCCACCGCAAGCCCACAGTACATCTACCCATGTCCTTCTCCTCTGTGAAAACCGAGGCAAAATACTCATTAAGCACCTCTGACATTTCTACTGGTTCCGTACAGATTTTCCCGCCTTCACCTTTTATAGGCCCTATTCCTTCACGTCTCATCCTTTTACTCTTCACATAGTTATAGAACGCCTTAGGGCTTTCCTTAATTCTACTTGCCAAGGCCTTCTCGTGACCCCTTCTGGCTCTCCTAATTTCCTTCTTTAGTCCCTTCCTACAAGCCGTATACCCATCGAGATCCCTATCTTTGCCAAGCTCTCTGAACCTTTTGTACGCTCTCCTTTTCTTCTCGACTAGGTCCCGCACAGCTTTCGTGCACCACGGTTCCTTTCACCTACCAACTCCCCCCTGTCTGCTCGGAACATTGTCCTGTAGAACCCTAGACAGACAATCCTTGAAAAACTGCCACCTCTCTTCAGTAGATTTCCCCGAGAATACCTCCTTCCAATTTACTCCTCTAATTTGCTGCCTTATGTCTTCATATTTCCCCTTACTCCATATAAATGCTTTCCTAGCTTGCCTGATCCTCTCTTTTTCCAATGCAAGCATAAAGGAGATAGCGTTATGATCACTATCCCCAAGATGCTCTCCCAATGAGAGATCTGACACCTGTCCAGGCTCATTGGTCAGTATCAGATCAAGTACAGCCTCTCCTCTTGTAGGCTTGTCCACATGCTGTATCAGGAAACCCTCCTGAACACACCTAACAAACTCTTCCCCATTCAATCCCCTTACCCTAGGGATATTTGATTTTACCCTTACCCTAGGGATATATATGCTTTTCCCTGCATCCCTTCTTAAACAAAGGCACAACATTTGCTCCCCTCCAATCTTCAGGTACCTCACCTGTGGCTGTCGATGATTCAGATATCTCTGCTAGGGGACCCGCAATTTCCTCCCTAGCCACCCAGTGTCCTGGGATACACCTCTTCAGTTCTGAGATTTATCTTCCTTGATGCACTTTAAGACTTCCAGCACCACCTCCTCTGTAATATGTACATTCCTCAAAACATCACTATTTATTTCTGCAGGGGGGCAATTTTTTCTCACAGGGCGGCGAATGTCTGGAATGAGCTGCCAGAGAGGTAGTAGTAGAGGCAGGTACAATTTTTGTCTTTTACAAAGCATATAAACAGTTACATGGGTAAGATGGTTATAGAGAGATATGGGCCAAATGCGGGCAATTGGGACTAGCTTAGTGGTTAAAAACTGGGTGGGATGGACCAGTTGGGCCAAAGAGCCTGTTTCCATGCTATAAACCTCAATGACTCGATAATACTTACAGGGTTCCCCAATAAGTAAACTCTATATTCAGTCTCATTTGTTCCGGAGAAACGAAGGCCCTGTGAAAGCAAAACACAGTCAAGGCAAAGCATGATAGTCATATTGCATGCAGTTCAATTCAGAAAAATTACCATTGACCAGAAGCTTGATGACAATAATCTCTCTCTCAATGTCAACAAAACAAAGGAGATAGTCATCAACTTCAGGGAGCATAGTGGAGGACATGCCCCCATCTACATCAACGGGGAGAAAGTAGAAATGATTGAGAGCTTCAAGTTTCTAGGTGTCCAGATCACCAACGACCTGCCCTGGTCCCTCCATGCTGACGCTATAGTTAAGAAAGCCCACCAACGCTTCTACTTTCTCAGGAGGCTAAGGAAATTCGACATGTCCGCTACGACTCTCACCACCTTTTACAGATGCACCATAGAAAGCTTCTTTCTGGTTGTATCACAACTTGGTATGGCTCCTACTCTGCCCAAGACTGCAAGAAACTGCAAAGAGTTGCAAACGAAGCCCAGTCGATCATAAACCAGCCTCCCATTCACTGATTTTGTCTACACTTCCCGCTACCTCAGAAAAGGAGCCAGCATAATCAAGGACCCACGCAGCCCAGACATTCTCTCTTCCACCTTCTTCTGTCGGGAAAAAAGACACAAAACTCTGAGGTCATGCACCAACCGACTCAAGAACAGCTTCTTCCTTGCTGCTGTCAGACTTTTGAATGGACCGACCTTATTAAATTGATCTTTCTCTGCACCCTAGCTATTACTGCAACACTACAATCTGCACTTTCTCCTTTGCTTCTCTATGTACGGTATGCTTTGTATAGCGTGCAAGAAACAATACTTTTCACTGTATACTAATAATGTAATAATAAATCAAAACCATCTGGGACAAAGCAGCCTGCTTGATTGCTACCCTTCCACAAACATTCAATCTCTCCACCACTGATGAACAGTGGTAGCAGTGTGTATCATCTACAAGATGCACTGCAAGAACTCACCAAGTTCCTTAGGCAGCACCTTCCAAACCCACAACCACTACCATTTAGAATGACAAGGGCAGCAGATACCTGGGAGCACCACTACCCGGAGGTTCCCCTGCAAGTCACTCACATAGAAACGAGGAGGAGTAGGCCATTTGGCCTGCTCCATCATTCACTTTGATCATCGAATTCAATATCCTGATTTCCCCCACCCCATACCCCTTGATCCCTTTAGACCCAAGAGCGATATCGAATTTCATCATAGAAATCATCATAGAAACCCTACAGTACAGAAAGAGGCCATTCGGCCCATCGAGTCTGCACCGACCACAATCCCAACCCCCATATCCCTACATATTTTACTCACTAATCCCTCTAACCTACGCATCCCAGGACACTAAGGAGCAATTTTAGCATGGCCAATCAACCTAACCCGCACATCTTTGGACTGTGGGAGGTAACTGGAGCACCCGGAGGAAACCCACGCAGACACGAGGAGAATGTGCAAACTCCACACAGACAGTGACCCAAGCCGGGAATCGAACCTAGGCCCCTGGAGCTGTGATTTCTGTGGAATTTCTTGAAATCAGACAATGTTTTGTCCTCAACTACTTTCTGTGGTAGTGAATTCCACACATTCACCACTCTCTGAAGAAATTTCTCCTCACCATCTTGATGTGGAAATATATTGCCGTTCCTTCTCTGTCAATGGGAAAAATACTGGAATTCCTTCCCTAACAGCCATGTGGATGTACTTACACCTCGGACTGCAGTGGTTCAAGGAGACAGCTCATCACTATCTTCTGAAGGGCAACGTGAGATGGACAATAAATGCTATGTCTTGTGAGTGTACCTTTAAGAAAGTTCATGCAGCTTACAGCTTCAGCGATGTCATTGGGGGTGGAGCTAAGCTGTGGCAGTCAGGTGATAGGGGATTTTTCCTTTGGGCTTTCAGTTTCGTTTTGGGGAGGGTGTTAGAAGCAGTTTAGCAGCAAGCTAAGAAGCAGTCGCTCTCTCCCTGTTCTTCTCTTTGTTTGGTTCTGAAACTATTATCAGTTAGCTGAAGGAGAGGCTTATAGCCATCCTGCCTTAAAGAAGCTGTGTTTTGGGAAACAGATTTGACTACAACCTCTTCTGAGTTTCTTCGCAAGGGATTTTCAGCACTCGACCCAGGAGGCTGGATTCCTGTAACAAGTGGGCATTAACCTATGCTGCAATGTGTTTATTTGGAGGGTTTTGTGTATTGGATGTTGACTTTGGTTGGAACACAGAGATATTTCTTTAAGAGTTATACATTATCATGGTTGTTGTGTTTCTTGTTTGTAATTTTAAAAGTTCTCGCTAATTGTCTTACTGTACATGTCAACAATATTCTTAATTAAACTTTGTTTTTGATTAATGCTCCTCGTGGGTCAGTTGAATCACACCTGAAGTAAAACCTCTCATGCTCATCCTGGCCAAATTCAACATACAACGTTACAGGTCAGGCGAGCTTCATAGAACACCTTGAAGTATCCAAGTTGACTTGTAACAGCTGGCAGAGCAAGCGATGCCTATATCCCATAAAATGAATTAAAATGACAAAGTTAATTAGACACTATAGTTTGACTAGTCGCACAGGAGCCACTGGATACCAGTGTCAATGAGAACATAAGAAATAGGGCAGGAGTAAGCTATTCAGTCCTTCGAGCCCACACTGCCATTTTTCACATCTTCTACAGCTGTGGTAGGCCATTCGGTCTCTCCAGCATGCTCCACTATTTATCATCATGGCTGACATGAATAGCCCCGATAACCGATAATACGGGCGGCACAGTAGCACAGTGGTTAGCACTGCTGCTTCACAGCTTCAGGGACCTGGGTTGATTCCTGGCTTGGGTCACTGTCTGTGTGGAGTTTGCACATTCTCCTCATGCAAGACTGGGCGGAGAAATGGCAGATGGACTTCAACCCGGATAAGTGTGTAGTGATCCATTTTGGCAGATCCAAGGACAGATCCAGGACCTTGGGGTCCGGGTCCATAGGACTCTTAAATCGGCCTCGCAGGTGGAGGATGCGGTCAAGAAGGCGTACGGCGTACTAGCCTTCATTAATCGAGGGATTGAGTTTAGGAGTCGGGAGATAATGCTGCAGCTTTATAGGACCCTGGTTAGACCCCACTTGGAGTACTGCGCGCAGTTCTGGTCACCTCATTACAGGAAAGATGTTGAAGCCATTGAAAGGGTGCAGAGGAGATTTACAAGGATGTTGCCTGGATTGGGGGGCATGCCTTATGAGGATAGGTTGAGGGAGCTTGGTCTCTTCTCCCTGGAGAGACGAAGGATGAGAGGTGACCTGATAGAGGTTTACAAGATGTTGAGAGGTCTGGATAGGGTAGACTCTCAGAGGCTATTTCCAAGGGCTGAAATGGTTGCTACGAGAGGACACAGGTTTAAGGTGCTGGGGGGTAGGTACAGAGGAGATGTCAGGGGTAAGTTTTTCACTCAGAGGGTGGTGGGTGAGTGGAATCGGCTGACGTCGGTGGTGGTGGAGGCAAACTCGTTGGGGTCTTTTAAGAGACTTCTGGATGAGTACATGGGATTTAATGGGATTGAGGGCTATAGATAGGCCTAGAGGTAGGGATATGATCAGCGCAACTTGTGGGCCGATGGGCCTGTTTGTGCTGTGGCTTTCTGTGTCTGCGTGGGTTTCCTCCGGGTGCTCCGGTTTCCTCCCACAGTCCAAAGATATGCGGGTTAGGTTGATTGGCCATGCTAAAATTGCCCTTAGTGTCCTGGGATGCGTAGGTTACAGGGATTAGTGGGTAAATATGTAGGGATATGGGGGTAGGGCCTGGGTGGGATGGTGGTCGGTGTAGACTTGATGGGCCGAATGGCCTCTTTCTGTACTGTAGGGTTTCTAAGATTCTAAGAACCTTTAATTCCCTTGCCTAACAATCTGTTGGATGCTCCTGTTTATCACTGGAGGGTGGAGGCTCTCCCAGAATAGTCCTCGGCTGCCTCTGCTGGATGTTCTTTCTCCTGTTTATCACTGGGGGTGGGTTTACACACGCCTCTAATTTCGTCATTAATATTGTGATTTATATTACCACTGCTGTTTGGTCACTGATTAACAACTCCCACCAATGTTTTCTGCCTCTTGCTGTTTTTCATTTCCACCAAAACTGATTCCATGTCTTGATCTTTAGAAGTAAGGCAATCTCTCACTTTCATACTAATACCGTCTTTAATTAAGAGAGCAACCCACCACCTTTCCCAAGCCTTCTCTCCTTACTGAATGCCACGTAATCTTGCACATTCAGGTCTCAGCTTTGGTTTCTCTGTAGCCACGTCTCTGGCTGTTTTTTAATGATTTGGTACACCTGATTTTGTGCAGTGTGTGCAGGAGGGTTTCCTGACACAATATGTGGATAGGCCGACAAGAGGTGAGGCCACATTGGATTTGGTACTGGGAAATGAACAGGGCCAAGTGTTAGATTTGGCTGTGGGAGAGCACTTTGGAGATAGTGACCACAATTCGGTGTCTTTTGTGATTGCAATGGAGAGGGATAGGGCCGTACGGCAGGGCAAGGTTTACAATTGGGGGAAGAGGTAATTATGATGCGATTAGGCAAGAATTAGGGGGCATAAGTTGGGAACTGAAACTGTCAGAGAAAGGAACTAATGAAAAGTGGAACTTTTTCAAGGAACAAATACTGGATGTCCTTGATAGGTATGTCCCTGTCAGGCAGGGAGGAAATGGCCGAGTGAGGGAACCGTGGTTCACGAAAGAGGTGGAATGTCTTGTGAAAAGGAAGAGGGAAGCTTATGTAGGGATGAGGAAACAAGGTTCAAATGGCTCGATTGAGGGTTACAAGTTAGCAAGGAATGAGCTGAAAAAGGGGCTTAGGAGAGCAAGGAGGGGACACGAGAAGTCCTTGGCGGGTCGGATCAAGGAAAACCCCAAGGCTTTTTACTCTTATGTGAGGAATAAAAGAATGACCAGGGTGAGGTTAGGGCCGGTCAAGGACAGTAGTGGGAACTTGTGTATGGAGTCAGTAGAGATAGGCGAGGTGATGAATGAATACTTTTCTTCAGTGTTCACCAAGGAGAGGGGCCATGTTTTTGAGGAAGAGAAACGGTTGATGAAGGAAGGGCCGTGGATGTCGTCTATATGGATTTCAGTAAGGCATTTGACAAAGTCCCACATGGCAGGTTGGTTAAGAAGGTTAAGGCTCATGGGATACAAGGAGAAGTGGCTCGATGGGTGGAGAACTGGCTTGGCCATAGGAGACAGAGGGTAGTGGTCGAAGGGTCTTTTTCCGGCTGGAGGTCTGTGACCAGTGGTGTTCCGCAGGGCTCTGTACTGGGACCTCTGCTATTTGTGATATATATAAATGATTTGGAAGAAGGTGTAACTGGTGTAATCAGCAAGTTTGCGGATGACACGAAGATGGCTGGAATTGCGGATAGCGAAGAGCATTGTCGGGCAATACAGCAGGATATAGATAGGCTGGAAAATTGGGCGGAGAGGTGGCAGATGGAATTTAATCTGGATAAATGCGAAGTGATGCATTTTGGAAGAAATAATGTAGGGAGGAGTTATACAATAAATGGCAGAGTCATCAGGAGTATAGAAACACAGAGGGACCTAGGTGTGCAAGTCCACAAATCCTTGAAGGTGGCAACACAGGTGGAGAAGGTGGTGAAGAAGGCATATGGTATGCTTGCCTTTATAGGACGGGGTATAGAGTATAAAAGCTGGAGTCTGATGATGCAGCTGTATAGAACGCTGGTTAGGCCACATTTGGAGTACTGCATCCAGTTCTGGTCGCCGCACTACCAGAAGGACGTGGAGGCATTGGAGAGAGTGCAGAGAAGGTTTACCAGGATGTTGCCTGGTATGGAGGGTCTTAGCTATGAGGAGAGATTGGGTAGACTGGGGTTGTTCTCCTTGGAAAGACGGAGAATGAGGGGAGATCTAATAGAGGTATACAAGATTATGAAGGGTATAGATAGGGTGAACAGTGGGAAGCTTTTTCCCAGGTCGGAGGTGACGATCACGAGGGGTCACGGGCTCAAGCTGAGAGGGGCGAAGTATAACTCAGACATCAGAGGGACGTTTTTTACACAGAGGGTGGTGGGGGCCTGGAATGCGCTGCCAAGTAGGGTGGTGGAGGCAGGCACGCTGACATCGTTTAAGACTTACCTGGATAGTCACATGAGCAGCCTGGGAATGGAGGGATACAAACCATTGGTCTAGTTGGACCAAGGAGCGGCACAGGCTTGGAGGGCCGAAGGGCCTGCTTCCTGTGCTGTACTGTTCTTTGTTCTTTGTGTTACAGGCTAATAGGCTGGAGAAAATAGATGTTCGGAGGGAGGATGTCCTGGCAGTTTTGAATAAACTGAAGGTCGATAAGTCCCCTGAGCCTGATGAAATGTATCCTAGGATTCTTTGGGAGGCAAGGGATGAGATTGCAGAGCCTTTGGCTTTGATCTTTGGGTCCTCGCTGTCCACGGGGATGGTGCCAGAGGACTGGAGAATGTTGTTCCTCTGTTTAAGAAAGGGAATAGAAATGACCCTGGTAATTATAGACCGGTTAGTCTTACTTCGGTGGTTGGTAAATTGATGGAAAAGGTCCTTAGAGATGGGATTTACGACCATTTAGAAAGATGCGGATTAATCCGGGATAGTCAGCACGGATTCGTGAAGGGCAAGTCGTGCCTCACAAATTTGATAGAATTTTTTGAGGAGGTAACTAAGTGTGTTGATGAAGGTAGGACAGTTGATGTCATATACATGGATTTTAGTAAGGCGTTTGATAAGGTCCCCCATGGTCGGCTTATGATGAAAGTGAGGAGGTGTGGGATAGAGGGAAAGTTGGCCGATTGGATAGGTAACTGGCTGTCTGATCGAAGACAGAGGGTGGTGGTCGATGGAAAATTTTCGGACTGGAGGCAGGTTGCTAGCGGAATGCCGCAGGGATCAGTGCTTGGTCCTCTGCTCTTTGTGATTTTTATTAATGACTTAGAGGAGGGGGCTGAAGGGTGGATCAGTAAATTTGCTGATGACACCAAGATTGGTGGAGTAGTGGATGAGGTGGAGGGCTGTTGTAGGCTGCAAAGAGACATAGATAGGATGCAAAGCTGGGCTGAAAAATGGCAAATGGAGTTTAACCCTGATAAATGTGAGGTGATTCATTTTGGTAGGACTAATTTAAATGTGGATTACAGGGTCAAAGGTAGGGTTCTGAAGACTGTGGAGGAACAGAGAGATCTTGGGGTTCATATCCACAGATCTCTAAAGGTTGCCACTCAAGTGGATAGAGCTGTGAAGAAGGCCTATAGTGTGTTAGCTTTTATTAACAGGGGGTTGGAGTTTAAGAGCCGTGGGGTTATGCTGCAACTGTACAAGACCTTGGTGAGACCACATTTGGAATATTGTGTGCAGTTCTGGTCACCTCACTATAAGAAGGATGTGGAAGCGCTGGAAAGAGTGCGGAGGAGATTTACCAGGATGCTGCCTGGTTTGGAGGGTAGGTCTTATGAGGAAAGGTTGAGGGAGCTAGGGCTGTTCTCTCTGGAGCGGAGGAGGCTGAGGGGAGACTTAATAGAGGTTTATAAAATGATGAAGGGGATAGATAGAGTGAACGTTCAAAGACTATTTCCTCGGGTGGATGGAGCTATTACAAGGGGGCATAACTATAGGGTTCGTGGTGGGAGATACAGGAAGGATATCAGAGGTAGGTTCTTTACGCAGAGAGTGGTTGGGGTGTGGAATGGACTACCTGCAGTGATAGTGGAGTCAGACACTTTAGGAACATTTAAGCGGTTATTGGATAGGCACATGGAGCACATCAGGATGATAGGGAGTGGGATAGCTTGATCTTGGTTTCAGATAAAGCTCGGCACAACATCATGGGCCGAAGGGCCTGTTCTGTGCTGTACTGTTCTATGTTCTACCTTGGTCCTATGTGCCAACACACTCTTAAGTTTGTAATCACTGTCACTTGCTGCCATATTCATTACCTTTATTGCTATCTTGATCAAATGCCTTGTCATTTCCCTTCAATTTATTCAATCCTCTCCTACATGATCCCTTCCCCCACTATTGAGGATCTGGAAAATGTCAGATACTCAATATTGGGCAATCACAATTCTGTGTCACTGCTGATAAAAAAAGTGCTGTGTGGAAGCTGAGGTCAGTGCCGCGAAGAGTTACTTCAAGACCAGTGCTAGGCCGTTGCAACATGGGACTGGCATCAAAAGCCTGTTTCCTGATCCCAGGTGCTCTCAAATTGAGTTTTAGAGGTTACATAAAGCTGGCAAGATAAATTTCTGGTGCTGTGAATGTTCTGTATTACATATCAAAGCCTCCAGAGTTTATACATTCAACACATGTTTTTTCATGCTTTATGTATTGTTTATTTAATCTGCTTCTTGCTTTTCTTTTGTAGGTAAATGGAAGGACAGAACATTTGCGCATTTCAGGCTCACCCTACTTGCTGTCATGTCACTTAGTTTCACAAATGGGTTGTTATAATCTGTCCATCTCACAGGGGCTGAGGTAGCAGCATACTACATTCATAAATTAATTTAAGTCTGTGGATTTAAATGACAGCTTTCATTCTATTCATTCTTTCTGTTTTTGATAATTAAATTCCACACTTTCTATCTATTGCAATTGTCAGAGATCCTGGATACCAACAACTTTAGGCACTCTTTGTTGACTTGGGTACAAACAGCACCAGACACCATGCATAATCCGATGCGAGGCCTTGAATGACTTGTGCACAAGGAGCACCCCCGTGCAGCTGTCCTCAAGTGGTTCTGACGTTACAGAAAAACAACTCGTCAATTACAGCAAATCAGAAACAAGCAATTTTTCTAATCCTTCATTTGCATACATATTCACTAATTAAATCTTGACTTTTGACCCTTTTTCATTCAATGAAAAATTGACCTCTGCTAATTCTTCATTTGCATAGCATATCCCCATATCTTACCTTTGGTATTTGTTATGGAAAAATCTTGTCTTGCTCACCCTCTGGTGAAGGTCGAAAGCAGAATGTTATGGGGCCTACGCAGTTTGAGGATTAGCCTGTTCATGCTGAATAGCAGACACTGACTCCTTTGAATGTCTGCAAGAGTCATAGAGGTTTACAGCATGGAAACAGGCCCTTCGGCCCAACTTGTCCATGCCGCCCTTTTTTTTTAAAAAAACCCTAAACTAATCCCAATTGCCTGCATTTGGCCTATATCCCACTATACCCATGTAACTATCTAAATGCTTTTTAAAAGATAAAATTGTACCCGCCTCTACTACTACCTCTGGCAGCTTGTTCCAGACACTCACCACCCTCTGCGTGAAAAGATTGCCCCTCTGGACACTTTTGTATCTCTCCCCTCTCACCTTAAACCTATGCTCTCTAGTTTTAGACTCCCCCACCTTTGGGAAAAGATATTGACTATCTACCTTGTCTATGCCCCTCATTATTTTGTAGACCTCTATAAGGTCACCCCTCAGCCTCCTACGCTCCAGAGAAAAAAGTCCCAGTCTATTCAGCCTCTCCTCATAACTCAATCAATCAAATCCTGGTAGCATCCTAGTAAATCTTTTCTGCACTCTTTCTCGTTTAATAATATCCTTTCTATAATAGGGTGACCAGAATTGCACACAGTATTCCAAGTGTGGCCTTACCAATGTCTTGTACAACTTCAACAAGACGTCCCAACTCCTGTATTCAATGTTCTGACCGATGAAACCAGACTTGCTGAATGCCTTCTTCACCACTCTGTCCACCTGTGACTCCACTTTCAAGGAGCTATGAACATGTACCCCAAGATCTCTTTGTTCTGTAACTCTCCCCAATGCCCTACCATTAGCTGAGTAAGTCCTGCCCTGGTTCAATCTACCAAAATGCATCGCCTCGCATTTGGCTAAATTAAACTCCATCTCCATTCGTCAACCCACTGGCCCAATTGATCAAGATCCCGCTGCAATTGGAGATAACCTTACTCACTGTCCACCATGCCACCAATCTTGGTGTCATCTTCAAACTTACTAACCATGCCCCCTATATTCTCATCCAAATCATTAATATAAATGACAAATAACAGTGGGCCCAGCACTGATCCCTGAGGCACACCGCTGGTCACAGGCCTCCAGTTTAAAAAACAACTCTCTACAACAACCCTCTGGCTTCTGTCAAGAAGCCAATTTTGTATCCATTTAGATACCTCACCCTGGATCCCGTGAGATTTAACTTTATGCAACAACCTACCATGCGGTACCTTGTCAAAGGCCTTGCTAAAGTCCATGTAGACAACATCAACTGCACTGCCCTCATCTACCTTCTTGGTTACCCTTTCAAAAAACTCATTTAAATTTGTGAGACATGATTTTCCACTCTCAAAGCCATGCTGACTGTCCCTAATCAGTCCTTGCATCTATAAAGGCCTGTAGATCCTGTCTCTCAAAATACCTTCCAACAATTTACCCACCACAGATGTGAGGCTCACTGGCCTGTAGTTCCCAGGCTTTTCCCTGCAGCCCTTTTTAAACAAAGGCACAACATTTTCCACTCTCCAATCTTCAGGCACCTCACCCGTGACTATCGATGATTCAAATATCTCAGCTAGGGGACCCGCAATTTCCTCCCCAGCCTTCCACAACGTCCTGGGATATGCCTCATCAGGTCCTGCAGATTTATCTACCTTGATGCGCTTTAAGACTTCCAGCACCTCCTTCTCTGTAATATGTACACCCCTCAAGACATCAATATTTATTTCCCCAAGTTCCCTAACATCCATGCTTTTCTCAACTGTAAATAGTGATGAGAAATATTCATTTAGGATCTCATCCATCTCTTGTGGATCCGCACATAGATGACCTTGTTAATCCTTAAGAGGCCCTACTCTCTCCCTTGTTACTCTTTTGCCCTTTATGTGTTTGTAAAAGCTCTTTGGATTCTCCTTTGCCTTATCAAGCTTATGCAAGCTGATAAACATTTTCACTAGCTGTTACAGAAAAGGTATGAAACTTTAATCTGAGCATTTTAACTTCCACACAATAGGATCTATCCAATGCAATCAAGCTCAAGAGCAGGAGAAATGAACACAAAAAAATCATAGAACTAATGGAATGCTGCAGTCAGAGGAAACATGCTGACAAAACTTGTGGTTATGCTTTTTTGCATGCTCTATGTATCCCTCAGAAGAGCAACAGACTGAGATATGAACAGGATATGGTACAGTAGGAAGTTTACCTGATAATTGATTGGCCAGTGCCAGGGTTTTGAAGTGAGTTCATTGTCTTTTGGTTTTAGCCCACTGTTACCCTACAGAAAAAAAGAATAAAATTCATTAGAAACCTTTCAGAGTGTCTCTGGATCTGCAGTTGTCCACCTGGACACTTGTGCATTTGAGATTTAGACACATAACAAATGGTTCTGAAATTTGTCTGCAGGATCAAGTTGTCTATCATTTCTTTGAACACTATGCAAAGGTACTTTGAACATCTTGATAAACACATTGCTATATGCTAATTATATACCACAGCTGGACTCCTGGTTCAGAGTGTAGACACGTTTTCAGGTTTAGAGATCTTATGAACACAGGATATATTGAATTTCTTATAAACAAATTGGGACATCTTCCACACATTATGATCTTCTGTTTCTTTCTGGATAATTTATCTTGTGCACGTCAGGCCACCCAAACATATATTAATAGAGTTTAATTATTGCAAGAGCCATATTTATGCAAAATTCTGCTCAAAACCTTCCTGGGTGGTTTTCAACAAAACTGCCAAAACTATACAAGAGAATAAGCTAACAAATATGTTCCCAGCCTCTAAGAGAAATAGGAGATGGGGATGCTGAAACAATGTACATGGAATCCAATAACTCAGCAGGGGAGGGGGAAATCAGGATGAAATCAGGAGAAACAAGCTGTCAGGAGGATTGGGAAGGGCAAACAGCATTTGAATAAAAGAGTAGTCTATAAATGCATGTGATCAGGCAGCAGGGAAACATGACCTGGTAAGGTAGGTTTCAAATACATGTGCATAAATGGCCAAAGTGTGGTGAATAAATTTGGTGAGCGGGCACAAGTTGTTACATGGGGCTCTGATACCAAAGGCAATAACAGATCTGGGGCCAGCAGCTGCCAGTATGAATCAAAGCAAATGTTACAGCTCTAAAAAGGATGCACTTGAGGGGTCAAACACAGACTCGGAGTAGAGTTAAGGACAGGAAAGGTGCTATTAAGCTGCTGGGTACACGCCACAGGCTAAATAGTGGGAAGGTAATGGAAGAGCAAATTTCAGAAAGGCACAGATTTATAGTGTCTGATATAGAACATAGAACAGTACAGCACAGAACAGGCCCTTCAACCCACGATGTTGTGCTCAGAAAATAACAACTTAAAACACAAAGTGGAGGAAGATCCTGAAATGTGTACAAATAAATTATGTTTTCAAAGAACAAAGAACAAAGAACAGTACAGCACAGGAAACAGGCCCTTCGGCCCTCCAAGCCTGTGCCGCTCCTTGGTCCAACTAGACCAATCGTTTGTATCCCTCCATTCCCAGGCTGCTCATGTGACTATCCAGGTAAGTCTTAAACGATGTCAGCGTGCCTGCCTCCACCACCCTACTTGGCAGCGCATTCCAGGCCCCCACCACCCTCGGTGTAAAAAACATCCCTCTAATATCTGAGTTAAACTTCGCCCCTCTCAGCTTGAGCCCGTGACCCCTCGTGATCGTCACCTCCGACCTGGGAAAAAGCTTCCCACTGTTCACCCTATCTATCCCCTTCATAATCTTGTACACCTCTATTAGATCTCCCCTCATTCTCCGTCTTTCCAGGGAGAACAACCCCAGTTTACCCAATCTCTCCTCATAGCTAAGACCCTCCATACCAGGCAACATCCTGGTAAACCTTCTCTGCACTCTCTCCAATGCCTCCACGTCCTTCTGGTAGTGCGGCGACCAGAACTGGACGCAGTACTCCAAATGTGGCCTAACCAGCGTTCTATACACTGCATCATCAGACTCCAGCTTTTATACTCTATACCCCGTCCTATAAAGGCAAGCATACCATATGCCTTCTTCACCACCTTCTGCACCTGTGCTGCCACCTTCAAGGATTTGTGGACTTGCACACCTAGGTCCCTCTGTGTTTCTATACTCCTGATGACTCTGCCATTTATTGTATAACTCCTCCCTACATTATTTCTTCCAAAATGCATCACTTCGCATTTATCTGGATTAAACTCCATCTGCCACCTCTCCGCCCAATTTTCCAGCCTATCTATATCCTGCTGTATTGCCCAACAATGCTCTTCGCTATCCGCAAATCCAGCCATCTTCGTGTCATCCGCAAACTTGCTGATTACACCAGTTACACCTTCTTCCAAATCATTTATATATATCACAAATAGCAGAGGTCCCAGTACAGAGCCCTGCGGAACACCACTGGTCACAGACCTCCAGCTGGAAAAAGACCCTTCGACCACTACCCTCTGTCTCCTATGGCCAAGCCAGTTCTCCACCCATCGAGCCACTTCTCCTTGTATCCCATGAGCCTTAACCTTCTTAACCAACCTGCCATGTGGGACTTTGTCAAATGCCTTACTGAAATCCATATAGACGACATCCACGGCCCTTCCTTCATCAACTGTTTTTGTCACTTCCTCAAAAAACTCCACCAAATTTGTAAGGCACAACCTCCCTCTTACAAAACCAGCGCAAGGAGGGATCTCTTTCCAAAAATGAAGTGGATCACATTTCAGCGGTTGAGCATTTGAGAAACAGTGATGATATCATCAGTTTAGAATAGTTATGGCAAATGACTATGTAGCTAATATCGCAGTAAAAAGAGATCGTCCAGGGATAGCAAGTACTAAAAATCAGAACCAGCTGAGATTTTCCTGCATTTTCTGTTTTTGTGCTAAAAATCAGAAACCAAGTTAGGAATAGAATTCCATGGAATCACAATAACAATTCATTAATGAAAGTCTTCCATTTATTGTAAATTTAATCAATCCATTTATTTTTTCAGTCCATCAGTATAAAGTACTCACTATGTTGGGGGTTGTGGGTTTTAAACAAAAATAAAAAGGCATGGGTTGGAATTTTACCACCCTGTAAGGAGGTGTGGGATAGAGGGAAAGTTGGCCGATTGGATAGGTAACTGGCTGTCTGATCGAAGACAGAGGATGGTGGTGGATGGAAAATTTTCGGACTGGAGGCAGGTTGCTAGCGGAGTGCCACAGGGATCAGTGCTTGGTCCTCTGCTCTTTGTGATTTTTATTAATGACTTAGAGGAGGAGGCTGAAGGATGGATCAGTAAATTTGCTGATGACACCAAGATTGGTGGAGTAGTGGATGAGGTGGAGGGCTGTTGTAGGCTGCGAAGAGACATAGATAGGATGCAAAGCTGGGCTGAAAAATGGCAAATGGAGTTTAACCCTGATAAATGTGAGGTGATTCATTTTGGTAGGACTAATTTAAATGTGGATTACAGGGTCAAAGGTAGGGTTCTGAAGACTGTGGAGGAACAGAGAGATCTTGGGGACCATATCCACAGATCTCTAAAGGTTGCCAGTCAAGTGGATAGAGCTGTGAAGAAGGCCTATAGTGTGTTAGCTTTTATTAACAGGGGGTTGGAGTTTAAGAGCCGTGGGGTTATGCTGCAACTGTACAGGACCTTGGTGAGACCACATTTGGAATATTGTGTGCAGTTCTGGTCACCTCACTATAAGAAGGATATGGAAGCGCTGGAAAGGGTGCAGAGGAGATTTACCAGGATGCTGCCTGGTTTGGAGGGTAGGTCTTATGAGGAAAGGTTGAGGGAGCTAGGGCTGTTCTCTCTGGAGCGGAGGAGGCTGAGGGGAGACTTAATAGAGGTTTATAAAATGATGAAGGGGATAGATAGAGTGAACGTTCAAAGACTATTTCCTCGGGTGGATGGAGCTATTACAAGGGGGCATAACTATAGGGTTCATGGTGGGAGATATAGGAAGGATATCAGAGGTAGGTTCTTTACGCAGAGAGTGGTTGGGTGTGGAATGGACTGCCTGCAGTGATAGTGGAGTCAGACACTTTAGGAACATTTAAGCGGTTATTGGATAGGCACATGGAGCACACCAGGATGATAGGGAGTGGGATAGCTTGATCTTGGTTTCAGATAAAGCTCGGCACAACATCGTGGGCCGAAGGGCCTGTTCTGTGCTGTACTGTTCTATGTTCTCTATGTTCTGCCCGCCATGGGAATCGGAGTGGATGAGGGACGGGGCATGGAAAGGTCCGTTGACTTTGGGGGGGATTTTATGGTTTCGGGACGAGGCCTTAAAATCCCGCCCATGGTTTGCACAAATAGAATCAAAGTAACACACAACAGGTTTATTGAAAGAGATGTTTTCTGCACAGAAACCACAATCAGTAAGGATAAGCAATGACACCTGTTCCACAATTATCATCAACACTGGTGCCCTGCAAGGTTGTGTCCTCAGCCTCTGACAATATTCCTTATACACTTGACTGTGTGGCCAAATTCCTCTCCAACTCGATTTTTAAGTTTGCTGATGACACCACTGTAGTGGGTCGGATCTTAAACAATGACAAGACAGAGTACAGGGAAGAGATAGAGAATCTGATGAACTGGTGCGGAGACAATAATCTCTCCCTCAATGTCATTAAAATGAAGGAGATTGCCATTGACTTCAGGAAGCGTAGTGGAGGACCTGCCCCTGTCTACATCAACGGTGAAAAAGTAGAAATGGTAGAGAGCTTCAAGTTTCCAGGTGCCCAGATCACCTGTCCTGGTTCCTCCAGGCTGATGTATAGTTAAGAAACGCTACCGACACCTCTACTTTCTCAGATGTGTAGGAAATATGACACGTCTGCTTCGACTCGCACTAATTCTTTACAGATGCACCATCGAAAACATGTATCACAGATGTATCCATATGTATCCAGATGTATCACAGCTTGGTATGGTTCCTGCTCTGACAAAGACCACAAGAAACTACAAAGGGTTGTGAACATAGCCCAGTCCATCAGACAAACCAGCCTCCCATCCATTGACTCTGTCTACACTTCTCGCTGCCTCGGAACAGCAACCAGCATAATCAAGGACCCCACGCACCCTGGACATTCTCTCTTCCATCTTCAAAAAAGATACAAAAGTCTAACATCACATACCAACTGACAAAAGAACAGCTTCTTCCAGGCTGCCATCAGACCTTTGATTGGACCTACCTTATATTATGCTGATCTTTCTCTACACCCTAGCTATGACTGTAACACTACATTCTGCACTCTCAGCTTTGACAAAGGGTCAACTGGGTTTGAAACGTCAGCTCTTTCCTCTCCTTACAGATGCTGCCAGACTTGCTGAGATTTTCCAGCATTTTCTCTTTTGGATTCAGCACTCTCTCCTTTCCTTCTCTATGTACGGTATGCTTTGTCTGTATAGCATGCAAGAAACAATACTTTTCACTGTATACGAATACATGCGACAATAATAAATCAAATCAAAGTCATGTGACTTGCTTTTAAATCATGCAACCACTTAAACATATAACAATTCGGTCAAAAACTTCAATTAGTATGGCTTTCATGAACAATCGATTTCATTGCCGCCCTTGATTTAGGCAACATGAGATTATGTAGTTGAAAGCCTTGCTCTACTGTCCCCCTTGACATAGTGTCCTGCACTGTGAAAACATGAGTATTAGGGCCATTAGCTTCTTACCACTGATACTTGTGTAAAATAAATTCAAGTGGCTTTTTTTTATTAATTCATGGGACATGGGCATCGCTGGCAAGTCAGCATTTATTGTCCATCCCTAGTTGCTAAGTTGGTGGATTTCCGGATAGTGATGAGGACTGTCAGAGGGTACAACAGGATATAGATCGGTTGGAGATTTGGGCGGGGAGGTGGCAGATGGAGTTTAATCCGGACAAATGTGAGGTAATGCTAAAGATAGGAAATATACAGTAAATGGCAGAACCCTTAAGAGTATCGATAGGCAGAGGGATCAGGGTGCACAGATATACAGGTCACTGAAAGTGACAATGCAGATGGAGAAGGTAGTCAAGAAGGCATTTGGTATGCTTGCCTTCATTGGCTGGGGCATTGAGTTTAAAAATTGGCAAGACATTTTGCATCTTTATAGAACCTTAGTTAGGCCGCACTTGGAACATAGTGTTCAATTCTGGTTGCCACACTACCAGAAGGATGTGGAGAGGGTACAGAAAAGATTTACCAGGATGTTGCCTGGTATGGAGGGCATTAGCTATGAGGAGAAGTTGGAGAAACTTGGTTTGTTCTCACTGGAATGACGGTGGTTGAGGGGCGACCTGATAGAAGTCTATAAGATTATGAGGGGCATGGACAGAGTGGATAGTCAGAAGCTTTTTCCCAGGGTGGAAGAGTCAATTACTAGGGGGCATAGGTTTAAGTGCAGGGTTTAGAGGAAATGTACGAGGCAAGTTTTTTTTTACATAGAAGTGGTAGGTGCCTGGAACACGCTGCCGGGGAAGGTAGTGAAAGCAGATATGATAATGACTTTTAAGAGGCGTCTGGACAAATACATGAATAGGATGGGAATAGAGGGATATGGTCCCCGGAAGGCTAGGGGATTTTAGTTCAGTCGGGCAGCATGGCCTATTCCTGTGCTGCAATTTTCTTTGTTCTTTGCCCAAGGGCAGTTGAGAGTCAACCACATTGCTGTGGCACTGGAGTCACATGTAGGCCAGGCCAGGCAAGGACAGCAAATTTCCTCCCCTAAAAGGACATTAGTGAACCAGCTTTGACAAAGGGTCGTCTGGACTTGAAATGTCAGCTCTTTTCTCTTCTTACTGATGCTGCCAGACCTGCTGAGATTTTCCAGCATTTTCTCTTTTGGTTTCAGATTCCAGCATCCGCAGTAATTTGCTTTTATCCAGTGAACCAGATGGGTTTTTCTGACAATCGTTTGACAATGGACCTGGGTGTCCTAGTGCACCAGTCACGGAAAGTAAGCATGCAGGTGCAGCAGGCAGTAAAGGCGTCAAATGGTATGTTAGCCTTCATTGCGAGAGGTTTCGAGTACAGGAGCAGGGATGTGTTGTTGCAATTATACAGAGCCCTGGTGAGGTGGAATATAGTGTGCAATTTTGGTCTCCTTTTTGGAGGAAGGATGTTCTTGCTCTCGAGGGAGCGCAGTGAAGGTTTACCAGGCTGATTCCGGGGATGGCGGGACTGATGTATGAGGAGAGATTGACTAGGTTAGGATTGTTTTCGCTGGAGTTCAGATGAATGAGGGGGGAACTCATTGAGACTTATAAAATTCTAACAGGACTAGACAGGGTAGATGCAGGGAGGATGTTCCCGATGGTGGGGGAGTCCAGAACCAGGGGTCACAGTCTGAGGATTCAGTGAAGACCATTGAGGACGGAGATAAGGAGACATTTCTTCACTCAGAGTGGTGAGCCTGTGGAATTCATTACCACAGGAAGCAGTTGATGCCAAAATATTGAATGAATTCAAGAGGCGGTTAGATAGAGCATTTGGGGCAAATGGGATCAAAGGTTAAGGGGAGAAAGCAGGATTAAGCTATTAAGAACAAAGAACAGCATAGGAAACAGGCCCTTCGGCCCTCCAAGCCTGTGCCGCTCATTGGTCCAACGAGACCATTCGTTTGTATCCCTCCATTCCCAGACTGCCCATGTGACCATCCAGGTAAGTCTTAAACGATGCCAGCGTGTCTGCCTCCACCACCCTACTTGGCAGCGCATTCCAGGCACCCACCACTCTGTGTAAAACACATCCCTCTGATATCTGAGTTATACTTCGCCCCTCTCACCTTGAGCCCGTGACCCCTCGTGATCGTCACCTCCGACCTGGGAAAAAGCTTCCCACCATTCACCCTATCTATCCCCTTCATAATCTTGTACACCTCTATTAGATCTCCCCTCATTCTCCGTCTTTCCAGGGAGAACAAGCCCAGTTTACCCAATCTCTCCTCATAGCTAAGACCCTCCATACCAGGCAACATCCTGGTAAACCTTCTCTGCACTCTCTCTAAAGCCTCCAAGTCCTTCTGGTACTGCGGCGACGCAGTACTCCAAATGTGGCCTAACCAGCGTTCTATACAGCTGCAACATCAGACTCCAGCTTTGATACTCCATACCCCGTCCTATAAAGGCAAGCATACCATATGCCTTCTTCACCACCTTCTGCACCTGTGCTGCCACCTTCAAGGATTTGTGGACTTGCACACCTAGGTCCCTCTGTGTTTCTATACTCTTGATGGCTCTGCCATTTATTGTATAACTCCCCCCTACATTATTTCTTCCAAAATGCATCACTTCGCATTTATCTGGATTAAATTCCATCTGCCATTTCTCCGCCCAATTTTCCAGCTAACTATATCCTGCTGTATTGTCTGACAATGTTCATCGCTATCCACAAGTCCAGCTATCTTCGTGTCATCCGCAAACCTGCTGATAACACCAGTTACACCTTCTTCCAAATCATTTATATATATCACAAATAGCAGAGGTCCCAGTACAGAGCCCTGCGGAACACCACTGGTCACAGACCTCTAGCCGGAAAAAGACCCTTCGACTGTTACCCTCTGTCTCCTGTGGCCAAGCCAGTTTTCTACCCATCTAGCCACTTCTCTTTGTATCCCATGAGCCTTAACCTTCTTAACCAACCTGCCATGAGGGACTTTGTCAAATGCCTTACTGAAATCCATATAGACGACATCCACGGCCCTTCCTTCGTCAACCGTTTTTGTCACTTCCTCAAAAAACTCCACCAAATTTGTAAGGCACGACCTCCCTCTTACAAAACCATGCTGTCTGTCACTAATGAGATTGTTCCGTTCTAAATGCGCACACATCCTGTCTCTAAGAATCCTCTCAAACAACTTCCCTACCACGGACGTCAAGCTCACTGGCCTATAATTACCCGGGTTATCCTTGCTACCCTTCTTAAATAACGGTACCACATTCACTATCCTCCAATCCTCAGGGACCTCACCTGTGTCCACTGAAGAGACAAAGATTTCCGTCAGAGGCCCAGCAATTACATCTCTTGTCTCCCTGAGCAGTCGAGGATAGATGTCATCAGGCCCTGGGGATTTGTCAGTTTTAATGTTACCTAAAAAACTTAACACTTCCTCCCTTGTAATGGAGATTCTCTCTAACGGGTCAACACCTCCCTCTGAGACACTCCCAGTCAACAAGTTCCTCTCCTTTGTGAATACCGATGCGAAGTATTCATTTAGGATCTCCCCTATTCATAGAACATAGAACATAGAAAGCCACAGCACAAACAGGCCCTTCGGCCCACAAGTTGCGCCGATCACATCCCCACCTCTAGGCCTATCTATAGCCCTCAATCCCATTAAATCCCATGTACTCATCCAGAAGTCTCTTAAAAGACCCCAACGAGTTTGCCTCCACCACCACCGACGTCAGCCGATTCCACTCACCCACCACCCTCTGAGTGAAAAACTTACCCCTGACATCTCCTCTGTACCTACCCCCCAGCACCTTAAACCTGTGTCCTCTCGTAGCAACCATTTCAGCCCTTGGAAATAGCCTCTGAGAGTCTACCCTATCCAGACCTCTCAACATCTTGTAAACCTCTATCAGGTCACCTCTCATCCTTCGTCTCTCCAGGGAGAAGAGACCAAGCTCCCTCAACCTATCCTCATAAGGCATGCCCCCCAATCCAGGCAACATCCTTGTAAATCTCCTCTGCACCCTTTCAATGGCTTCAACATCTTTCCTGTAATGAGGTGACCAGAACTGCGCGCAGTACTCCAAGTGGGGTCTAACCAGGGTCCTATAAAGCTGCAGCATTATCTCCCGACTCCTAAACTCAAATCCCTCGATTAATGAAGGCCAGTACGCCGTACGCCTTCTTGACCGCATCCTCCACCTGCGAGGCCGATTTAAGAGTCCTATGGACCCGGACCCCAAGGTCCTTCTGATCCTCTACACTGCTAAGAATGGTACCCTTCATATTATACTGCTGCTTCATCCCATTGGATCTGCCAAAATGGATCACCACACACTTATCCGGGTTGAAGTCCATCTGCCACTTCTCCGCCCAGTCTTGCATTCTATCTATGTCTCGCTGCAACTTCTGACATCCCTCCAAACTATCCACAACACCACCTACCTTGGTGTCGTCAGCAAACTTACCAACCCATCCCTCCACTTCCTCATCCAGGTCATTTATGAAAATGACAAACAGCAAGGGTCCCAGAACAGATCCCTGGGGCACTCCACTGGTCACTGGTCAGAGCCTCGAAAGCTTGTGTGGCTTTTGCTACCAAATAAACCTGTTGGACTTTAACCTGGTGTTGTTAAACTTCTTACTGTGTTTACCCCAGTCCAACGCCGGCATCTCCACATCATCACTGACCTCCATGCAGAGAAAGACCCCTCCACAGCCACTCTCTGCCTTCTGCAGGCAAGCCAGTTCTGGATCCACAAGGCAACAGCCCCTTGGATCCCATGCCCTCTCACTTTCTCAAGAAGTCTTGCATGGGGGACCTTATCGAACGCCTTGCTGAAGTCCATATAGACCACATCCACCGCTCTTCCTTCGTCAATGTGTTTGGTCACATTTTCAAAGAACTCAACCAGGCTCGTAAGGCACGACCTGCCCTTGACAAAGCCGTGCTGACTACTTTTGATCATACTAAACTTCTCTAGATGATCAGAAATCCTGTCTCTCAGGATCCTCTCCATCAACTTACCAACCACTGAGGTTAGACTCACCGGTCGGTAATTTCCCGGGCTGTCCCTGTTCCCTTTCTTGAATATAGGGACCACATCTGCAATCCTCCAATCCTCCGGAACCTCTCCCGTCTCCATCAACGATGCAAAGATCATCGCCAAAGGCTCCGCAATCTCCTCCCTCGCCTCCCACAGTAACCTGGGGTACATCCCATCCGGTCCCGGCGACTTACCAACCTTGATGCCATTCAATAGTTCCAACACATCCTCTTTCTTTATGTCCACATGCTCGATCCTTTCTGTCCACCGCAAACCAGCAGTACAACCACCCAGATCCCTTTCCACCGTGAATACCGAGGTAAAGTATTCATTAAGCAGCTCCGCCATTTCTAACGGTTCCGCACAAACTTTTCTCCCTTCACCTTTTAAGGGTCCTATGCCTTCACATCTCATCCTTTTACTCTTGACATATTTGTAGAAAGCCTTGGGATTCTCCTTAATCTTACCCGCCAAGGCCTTCTCATGACCCCTTCTCGCTCTCCTAATTTCCTTCTTAAGCTCCTTCCTACATCCCGTATACTCCTCTAAATCCTTAACACCTCCTAGCTCTCTGAACCTTCTGTACGCCTCTCTTTTCTTATTCACCAGGTTCATCACAACCTTCGTGCACCACGGTTCCCGTACCCTACCAACACCCCCCTGTCTCATCGGAACGTTGTCATGCAGAGCTCCAGACAAACATTCCTTGAAAATCCTCCACTTTCCTTCGGTACTTTTCCCCAAGAATGCCTCCTTCCAATTTACCCGTCTAATTTCCTCCCTGATGACACTGTATTTCCCTTTACTCCAGAGAAACACTTTCCTAGCCTGCCTGATCCTATCTCTTTCCAATACTATCGTGAAGGAGATAGAATTATGATCGCTATCCCCAAGATGCTCACCCACCGAGAGATCCTCCACCTGTCCAGGTTCATTAGCCAGCACCAGATCAAGTACAGCCTCTCCTCTAGTAGGCTTATCCACATACTGTGTCAGGAAACTCTCCTGGACACACCTAACAAACTCCTCTCCATCCAAACCCCTAGCCCTAGGGATATTCCAATCTATGTTTGGGAAATTAAAATCTCCCATCATGACAACTCTGTTATTCCTACATCTCTCCAGGATCTGTTTCCCCATCTGCTCCTCAACATCTCTGTTACTATTGGGCGGCCTATAGAAAACACCCAGCAACGTTACCGACCCCTTCCTGTTCCTAACCTCCACCCACAGAGACTCCGTAGTCAATCCCTCCACGGCGTCCACCTTCTCTACAGCCGTGACACTATCCCTGATCAACAGTGCCACTCCCCCCCCTCTCTTGCCTCCCTCCCTGTCCTTCCTGAAACATCTAAAACCCGGCACCTGAAGCACCCAGTCCTGTCCCTGAGACATCCAAGTCTCCGTAATTCCCTTGGGTTCTAAGCATAATTCCCCTCCTTTGTCCCTGAGAGGTCCGACTTTTTCCCTGACAACTCTTTTGTTCCTAACATATGAATAAAATGCCTTAGGATTCTCCTTAATCCTATCTGCCAAGAACATTTCGTGACCGCTTTTTGCCCTTCTAACTCCCCGTTTGAGTTCTTTCCTACTCTCTCTGTATTCCTCCAGAGCTCCATCTGTTTTTAGTTGCCTGGACCTAACGTACGCCTCTCTTTTCTTTTTGATCAGATCCTCAATTTCCCTGGTTATCCACGGCTCTCGAATCCTACCTTTCCTATCCTTCCTTTTTACAGGCACATGCCTGTCCTGCAGCCTTATCAACTGTTCCTTAAAAGACTCCCACATGCCAGACGTGGACTTACCCCTGAACAGCCTCTCTCAATCAACGGCCACCAATTCCTGCCTAATCCGGCTATAGTTAGCCTTCCCTCAATTTAGCACCCGACCCTTAGGACAACACTCGTCCTTGTCCATTACTATCCTAAAGTTAACGGAGTTGTGGTCACTATTTGCCACATGTTCCCCTACCGATACTTTGATGACCTGACCGGGCTCATTTCCCAGAACTAGAACCAGTATAGCCCCCTCTCTAGTTGGGCTATCTACATTCTCTTCCAAAGAACCTTCCAGTACGCATTTTACAAATTCCTCCCCGTCCAGACCCCCAGCCCTAAGCACTTTCCAGTCTATACCAGGGAAATTGAAGTTTCCCACTACAACAACCCTATTCTTTCTGCACATATCCAGAATCTCCTGACATATCCGTTCCTCCACTTCCCGTGGGCTGTTGGGTGGCCTGTAGTATCCCCCCAGCATAGTGATTGCACCTTTCCTGTTTCTGAGCTCCACCCACAGTGACTCATTACATGACCCCTCTAAGTTGTCCACCCTCTGCACTGCTGTAATATGCTCCCTAGCTAATACCGCTACTCCCCCACCTTTTTTAGCCCCTCCTCTGTCTCGCCTAAAACACTTATACCCCGGAATATTCAGCTGCCAGTCCTGTCCTTCTTTTAACCATGTCTCCGTCACCGCAACCACATCCAAATTCCGCGTAAGCATTAAGGCCCTAAGTTCGTCTGTCTTACCCGTTACACTCCTCGCATTGAAGCAGATGCATTCCAGACCTCCAGGCCCACTCAGGTCATCCTGCTCCAGAATGCTCTCCTTCTTAGCTAGCCTTGCCCTGGCCCCCAGCTCGACCCCAGCCTCAGTACTTACTGACCTAGTTGGAGTTGGACGATCAGCCATGATCGTGATGAATGGCGGAGCGGGCTCAAAGGGCCAAACGGCCTCCTCCTGCTCCTATCTTCCATGTTTCATAGTCATCCGTAGATTCTTTCTTCCAGATATTTTTTATTGAATTCAAATTCCACCATCTGCCATAGTGGGATTCGAACCCAGATCCCCAGATTATTAGCCGAGTTTCTGGATTAATTGTCATTCACTAATACCATCAAGCCATTGCCTCTCCTTTAGTGTACAGTTTTGCCTTTTATTCAAGGAAGCATTTCCTTGTTATATGGGGTACAAGGAGTGCAATGGGATGGTGAGATTGTCTTATGAGGACAAATTGAGGCTGGGTTAACATTCTCTGGAGTTTAGAAGGAGGATACATTTTTGTTTACAGGGTTAAACAGGGTAGATATAGGCAGGATGTTTTTCCTGGTCTAGAGTCAGGGGACACATTCACAGAATAAGAGGTAGGTCATTTAGGACTGAAATGAAAAGTTTCCTCACGCAGAGGGTAGAGCATCTTTGGAATTCCCTACCCAGAGGGCTGTGCAGGCTTAGTCATTGAGCGTGTTCAAGATAGAGATTGATAGATTTCTAAATATTAAGGAAATTAAATGGGGATCGCACAGGAAATGGCACTGAGGTAGGTGGTCAGTCATGATCTAGTTGAACGGCACGACAGACTCGAGGCGCCAAATGGCTTACTCTTGCTCCTGTGTTCATTAGTACATCAGCATACTTTTCACTATATCACTACTACAAACCTATTTGCATTTCATATTGTTTTTCCTTTTCAATTTCTTGTCATAAAGTGGTAATAAATTCATTTCCTGCTATTTAGTGGTCTGTTCTGTACAGTTTGTGGGACTTAATTCATTAATTCCGAATGATTACTGTTCGAGATGCATCTAATGAAGATACTGAGGGAAACTTGACCTCCACGACAACCAATATATTCCAATCGAGGATCAAACTAAATGTAGAATGCATGGTGAGTGTGCAAAAAAGAAAAGGAGGTTGAGATACTCCAAATAAAGAGAGATTATTCAATCCTCTGGATCTTCTGGACGAGAATAGTTTAGAAGATTACTGACCCGGATCATGACAACGTGCGACTCCAGCAGGATCTCCGGGAATGAGGGCTTCAGGACTTCCAGGCTGATATTCGGCACTGCAATGACAAAAAGCCTCATGTTCATATAGCAGCAACCACCAAATCTCATGAGTCGACATGACATTTCCCAGGATATTGGTGAAAAGATTAGCAAACCAACAATGCTGGAGAAGAGAGGGGGCAAGCGGGGAGAGGGCAAGCGGGGAGAGGGCAAGCGGGGAGAGGAGGAGAAAAGGAGAGAGAGAGAAAAGAAGAGAGAGAAAAGAAGAGAGAAAGAGAAAACGAGAGAGAGAGAAAAGAAGAGAGAGAGAGAAAAGAGAGAGAGGAGAGTCAAATGGGTTTTGGAAAAAGCTTTGAATAGGAAGAGTTGGACAGCTCTCAGCAGTGGGACAGGAGTAAGGTCGAATGAATAGGAAGCCAATGTTTTAGATCACAGTGGTGTGAGGCTGAGAGCCTGAAAGATACACAGGTTGACTCGAACAAAGGTACAGGACTATGCAAAGACAAGAATGCGGAACAATTCAAATCAGTCATAGAGCAGAGAATTATACCATTCAGGCCATTTGGCAGAATTAACTGAAATTGGGAGAAGTTTCTAACTTAGTATTTATCTAATTCCCTTTTGAAAGCTACTGTTAAATCTACTCCCTTTCAGACAGTGAATTCCAGATCATAACAACTCAATTGAAGTTTTCAACAATTTCTTTCTTGCCCCGGATGCTTTACCAATGATCTTTTGTCTGTTTTCACTGATGATCGACCCACCTACCAAGTAGAAACTGTTAGTGAAGGGGGAATTCAGTAGAGTGCACAATTCCTTCAGGCTGTGATAACTCAAAATGTGATTACAATTACACAGCTTTTCCTTCAGGAATTCCGTCTGGTTGGTGCTCTAACTCCACAGCTGAAAAAATAAATCTTTTAAGAGCTTTCATCTCATCTATGGCCAATCCATAACCAACAGCTTGAAAACACTGCTCAGATATTGACAGCTGCAGCAAATCATACCACAATGCTGAGCCAATTCATTAACATTCTAAAACCACCAACAACATCACCACCCAAATCAACCAACCCCATAATCTTCTTCCATCTCATTTTCAGCTGGAAAGAGGGAGTGGAGGTGGATCCTGAATGGTGGCGGAGTGAGTAGCAAGAGGAGCTGGACGAGGAGTATGTAATTGTGTATGGTGGGGGGGCAGAGCAGGTGGAAAAGAGGGGCTTCGCTAAAGCTTCTGTCACCAGTGAATATGGCAAGCTAGGCTGAAACCCGAGTATGGAAAATATAAACAATTCACAAACTACCTTATCAACATTTTCATATTTGCAAGTATGTGGTAGATTTATGATAAGAGTTTTAACAACACCAGGTTAAAGTCCAACAGGTTTATTTGGTAGCAAATACCATTAGCTTTCGGAGCGCTGCTCCTTCGTCAGATGGAGTGGAAATCTGCTCTCAAACAGGGCACAGAGACACAAAATCAAGTTATAGAATACTGATTAGAATGCGAATCCCGATAACCAACCAGATCTTAAAGATACAGACAATGTGAGTGGAGGGAGCATTAAGCACAGGTTAAAGAGATGTGTATTGTCTCCAGACAGGACAGCCAGCAAGTCCAGGAGGCAAGCTGTGGGGGTTACTGATAATGTGACATAAATCCAACATCCCGGTTTAGGCCATCCTCATGTGTGCAGAACTTGGCTATCAGTTTCTGCTCAGCGACTTTGTGCTGTCGTGTGTCGTGAAGGTCGCCTTGGAGAACGCTTACCCGAAGATCAGAGGCTGAATGCCCATGACCGCTGAAGTGCTCCCCCACAGGAAGAGAACAATCTTGCCTGGTGATTGTCAAGCGGTGTTCATTCATCCGTTGTCATAGCGTCTGCATGGTTTCCCCAATGTACCATGCCTCGGGACATCCTTTCCTGCAGCGTATCAGGTAGACAACGTTGGCCGAGTTGCAAGAGTAGGTACCGTGTACCTGGTAGATGGTGTTCTCACGTGAGATGATAGCATCCGTGTCGATGATCCGGCACGTCTTGCAGAGGTTGCTGTGGCAGGGCTGTGTGGTGTCGTGGTCACTGTTCTCCTATGATTTATGATTTCATGCAACTACCTTCTATTTGCGTTCCTTTCATTTTCTATTTCATCAAATATCAGTTCTTTGTGATCAATTCCCTTTGAGGATGAAACACTGGTTGTTTATTTTAAAAACCACAAATAATCTGGTTAAGCAAAGCCACGGTAACAATCTATTTGGGCATACATGGTGCCAAAGCTGAACTCAAGTGCGTGAGTTGCTAAGTTCACAAGTTTAATTAATACACTCTCTAGGATAATAAATCAAAAATAGTTCTCAACTCTAAGCTCGTTATTCAAAAAGGAAGGTGGAAAGAAAACAGGGAACAATAGGCCTGTGAGCCTATTGTTGGTAGTAAGGAAGTTGCTAAGGTTCATTATCAAGGGTTTCATAGTACAGCATTTGTAAAGCAGTGGTATAATCAAAGTCAGTAGGGATTTACGAACGGGAAATCATGCTTGACAAATCTACTGGAATTCTTTGAGGGTGCAACTAGTAGAGGACCAGGGAGAACCAGTGGATATGATTATTTAGACTCTCAGAAGGCTTTCGACAAGGTTTCACTTAACAGACTATGTAAAGTTAAAGTGCACGGGATTGGAAGTAGCGTCTTGAGATGGATAGAAAGCTGGTTAGCAGTTAGGAAGCAAAAAGTTGGAAAAGGAGGTAGACAAAAGGTGGGTAACTATAGGCCAGTTAGCTAAACTTATGTAGTGGGGAAAATACTTGAATCTATCCTCAAGGAAGAAATAGCAAGACAGCTGGATAGAAATTGTCCCATTGGGAAGACACAGCATGGGTTCATGAAAGGCAGGTCATGCTTAACTAATTTAGTGGAATTCTATGAGGACATTACGAGCACAGTGGACAACGAGGAACTGGTGGATGTGGTGTGTCTGGATTTCCAGAAGGCATTCAACAAGGTGGCGCACAAAAGGCTGCTGCATAAGATAAAGGTGCACGGCGTTACGGGTAATGTATTAGCATGGATAGAGGATTGGTTAATGAACAGAAAGCACAGAGTTTAAAGTTTATATAGTTATTAGTCACAAGTAAGGCTTACATTAAAACTGCAATAAAGATACTGTGAAATTCCCCTAGAGTGGGGATAAATGGGTGTTTTTCTGGTTGGTGATCAGTGACTAGTGGTGTGCCTCAAGGATCAGTGTTGGGATTGCAATTGTTTATAATTTACATAGATGATTTGGAGTGGAGGACCAAGTGTTGCATGTCAAAGTTCACAGATAACACCAAGATGAGTGGTAGAGCAAAGTGTGCAGAGGACGCTGAAAGTCTGCAAAGGGACATAGATAATCTCAGTGAGTGGGCGAGGGTCTGGCAAATGGAGTACAATGTTGGTAAAAGTGAGGTCATCCATTTTGGTAGGAATAACAGCAAAATGGACTATTATTTAAATGGTAAAAAATTGCAGCATGCTGCTGTGCAGAGGGACCCTGGGTGTCCTTGTGCAGGAATCACAAAAAATTGGTTTGCAGGTGCAGCAGGTAATTAAGAAGGCAAATGGAATTCTGTCCTTCATTGCTTGAGGGATGGAGTTTAAAAACAGGGAGATTATGTTGCAGCTGTATAAGGTGCTGGTGAGGCCACACCTGGAGTACTGTGTACAGTTTTGGTCTCCTTACTTGAGAAAG